>NW_012148618.1:344121-362693 GCF_000956105.1 Propithecus coquereli
TTTTCTGCAGTGACAGCCACCAAAATGAAATTATGGAGCACACTGGACATAATCAACACACTTCAGGTACCACTGTGTCCCATCACCCCTAGATGATCTGGTATCATTTTCCTTCTGCCCAACCCCTTCTGCAGGGGTCCCCAACCTATTGTGAGTTGCATAATTATTTCATTATAGATTACAATGTAATAATAATAGAAATAAAGTGCACAATAAATGTAATGCGCTTGAATCATCCCAAAACCATCCCCCACTTCTTGGTCCAGGGAAAAATTGTCTTCCATGAAAATGGTCCCTGGTGCCAAAAAGGTTGGGGACTGCTTTTTAAAGGATTCGGTCTTTGCTCTACTTCCCCCTTCGTCTAGGAGGAACATTACCTTATATCAGAATCACTCCATAAAGCTGAAGTAATAATAATTGCTGCTATTTATTGAGGCTTTACTTCGTTCTAGACATAATGTCAAGTGCATTTTTGCATTTTTTCATTTAGTCAACTTGCTAGGTAGGTGCTTTTCTTTCTGCTAAGGCTTAGAGAAGTTAAATAACTCGCACAAGGACAAGCAGCATTCTAGAAAGTGGTGGTGCTGTAATTAATCTCTAATCTGCCTCACCTGGGGACTTCCATCTCTAACAGCTGCTTTATGCCCTGCCTATGCATAATGCCTAGCACACAGTAGGTGCTTGGTAAAAATATATAACTGTTTACTTACACTCAGCACTGTCTCCATTTTTTACACATGAGGAAACTGAGGCTCATATAAGTTCAGTCACTTTTGCTCAAGATCCACATAGCTGATAAGTGGCAGAGCTGGGATTCAAACTCTCAGGTTGGCCTTACTCAAGAATTCATATTTCTACCCATTCTACCCTGCTTCCATTTACCCTTTTAAGGCATTCTTCAAGATGCATTGCTTTTAGGATCTGCATGGCCTTCCATTTGTTAGGTTTGCTTGTTAAAAGGGAATGGTGACATGCATTAAAATGCTTCTGAATTTTTTTTAATTTTTTTTTTTTTTTTAGAGATAGGGTCTTGCTCTGTCACCCAGGCTGGAGTGCAGTAGCATAATCATAGCACACTGCAACCTCTAACTCCTAGGCTCAAGCAATCCTTTCACCTCAGCTTCCCATGTAGCTAGGACTACAAGTGTGTGCCACCGTGCCCAGCTAATTTTTCTTTTAAGTTTTTGTAGAGATGAGGTCTCATCTGTTACCCAGGCTGGTCTTGAACTGCTGGCCTCAAGTGATCCTCCCAACTCAGCCTCACAAAGTGCTAGGATCACAGGCATGAGCCACTGCGCCACTGTGTCCAGCCCACTTCTGAATTTTTTAATCATAGTGTAAAATTCCTGATATTACATTGCTCTAAATTTATGGATTTGAAATTTATTTTCTCAATTCTAGTATTTACATATTAATAGAAATCCTATCCTAATCAAATCAGAAATAATATTTATAAACACAGATGGGATTCCCCTAAGAGTAAAGGGTGACAGATGTGTTTTTTTTTTCTTTTTCTCAACTTCAGACAGATGTGTTAAAGGGTCTTCAATGCCCACATAGGGAGATGAATTAAAATTGTCAACAGAATATTCTGGGAAATAACTTGAACAGGTATTTCAGGAATGAAGCACAGTCAGGGGCTATCCTTGCAGTCCCCACACCCATAACCCTGGAGCAGCAGGGGTGTTGCTGCTGGGTAGCTCTTGGAGCTGCATCCAATTTCTAATAAGCCCTGGGTATAGCTTGCAGAGCTGGTTACAATTTCTAATAAGCCCATCCACCTGGTCTTGAGGAGAAAGCTGTGCTGAAAAGATAAGAGCAGGAGGCCTTCTGCCCTATGTGGAGGGGGCTGTCAGTGTCTGAGGGAGTTCTCTGGGCTCCCTGGAGAGAGGCTAGCTGTTGGAAAAGACAAAGGCTGGGGGAGGGGATAACCTTTGTTCCCAGGCTGACTTGAGGGAGGAAACATTCCCCTCTCCACTTTCACATGACCTAAACCCAGGGGGAGTGAGCCTCATTTATCCCAGATCCCTGACCCATATCTCTCATCCTACTGAGAGAAGGAAAAAATACAGCTATCAGTTTTGGGCTTAGGGTTTAAAGGTACTATCATTCCCCTCCCCCAGCACTCTACCACCAAGAAGGGAAAGAAAGGGGGTTGGGGGCTGGGCAGAGGACAGTGCTGTCCTGTCTTCCAGATGTTCATTGGTTGTGTTCCCAACCTATCTCTACATATTCTAAAAGATAATCATAAATTGTTAGGAGCTAAAGAATTAGTAACAAACTGGGCACAGTGATACATGCCTATAATCCCAGCTGCTTGGGAGGCTGAGGCAGGAGGATCACTGAAGCCCAGGAATTAGAGGTTGCAGTGAGCTATAATCGCACCATTGCACACTCCAGCCTGGGCAACAGAGCAAGACCTTGTCTCCAAAACAAAGAAAATAAAAGAGTAAGAGTTCTGAGATGATTGCTCCTCTTGTTTTTGAGGTTGAGTCTTCATTTTTTGATTCTTGTCCCTTGAATTTAGAGGGTGAGAGTTAGGGGACAGCTTCCAGAAGTGAGTTTGAATTGGAATGATACAGACTATATATAAGGATTAGTTTTCCTTCTTAACCTTTAAAGACAGATTTTTGACTTGGTGACAACACTCACTAGCCATGTGACTTGGAGTAATTTAACTTCTATGAATTTTAGTTTTTTCATACCTAAAATAGGAATGATATAGCAGGCTCTGATGACTTCACAAGGTTATGAAAATTAAATGAGGAATTGTTGAAGCACTTTAAAAGCAATGCAGCACAAAACAAATAGAAATTTGTTTCAGTGTCCAACAGTTAGTCTGGTAGAAATTAAACGATGTGCCAAAAGAGGAGCCCCAGTGATTGAGCTGTTTCTCTTCTTATTACAGCTATCTCTGAAGGGCACAAATCAGAAAGCACCATGCCTCCTAATAAAGAGGCCAGCAGTCTTAATAGCTCACCAGCGGGGCTCATCTGCCTCCCTCCAATCTCTGAGGAGCTACAGCTTGTGTGGACCCAAGCAGCCCAGACCAGTGAGCTAGATGGCAATGAACACTTGCTACAAACCTTCAGCTACTTTCCCTATCCCAGCCTAGCAGATATTGCCCTTCTCTGCCTACGTTATGGGCTACAGATGGAGAAAGTCAAGACTTGGTTCATGGCCCAGCGCCTCCGCTGTGGCATTAGCTGGTCATCAGAAGAAATAGAAGAGACTCGAGCCCGAGTGGTCTACCATCGGGACCAACTTCATTTCAAATCCCTTCTATCTTTTACTCATCATGCAGGGCGGCCCCCAGAGGAGGTGCCGCCTTCTCCAGTGCCACCTCAAGAACAAGTTGGTCTTGGAATAGGTCCTCTGAGTCTTAGTGAGCCTACCCAGATGAAAGGATTGAAGGTAGAGCCTGAGGAGTCCTCTCAGATACCACCACTGCCACTGAGTCACCAGAAAGCAAAGGAGCCCCTGATGACAACGGGCAGTGGAACATTCCCCCAGCAATCAGAATTTTGGCAGAATCATCAAAGCAGTGGCATGTCTAAGGAGCAGGCAGGCAGGGGTCCCAACCAGTCACATGGCATAGATACTGCTTCCTGGAACCACTCCAAAGCTGCCCACCAGTCACGTGCTCGGGATAAGCCCCCACCAATCTCATTACTTGCCAGTAGCTGTAAGGAGGAATCAGCATCTAGTATGACTCCTTCTTCTTCCTCTACCTCTTCTTCCTCTTTCCAGGTACTGGCTAATGGAGCTACTGCCACCTCTAAACCCCTCCAGCCACAAGGCTGTATTCCACAGTCTCTGTCACCCAATGAACAGGCACTACCCCCACAGCTGGAGCCAGCCTGGCCCCAAAGGCTACGGCATAACTCAGTAGCAGGTAGGGTTGGCCCTGCAGAGTACCTTTCCCCAGATACCCAGCGCCAGCGAAAGACCAAGCGCAAAACCAAAGAGCAGCTGGCTATCCTCAAATCCTTTTTCTTACAATGTCAATGGGCACGGCGTGAGGATTACCATAAATTAGAACAGATCACTGGTTTACCTCGGCCTGAGATCATTCAGTGGTTTGGTGACACACGCTATGCTTTGAAGCATGGGCAACTAAAATGGTTTCGGGACAACACAGTTCCCGGTGCCCCTAGTTTCCAAGACCCAGCAATTCCCACACCATCACCATCAACCCGCTCCTTGAATGAATGGGCTGAGACGCCACCTCTGCCGATCCCTCCACCCCCACCAGATATACAACCCTTGGAGAGGTACTGGGCAGCCCATCAACATCTACGGGAAACTGATATCCCTCAACTGAGTAAGGCATCAAGGCTTAGCACCCAGCAGGTACTGGACTGGTTTGACTCTCGATTACCTGAGCCAGCTGAGGTGGTAGTTTGTCTAGATGAAGAAGAGGAAGAGGAGGAGGAAGAACTGCCAGAAGATGGTGAGGAAGAAGAGGAGGAGGAGGAAGAAGATGATGACGATGATGATGTGATCATACAAGACTGAGTGGGGGGCTAGGGGAGGGGAGATCTGTTACTAAAAGATGAACCAACTTATTAACTGTTGAAACAAAGAAACCACATTTTTAAAAATTACCTTATGGCAAAGAACTAAAAAGCTTTGTGTTCTTCAGGGTGGATGACGGGGATATAGTGAGGGTGGACCAGGGAAGATGAGGATAGGATGCAAAGTTAAGGTTGGGAGTGGATCAACAGAAATCCAGGCCTGTAGCCTTAATGTGAAGAGTGCTAAGGATCTGGGCAAACTATGGGCTGGGAAATGGCTCTTGCTCTCCTCACATCCACTGTTCTTTTCCTTCAGTGTACTACAGAGAGGCCAGACCTTGGCCCCACATCTATAGAAGGAATTGAAAGGAGTAAAGAATTCTGATTCATTTGATGATGCCAGTGCATCCCCAATCCCACCATTTTCCCTGGGATATAAGGCTGCCTTGCACCCCTTCTTATCTGAGCACAAGTCTATGCATAATGCAACTCGGAATCTCAATGTGTCCCAGTCTCATCACAAATACTTCCTCTTCCTCATATCAGCTTGACTTTGTATGTTTCACCTGCTTCATTATTGAACCACACCTGAAGCAGAATGTCTTCATGTCTGCTACTGGGACCACTTTGCCTTGTAGCTTTTTTTTTTTAACCTCTTTCTGAAATCCCGACACTGTTCACTATTTGTCTCAGGGTAAATATTCCCCACAGAGCTTGTGAAAAAGTTGTAATAATTGGGTGGAGAATAATTTAGACTGGATATTTATTGGAGGTGGGAATTAGGGGAGATGTCCTCCTAAAAAGTAGAATTATGTTACAGAGGGGTAGAGGAGAGGGAATGGTTTTTCCTGGTTGAAGGGCAGTGGAGGTAGGTTCCAGGTTTGGTTTTACAAACCTGACGCTATCTCCTGTCCAGCTGATAGAGACTAATTTTTCATCTTTTTGCTGTCAGTCTGTGTCCAGAAAAGAGACTTTCCTCTCTCTTTATAGGTTCTGTCTTGGGGACCAGAGGGACCATGGTCTTTAACTGAATTAATTATTGATGTTTTAGAATGGTTTTCATCAGTTGGGGTCAGATATAAAGCAAATAAATATCATCAATGGGTTAACCATAAAAGAGTGGAAGCCCCAAATTTCTAGAACAATAATAAAAAGGCCAAAAATAAAACTGGTTCTTTTTCCTCCATTTTGCCACTTCCTATGGTTTAGGAACTAATGGAGCCAAAACCATTAACATTCTGATTTAGTATACTTTTTATTTATTTTTTGAAGGGGCAGAGCTTATTGGGTTAAGTTAAAAGAACAAAAACTTTAAAAGGCAGTAGGTCAGCATCTATGACCAGGCAGATTGTTTCCCAGCCATCAAATGATTAAAATTCCTGAGGCTTCAGGAGTGACCAGAGATACAACAGTCTTGGACATAACTCTGCTTGCTACAACATAGGCTTTTGCCCAAAAGAGAAAATGTCTAGAAATGCCTTTAAAAATAAATTCAGACTACCGGAAAAGGCAGCAGGATCCTATTTCAGATATAAGATCATTCCCAAGAACTAATTTATTTCTGGCAGATGCCTACTATGTTTATGTTTTTCCAATATTTTTGCTAAAGGCCTTCCTGTGACTGGCCCACCTATTTAATTCCTCATTTCTACCTTTTAGTACCCAAAGTAAAATAAATGTTTGATCTCAGTGGCAGTGTTCTTTGCCTATTACGCCATTCTAGAGTTTGTAATGGCAATAGAATTGCAGTAACAATAAGAGGGCATCTTCTTTATTTTATTATCTGTATACTTTAGTAAGCTGAAAATTAATGTCTCCACCTGTTATTTTGACAGAAAGGAAAATCAACATATTTAATAGTAACTAGGCATAGAAGAAACTATAGGCAAATAGAAGAAGTATAATAAATTAGAACAAGGAACAGAGTTGTTGCTTGTTAACATTGGCAATGGGACAATATATTCACCAAAGCTAAAAAATGAAATCCAGAAATGAAACATAGTTGACGGGTATATTATCCTTCTCCCAATCTCCCCCACTCTCAAGCATGATACCAAGAATTATTTTTACAATCTTTGTTTCAAATTGTAGGAGATGAGGGGAGCCACATAGGTCTTTTGGGAAAGATATAAACATCTTCCTGAAGCACTGACCTTACATAAGACCTGACTACTTCCCTGGGAGGTAATACAGGATAAATAGGGTAAATATCCAGAGAGAATAAGGTACAGAGTAAAACCAGGAAACACAAAGGGGTACATTTTTCAAGGCCATCACCCCTCATGGGTACTGGATGCTACAGTCCATCTTTCAGCAGTATGTATAGAGCAGAACTTGAATATGGTCTATCTGGAAGTGGTCCATGCTTCACTCCCCCGGGCTAAGCCCATCTGCCTCTGTTGTTGGTAGAGAGTCTGCAGCAGAGGACAGGAAGGTAGATATGGGTGTTTATAAAAACAAAACGGGCAAGTAAGTCCTTCTCAAGCCATTATATGAAGTTAACCACCGCTGTTGCTTCCCTATAGTTTTCCCCATTGCATGGTAACTAACTTTTCCAAACTGAGATTTGATATATTTAGTGTAACAAAGGCTTTATTGTTACTTATGAAACTCTCTAGAACATTTCAGTTGTTTATGGTGATAATAAGGTTGAATATTTGAAAATCAAACTATTTTGGAAGGCCTGGAATATATGACTATCATACCCAGAGATGATTACCAGGGAGGCAGAATTCTTATGCCTCTGGGGAAATGACACTTTCTTCAATAACTGGTTTTTTAAACTTTCACATTTTCAAAAAATACATAGAATAGTATAATGAACTCATATACCCATCACCCAACTTCAGCAAATAACTCATGGCCAATCTTTTATTTCTATTTTTTCACCACCCCTCTCTACTAAATTGTACTAAAGCAAAACCCAGACATCATTTAACTTCCCGTCCATAAATATTTTAGTCTATATTTACAAAAGATAAAAGCTATTTTTAGAAATATAATCATAATATCATGCCTAAAATAATCCCAATATTAATAATTCTTTAATAACAAATGTCCAATAGATATTTGATTTTCCTCAACTGTCTCATAAATGGTTTTTTTAATAGCTTGTTTCAAGCAAGATCCAATTAGGGGCCATATATTTGCAGATGGTTTATAGGTCATTTTTCATCTGTTGGTTAATCCCTCCATTTGTGAGAATCTTAGGGAGGAATGTTATTTCCCCAGTGCTGCCTCTTAAGGCTCAGACCTTAATTTCTTGCTGATGAAATAAAGGGCATTTTGGAATATAGGAGCAACACATATATCTACTTTAGTATGAAGGAATTGTCCCTGGGTCATGAGGATATTGGAGTGGAAAAGGGGTCCTAAATATCCTCAGTACCAAAGCCATAAAAGTTAACTTAAAAGGCAAGACTAGACTTTTCATTTAATAGAGCTCCTTATCGAACCTCTCCTTACCATGCCCTTTTCCTTTATCTTGTTTGGATCAGAATGATAGTTCCATTAATTTACAAAACATTATTCTAGGCCGGGAGCAGTGGCTCACGCCTGCAATCCTAGCATGCTGGGAAACCAGGCGGGAGGATCAATTGAAGTCAGGAGTTCTAGACCAGCCTCAGCAAGAGCAAGACCCCGTCTCTACTAAAAATAGAAATAAATTAGCTGGGTGTGGTGGTGCATGCCTGTAGTCCCACCTACTCAGGAGGCTGAAGCAGGAGGATTGCTTGAGCCCAGGAATTTGAGGTTGCTGTGAGCTAGGCTGATGCCACAGCACTCTAGCCCAGGCAACAGAGGGAGACTCTGTCTCAAAAAAAAAAAAAAAAAAAAAATATATATATATATATATATATATTATTCTAGCTATCTCTGAAGAAGTAAACATGGTTTTTTCCTAGTTCAAGCAGTACGTCCACCAAAAAGATATATTCCATTGAAAGTACTTTGTTGTAGAACTACTGGGATTGCCAGCGTGTCCACGCTTATTTTATCTTGGCCAAGACCTCTCAGCTTAAAGCCTTTCACTGCCATATGACTTAATTTTAAAACCCCAAAGCAGGAAGCTAATCTGACAGGATAGAAACTTTAAAATTGAGACCATTCTGGAAAATTGTGACCATATGATTACCACAGTTGAAACTCATGTCATTTTCCACTGGTTATATTCCACCATCCCAACACGAGACCAGAATGAAGCATTTGGTATGCAGGCATAACCATGTGAGTTTTTATGCACAGTCAAGTTAGACAAGCCTTGACTTGACTAACTTGACTGTTAGTCAGGCCTCACCTGCAGGACTGGTAACTGAAAACCAGGAAGACTCTCTGGTGTGGTTCTGCTCTCCCTCTGACCTGATGGATAGAATGGAATGGTGAAAGATAACTCACTTGGGCCATTTCTTAGCAGTGTTACTTGTGGGTCAGGGTAATGATGTAGTTCTTAATCAAAGGAACACTACTCAAAAGGGAAAAAACTATTAGCTAAGCAATTTAAGAGGTGGGTTATAAAGTCCATTATTTTCCTATGAGGACAGGGTTCTGGCAGAGAATTCTGAGATTTGAGTTTACCTATAAGTGGAAAGATAGGCAATACAAAGATTTAGGTGAGGTATGGAAGATGGCAGCCCCTTATCAAGAGGACTAGTAGCCAAGGTACCTTTACTGAAAAAAATGTGGAGAAGAAAAGATATTGGTTTTATAATCCTCAGAACTGAGCTCCCAACATATGCAACATAGGGATCAATAAAAGCCAGTTCACCAGCCTGAGCAACACAGTGAGACTCCATCTCTGAAAAAATTAGCTGGGCATGGTGGCACATGCCTGTAGTCTCAGATATTCAGGAGGCTGAGTCAGGAGGATCTCTTGAGCCCAGGAATTGAGGTTGCAGTGAGCTATGATGATGCTACTGCACTCTAGCCTGGGCAACAGAGTGAGACCCTGTCTCAAAAAAAAAAAGCCAGTTCAATACTACAGGCCAACCTTGTAGCTAAATAGTAGGACTCAACTGGTGACAGGATGAGTGCTATCCAGGCAAAATTCAGACCTTCCCTTCACTGTGAAGGAAATCAAATGACTCTTAAAGAATATTAAGGAGCCAAACTGGAGACAATGCTCTTTGGGGAGCATAACCCAGTTTCTTATCACCTTGAAAATCTTCATTTTAGGCTAGTTATGGTGGCTTATGCCTGTACAATTCCAGCACTTTGGAAGGTGGCCGAGTCCATAGGATTGCTCGAGGCCAGGAGATCAAGACCAGCCAGGGCAACAAAACAAGACCCCGTCTCCACAAAAAATAAAAAATTAGCCAGGCGTGATGGCACGTGCCTGTAGTCCCAGCTACTTAAGAGGCTACAGTAGGAGGATCACTTGGGCCCAGGAGTTTGAGGCTGCAATGAGCTATGAACTGCACCACTGCACTCCAGACTGGGTGACAGAACAAGACCTTGTCTCTTAAAAAAATAGAAAGAAAAGAAGAAAATAGAAGAGAAGAGAGAAAAGAAAAGAGAAGAAAAGAAAAAGAAAGAAAGATCTTAATTTTAATATACATGTCAATGAGTGAAGCTCCACTCCTTTGGGAATGTTATTTAACTCACCAGAATTGTTGGGGGTGAGGACTCTTGTGTTGCCTGAATCCCCATTTAGGGTTGGTCTGAAAGAAAAAATCCCCTGTCCAGAGGAGGCAGATGAAGATCTAAGGAAGGGAAATAAAAGCATCAGCAGAGAAAAGGGAAGGTAAAGGTAAAAAGCATATGAAGGGCCTATACATTTAGACCAGACAGGGAAAAAAATCCCCTGCTTGCAACTGAGAATAAAATAATACATATGTATATTAAACACAGTGGTAGTCAACCTTCTCTTTTGTTTACAAGGCAGATTATAAACTTCAGCGATACAGGCCAGTGAAGAAATAATCCCAGGGCTGCTGGCAGAGTGTGAACAGATTCCAAGAGAAAGAAAGCAGAGTGTTACTCACCTATAAGATAGGCTGTGAGTTGAAGCTGGTGAAGGGGTTTCTGAAAAGCATAAAAATGATCCCATGAAATAATGCATGAACTGGAAAAGAGATTTAGGTATACTGGGGCCCGGGGCAAAGTAAATGGAGATCAAAGATTTTTAGTATATATGTTAGGCTCAGGAACTAATGGCTCACAAATCACCTAGCAGTATTTCAAAAGGTGCTTTCCCCTCCTGTTCATGAGTCTGTGGACCAGTATCCATAACTGCCTTGATGTGCTCTAATATATCTGTGCCTTGGCTTCCCTTCTAAGATGGAGATTACCAGAAAGAATAGGTATAGACAAATGGTCATTAAATTGGCTAGAAGTAACATCAGCAAAAATGATAGAGCAAAGACCTCCAAAAATTCTCTCCTCCATAAAAGCAATGAGAAAATTGGCAAAATGGTCAGAGTCAACTTTTTTAGAACTCTAGAAACTAATGAAGGGCTTGTAGCAATCCAGAGAATATTTATTCAATACAAAGTAAAATGATAGAAAAAAATTTTTTAAAAAAGAATGTTTATTCAAGAAAAATAGCAAACTTTGTGGCATTTTAACTTGCCCTATTCCCATTTCTCCTTCCTCAGCTCCATGGTAGTCTTGAAAACCAATAGGCCATACTCATGATGAAAACACTCTGGCAGTCACTAGAGGGGATGGAATGGGGTTAGAGTTCCTTCAAAGTCTCATTCCCAGAAAATTGTCATTATTCGACCTATCCGGTGGTTCCCTGGAAGACCTCACTTGCAAGGCTATCATAATTTGACTTGACTTGGAATTTACCAGGTTCCAAGGACTTGGAGCTGAGAGCTCACTAAGTGCAGAAAAACCTTTTCCCCAAGAGTGTATGCTGAAAACAATTAGAAGTACTTGTTTGGCTACCGAAGGAGATAAATATCAGTTGGGGCAAACAATAAGCTAACCAAAAAGCATAAGATCTATATAGAAAACAAATAGCAAAATAGTAGAAGTAAGTCCTTCTTTATCTGTAATTACATTAAATGTAAGTAGATTAAGTTCTCCAGTTAAAAGGCAGGATCTGGCAGAATAGATTTAAAAAATAGGTCCAACTATACAATAATCTATAAGAGACTCACTTTAGATTCAAAGATGCATATAGGTTGAACGTAGGATAGGAAAAGATATTCCAAGCAAACAGTGAACAAAAGAGTGGCTATCCTAATACCAGTCAAAATAGACTTTAAGACAATATTGTTACTAGAGACAAAGAAGGGAAACATGTAATGATAAAAGGGTCAATCCATCAAGAAGATATAACACTTATATATGCACCTAACAGAGTACTAAACCACCTGAAGCAAAAACTTACAGAATTGAAGAGAAAAATGAGACAATTTAACAATGACAGTTGGAGACTTCAATACCCCACTTTTAATAATGGACAGAACAACTAGACAGCAGATCAGCAAGGAAACAGAAACAGACACATACCAATTATACAACATTATATTTAATATACCAACTAAACTTAGACTCTATAGAATGTTACACCCAACAATAGCAGAATATATATTCTTACCAAGTACACAGGGAACACTCTCCAGGATAAACCATATGTTAAGCCATAAAGTTAAAAATTGTGTGTCCAACCATAATGAAATGGAATTCAAAATCAATAACAGGTCCTGAGGTTAGTAATTTGTATGGAAAAGAAGAAAAAGAAAAAAAGAAGTAACAAAAAAAAAAAAGAAAAGAAAAGAAAAACAATTAACAGGGCCAGGCACAGTGGCTCACGCCTATAATTCCAGCACTTTGGGAGGCTGAGGTGGGAGGATCACTTGAGGCCAGGAATTTGAGACCCAGGCAACATAGCAAGACCCCATCTCTACAAAAAATGTAAAACAAAACAAAATCACAGGAGGAAATTTGGAAAATTCACAAATATGTGGATATTAAACAACACAGTGCTAAATAACTAATGGGTCAAAAAAAATCACAAGAGACATCAGAAAATAATTTGAGATGATAAAAATACAACATACTAAATCTTATAAGATGCAATGAAAGCAATGCTAGAGTGAAATTTATAACTGGGAATGTCTATATTAAAAAAGATCTCAAATCAATAATCTAACCTAGAATCTTCATTTTCTGAGGGTTCTCTAGTATACATGTCAAAATAAATTTGATAACTTTTCTCTTAAAAAAACATAATCTAAACTTTTACTTTAAGAAACTAGAAAAAGAAGAACTAAACTCAAAACAACCATAAGGAAGGAAATAAGATTGAACCAGAAATAAATGATATAGAGAATAGAAAAACAATAAAGAAAATCAACAAAACTAACAGTTGGTTCTTTGAAATGACTGACCAAGAAAAAGGAGGAAAACACTCACATTATTAAAATTAGGAATGAAAGAGGGAACATTGCTACCAATCTGATAGAAATAAATTGGGTAGAACATCTACATTTTTCAAAGAGATGAATGTGGAAGAATTGGAGGGAGACTATTTGGTGAGTTTAAATAATGAAAGAGATTTGGGAATTTCAAATTTGCCTTCTTGTGAAAGAAAGAGAAATCTCTCATAGGTATTCTATAGGGATTGGCTAATGCCCTTGAAAATAGTAACAGTAGTAGCTCTAAGAGGATGTAGATAAGAAATAGTGAGTAGAACCAAAATGTTTTTTCACTGGAATATTTTTAAGTTTAATACACAGTGAACTTCCTTTACCAATTGTCAGGAGAAAAAAAAAAAGAATATACAGTGAAGAAGCCAGACACCCTTCAGACTGACACCGACATCGTCCTAACCTTCCTTTTACACCTAACTTCTACTGCCATCTTGTGGCTATTTAAAAATCCAAGTCAATTATTTTACTCGAGTTACCCTCCGTCTTCTGACCAGAGATTTTCAACGCATAGAAAGCCAGAAATCTACTGGTCTCTGCACAGAATTTGTTTACTTCTGACACCTTTTTCCCCCTCTCACCAGTGTAAGAGTTTCTTGGAGTGTTCCTTCCTTGCAGGCCTCTGCCTCCCTGATGGACAAATAATAAACATCAATTAATAAGTATATCCTTTTTTTTCTGGCTTCCCTATTTCCTGCTATTTCTCTGTTCTACATATTCAAGCATATATTGTTCTCCCAGAGTGGACATACTGGTCTAAGAAGTATCCATACTTTATGACTTCCAAAATGAACACAACGGACACTGTTATTAAGTCCTTGAACACTTCCACTATTTCCACCCATATTTATTCCCCGTGTCAGCTTCTAACATCAAGTTTCCATTGCCAAAAGAAAATAGGTCCCAGCATAGCATCAGATAATTTATGCCAAAACCAGTATAAATTTAAGATTCTCGACTTAAATCTTTGTTTTCATTTAACAGTAGAAACCTCAATCTGGAAAGAGAAGAATACTACTCACTTGTCCCAAGCTACCAAAGCCAGTCATTCTATAAGGCATAGACTCCACTGAGGAGGATCGACTGTTTAAGGTGACACAAAGAGACAAAAAGGCAAAAAACCTGGCGTTAAACTTTTACATAGACGTAAAGTCTGTTTAGTCCCAATCTGAGCCACATCTAGACATTTCTTTCATCTTCCAACTTTTGCCACAGCTTTAATGTTGCTGCATAGGCTTTTACTCACCTGACCACTTGGCTGCTATGCTGGGAACTGGGTCGTGGGGTAACTGAAAGAGAATAAAGTGCCCAAGAAAAAGTTGCCATCAATGGTGCACCCTGCCTTGCCTGGCCAATCTGTTGCAAGTGGTTATCTGGTTGTCTGATGTTTTCATATCATACATAAAATTAGGAAAATCACATTATGGTTTCTGAGAGGAAACCATCTTCCATATGGGAAAAGGATATTTATTCATTTCACACAGATATTTGGGCAAAAAAACATGCTCTCTACCTGATTGTGATGGGGAAGTAATGCCCACTGGTCGAGGTGTGGTCGATCTGCAAGAAAAGAAAAAAAGGCAGCTCTAATCTTGCTAAGGAGAAGTGCCATTTTATTTTATTTATTTATTTATTTATTTCTGAGACAGAGTCTTGCTCTGTTCCCTGGGCTAGAGTGCTGTGGCATCAGCCTAGCTCACAGCAACCTCAAACTCCTGGGCTCAAGCGATCCTTCTGCCTCAGCCTCCCAAGTAGCTGGCACTACAGTCATGTGCCACCATGCCCGGCTAATTTTTTCTATATATTTTTAGTTGTCCAGCTAATTTCTTTCTATTTTTAGTAGAGACAGGGTCTCACTCTTGCTCAAGCTGGTCTTGAACTACTGACCTCGAGCAATCCTCCCACCTCAGCCTCCCAGAGTGCTAGGATTACAGGCGTGAGCCACCACACCTGGCCAGAAGTGCCATTTTAAAGGATCAATCAGATCATTGTTTATGGAAATAATAGCTTCCTCTCTGAGTACAAATTGCTTACTCTCATGTACTATAGGTATCACCCCAAAATATGGAAGCATATTTTGCATATGAGACTTTGCTCTCCAACTCCCTAAGTGAAACCTCCACTTCTCTATTGTCCATAATAGAAGTTTTGAAACACTCTTTTCCTCTTTCCTTTGGTGTCTTACCAAGTACTTTCAACCTTACATCTGTCCACTGATTCATACACTCCTCTACCCTCTCATCTACCCATCCAACCTGCATTTATTTAGTGTCCACATGTCCTAGATTCTGCGATTACAAAGATAACTGGAATAACTGAGAAGCTCACAGGCTGGTGGGAGAGACAAAAAAAAATCAGAGCAATGTTTAAGTATGTTACAATGCATATATCAGAAGTACAGAAGTACTAAGGAACACTAGACTGTAACCTCTTTGAGTGCAGGGGCCATGTCCTTTTAATCCACCAATGCGGGCTGGTATAAAGAATGGTAGAGCACAGTTGGTAGAGCACAGCCATCAGTAATCAGAAAGGACTAGTGCTGTACATCCAGCACCTAACATAGTACCTGATAAGCAGTAGGCACTTAATATTTATTGAAAGAATGAATAGAAGATCTAACTCTGCCTAATGCAAATGACATGAGTTGAAATTTGAAGGATGAGTAGGATTTCGTAAGACAACAGTCCAGGGTGAGCATTACAATCAAGATTGTACTTCAGCACTTTTCTGTGAGTAACACTTTCTCAGAGAAGTGAAAGATAAATCCATCAACCATTTTGTCCATCTCAGAGCCCATACAGCCAGGAGTCAAGAAAGAACAGAAATTTTCGGGGGGTGGGACTAGTATGGACGCTAATAAAACTGACCTGCTTCCTTGGTACCGACTTGGAGATTCCTGTAGGTGAAAAAAAAAAGGGGATGGGGTGGGAGTGAAGGAAATTGCAAATCAAGGGTCCTAATCAATGGATCTCAGTCTTGTTAGATGACTAAACTGCAATGCCCCCTAGTTATGGTTGTTAAGATTCCCAGTAGGAGAAAAAACAGCAGCAGTGTTTCCTTAGGAAATTATTAGCTTTGAGGAAATAAAATTTCAGTTCCTCTTCATAAGAGCACAAGTAGGAACCCTGTAGACTAATATATGTGAGGAAATATGGAGAGAAAAAGGAAAATAACATGATTATAATGTGCTAGAATAGTTACAGGAGTGGGCTCAATAGAAAATGATATAAATGCATACTCCATTCTTAGGAAGAAAAAAAATGTTTAGGAAATGGAATGTGAGGGAGAGGAAGGGTCCTGAGGTGTCTTGGGTTTTTTGAGGAGAAATTTTAAGTCATAACAGATGTCTCTTCTATATCAGAGCTTCCCAACTGGTATGTCATGATTCACTGATGTTTGACAATGGGTTACAAATGTGCTAAATGTTGATCCTTCAGGCCTCCAAGGTCTTCGGTGGCCTCATCCATTTACTACAGTGTGCTTACTACACAAATATTATCAGTTTCTATATGTGCCATGATGTGGAAAAGGTTAGGAAACACTATTCTATACAGTCAGCTAGACAGATGGGAAAAGTAGGAGAGAAAATAATAGTAAGGAAAATATATTTCATTCACCTTTAGGATGGCTAGAAATTTCTTCAGTTCTCCATTCTCCTTCCTTAAGACTGACAACTCTCTAGGCAAAAGATGGAAACAATCAGCTCCAGCAGGTCAGTGGGATAAAAAAAAAAACCTGGTTTTTATTATTATTATTATTATCAACATCTAGTTAATGCTTACTGAGAGATGCTTGCAGCTATACAAGGTATTTCTATCAGGGATCTAGTGATTCAAGGAGACAATGGCAGGGTTTTGATGGTGAGAACAATCAGGTGGGCAAAATAAACAGTTACTTGGTATGATTTCAGGGCAGTCTGCAAAGAATTCCATTCCCCTACCACCACCATACACACCATTGCTCGGCTGATGTCTAAAATTTTTCATCAAGGATTCCATCTTTTAGCTTAAGATTTCCAAAATATACCCTCCCAGAGGTAACATTTTTTAATGTTCTCTCTCATTTTTATCAGTATGAATCAGCTATATCTGATTTCTCAGAAGAAGTAGTTTTTGATACAGGGAAGTAGAAGAGGAAAGCTATACAGTGAGGAGGGCCCCTAGAGGGAAGAAAGAGAAAAATAAAATGGAGATTGAGGGGCCTAAAAATTCAAAAATCAAGGACTTGATTTTCTCAAGACAAACAAATACATATAGAACAATTTTCAGGCTTTGCAACCACAAGGAAATAAGAACCACAGCGGCTCTGAAAGGAAAAAAAAAAAAGCTATCTGGGGATTTGATTTGTCACTTACTTGTCCTGGCTGACGAGTGTTTGCTGTGCATCCTGCATGGCTGCTTCTAACTTTGTAATTTTATGTTTATAAAAGGCGATGAGGAGATTTGTTTGTTTCTTCTGAAAACTCCACACCTACTAGGGAAAAACAGGTCTTTGACATACACTCCCATAACTCCTTTCCCCTCACTTCTGGCAACAAAGGGAAATCCATCAATTCATACTTTATTACTGCTCATTTTCTTCTGGAACATCTGGCCTAATTAATAACTCCCCAAAACTAAAGAGCTCAGCACTAGGGAAAACTGAAGCTTTTCATTTCTAGGACACTGGCTTTCTAATATCTTAATGAGAATATTCACAGAAGAGGGCCATAGAAAAATGGCCCTTTAAAAACATAATCTTTCATCCTGAGCAAGAAGACTGATACCTAAAAACACTGTTCTTCAGGCTTAGAATTGGTTCTAACTTGTCTACTATTAGTTTGGACCCCGCTTCCCCATTCCTAGCTGTTACACAGTACTGGCGACCAATTTACTTTCCCTAAAAACACAGAGTCACTTGCAGGCTGCTTATGCTGCTACAGTAAAGGGCAAAGAGGCACAGAAAGAGATTATCTATTCCTGAATTTTATTTCTGTGCATGGACAATAATTTTATCTTTTGCCTCACTTTATCATTTGCTATACTAATGTGCCCATCATGGGATTGCTGAATCAGACCAAAAGTTAATATTTAGAAAGGATTTTAGCTTTGTCAGGCTCTACTTTTGAGTACACAGCAGTATTTATGTCTCATCTGCTTCCTCCCTGCTCAGACTATAAACCTTTTGTCTAGGGTCCTTCCCTCGATCTTGGTACTCTTCTCATAAACATTTTGTTCTCACTTAATTTGCAAATTGCCTTTGCCACCTTACTACAGAATTGTACTTAAGAGTTCATATAGTCTCTAGCCTCTTTTCTTTCTACTTGAAGGCAAACTAAACTAATTCTAGATAAAAATTTATTGTCGTCTACTTTATTTCTCAAAAAAAGCTGATTTTTTGTTTTGCTTTGCTTTTTTGAGAGATGAGGTCTCCCTGTATCGCCAGGCTGATCTCGAACTCTTGGCCTCAAGTTATCCTCCTGCCTCAGCCTCCTGAGTAGCTGGGACTACAGGTATGAGCCACTGTGCCTGGCAGCTGCTGTTTTTAATAAAAGTAAAACATGTCTATTTTTGAAAATTTGAATAGTACTTAAGTAGAAAAAAATTCACTCAGAATCCTGGAAGTTACCTAAAATGGCGGGGTTGGGGATGAGAAGAAGTAGATATTAAAAGTAGGTGTAATAGATGGCCAAGGCTGGACG
>NW_012148618.1:362743-365455 GCF_000956105.1 Propithecus coquereli
TATATCAGATAATGCTATTTCTTTGTGTAAAACCCTTTAACGGTATCCCACAGTACTTAGAAGAAAATCTAAACTCCTTATCATGGCTTATAAGTACCTATATGATCAAGCCTCTCTCTCTGATCTTACCTTGAATACCCTCTCTCTTAACCAGGCTTAACATACATTCATTCATTCATTTAGCAAACATGTCTTATGCACCTAATTTGTGCCAGATACCTAGTTAGACACTGGGTGACACAAAGATGGTATCTGTCTTTGAAAAGCTCACAGTTTAGTGAGAGATACAAACATATGAACAAATAAAACACTTTTTCAGAGTAAAATATTTTGCAGAGTTAAGAGCAATGTGGGGCCGGGCACGGTGGCTCATGCCTGTAATCCTAGCACTCTGGGAAGATAAGGTAGGAGGATTGCTTGAGATCAGTTCGAGACCAGCCTAAGCAAGAGCAAGACCCCGTCTCTACAAAAAATAGAAAAATTAGCCAGGCACAGTGGTGTATGCCTGTAATCCCAGCTGCTCGGGAGGCTGAGGCAGGAGGCTTGCTTAAGCCCAGGAGTTTGAGGTTTGTGAGCTACGCTAACGCCATGGCATTCACTCTAGCCAGGGCAACAGAGCGAGACTCTGTCTCAAAAAAAAAAAAAAAAAAAAATAGATGGCCAAAACACAGTATCCCAAACATCCTAATCCTACCCTTGGGATTAGTCTGCAGTGAAATTAAATTATTAACAGACTAACATCAAGAAAACCCAAATTCTACCCTAGACCAGTTACTCCTCCCTTTGATATCACCAAGGGTCATATGTGCACAGAGAATGGACCCCACCGTGGAACACCAGGGAGCCAGAATGGACCACTAGAGGGCCTTTTGCCTAGGCCTAAGCAGGCCTACTCTGTCTACTTATCCCCCCAAACTGAAACCCAAATAGCAGATCTGACCATTCCAGGAAGAAAGATCAATCTAGGAAACAACCACCAGCAAGCAGTGTTAGAGGAGAAGTGATTTTGCCTGATAATAGGGTTCAAATGTTTAGCCTACTTCAGATACATCCACCAAAGATTCTAAAACCTAACTCAGTAATGCATCTCAGTACAGCACTTTAAAAAAATACCAATAGTTAGCAATCATTCAAATCCATCAGCTTCATGAAAAGGTTGGCCTCTTTTTTTTCCCCAAAGAATAAATTTTGCTCTCTTCCTCGTTTGTTGTTGTTGTTTGTGTTTTCTGGGTTTTCTTTTTGTTGTTGTTGTTATTGTCTTGTTTTTTTTTGAGACAGGGTCTTGCTGTGTTGCCTGGGTTAGAGTGTAGTAGTGTCATCATAGCTCCCTGCAACCTCAAATTCCTAGGCTCAAGTGATCCTCCTGCCTCAGCCTCCCGAGCCCACGCCACCACATGTGGCTAATTTTTTTATTTTTTTGTAGAGATGGGGTCTCACTGTTGCCCATGCTGGTCTAACTCCTAGCCTCAAGCAATCCTCCTCTCCTGCCTTGGCTACAGATTAGGATTACATGTGTGAGCCGCCCCACCCAACTTCGCTTGTTTGTGTTTTAAAGGTGTTATTATTTTGTTAATACAATAACAAAAAGCAGATAAAAAGTAGTTCTGACGATAACACTAAATACTGTCTGGATAATGCAAGTGTTAAATATCGTTTATTTTATCAGAACACTACATGAAACTACCTACTTCTAGCCCCAGATACCTTTTGTTTATCTCCATACTAGAACCAGGTAGGAGTATCATGGTCTCATGCTCTGGATTCCTACACATTTTAGAATTGACAACACATGTCAAAAGACAAAATTAGCTTTGTTTGATGAATATTCAGTTTTGGACTGTGTTTCGGCACTTCATCTTTATCCAACCTTTGTGCCAAATGCTTGTGATTGTCAAAAAGAATACATTTTCATCACATGTAACAATATGGTATACAAATGGTTCGCCTTTATGTCATGACAGCAAAGAAAGGTAAGCTTCGAGATGATTTCTCTTCTGACGCTTGTTTAATTCATGCGGTACCCATCTATCCAGCTTCTTTACCTTGCTGATTTGTTTCAAATGGTCCAATATTGTTGGAATAGTAATGTCAAACCTTGCTGCTACAGCTTTCAGCTCATGATTATCCACCTTGATCTCAGGTCACCCACATGGCTCATTTTCAAGACTGAAATCACCAAAATGGATATTCTCAAACCATCGATGTACTGTGCATTCATTAGCCACATTCTTCCCAAACACTTCAATGATGTTTCTAGCTGTCTGCCCTGCATTGGTTCCATGACAGAACTCATATTAAAAACTAACAAGAACTTTTGACTTATCCATGGTTTCACAAAAATTGCCCTAAAAATTTTTTTGAAAGATAATCACAAGCCAAAATGTGCATTTGAAACAATGAGGATGTACCTTCACCATTGAAAAAAAAAAATAAGTGTCAAAGTGGGCCAGGCATCGTAGCTCACACCTGTAATCGTAGCACTCTGGGAGGCCGAGGCGGGAGGATTGCTTGAGCTCAGTTTGCTGAGCAGGAGACTGTCTCAACTAAAAATATAAAAATTAGCCCAGGCGTCACGGTATGTGCCTGTAGTCCCAGCTACTAGGGAGCCTGAGGCAGGAGGATCACTAGAGCCCAGGAGTTTGAGGTCGCTGTGAGCTAGGCTGACGCCACAGCACTCACTCTAGCCCGGGCAACAGAGTGAGACTCTGTCTC
>NW_012148618.1:365815-369765 GCF_000956105.1 Propithecus coquereli
AAAAAAAAAAAAAAGAAGAAGAAACTTACAGTTTAAAGAAACTTAAGAGACATAACAACCAACTGAAATATACAGACTTTATTGAAACCCAATTCAAACAAACTTTTAAAATAATTATGAGACAACTGGGTAAATGTGAATGCTGATTATTCAATAATATTAGTGAATTACTATTTTAGCATGATGTGATTATATTTAAGAAAAAAGTCCCTATCTTTTAGAGATACACACTAAAATATTTACAGATTGAAATGACGTAATATCTGGTTTTGGCTTCAAAATAATGTGGGTGGGTGGCAGGAGGTATGGATGAATAAAAATTGGCCATCAGCTGATAATTGTTGAAGTGGGACGATGGATACACGGAAACTCATTATATTATACATATCATTATTCTTTTCCCTCTACTTCTAAATATTTTAAATTATCTATAAGTTTTAAAAACCTTTTTTTTAAATTGATTGATTTTGGGGGAGGTCTTTTTTAATAGGGTGTGGTATAAGAAATATATATGTGACCAGGCATAGTAACATGCGCCTATAGTCTCAGCTACTCAGGAGGCTACGGTGGGAGGATGACTTGAGCCCAGGAGTTGGAAGCTACAGTGAGCTATGATTGCACCATTGCACTCCAGCCTAGGCAACAGTGTGAGACCCTATCTCTAAAAAGAAAAAGAAAAAAAAAAAGAAAGAAAAGAAAGAATATGTGGTCCTCATCCCTGATTCCTAGCACAGAGTTCCTAAAACCCTTGGAATTTCTTGAGTGATAAGAGAATCTTTTGTTATTCATAACAAGCCCCTTTCAGCCATACCTGAGTTTGTGTTAATCAGGTGACTCTTGGTGGGCTCTTAGATAGCTTCAAAAGGAGGGCTGGTTGTCAAAGGAACTTTCAGCCCTAACCCTTCTCTTTCCCCACTACATCTATGGAGGGGAGAAGGGCTTGGAGATTCAGTTCAATAACCAATGACCAATTATTTAATCAACCATGCCTATGTAATAGAACCTTCATAAAAACTCCTAAATAAGGGAGTTTGGAGAGCTTCCAGGTTGGTGAACACACAGAGGTGGTGGGAGGGTTAGCGTGCCCGGAGAGGGCATGTAAGCTCTCTCATGGCCTCTCCCCTCATACCTTGCTTTATGCATCTCTTCTATTTGGCTGTTCCTGAGTTGTATCCTTAATAATAAACTGGTAATAGTAAGTAAAGTACTTTCTTGAGTTCTGTGAGTCATTTTAGCAAATTATCGAAGCTTGGAGGAGTTTATAGGAACCTTCAAATTTGTAGTTAGCCAGGCTGAAATGTGGGTGGTGTCCAAAGTGGGTGTAGTCTTGTAGGACTGAGCCCTAGACCTGTGGAGTTAGTGTCAGAATTGAATTGAATTGTTGGATACCTAGTTGGTATCAGAGAACTGATCGGTATTAGAAAACACCCCACACAGGGGCAGAAAAGATAATATATATTGCAAAGATTATTCATTTAACAAATCTTTATTGAATACTTTATGCCAGGCACAAGAACTAAAAATGCTAAGATTAATATTATGGGTTCTTGTCCTCTAGTATCTTATCACAGTACAATAGAAAAGACATTCTAACACGTGAACCAATAAAGAAAACAAAATGTGATATGCAGAACAGGAAAGTATGTACAAGGAAGAGAAATAATGACTAAGTTAAGTTGGACGTGGCGGCTCATGCCTGTAATTCCAGCACTTTGGGAGACTGAGGCAGGTGGATCGCTTGAGGCCAGGAGTTCGAGATCAGCCTGGGCAGCATAACGAGACCCTATCTCTATAAAAAATTAAAAAATTAGCCAGGTGTGCTGTGCACCTGTAGTCCTAGCTACTTGGGAAGCTGAGGTGGGAGGATCCCTTGGGCCCAGGAGTTCGGGGTTACATTGAGCTGTGATCACCCCAATGCACTCCAGCCTAGAAGACAGAGCAAGATCCTGTCTCTATTTTTAAAAAAAGAGAAAAAGAAAGAACTAATGATTAAGAGGTAACTATTACAGAACTAGTACAGAAGTCAGGTATTTCAGGCAGAGAGGTACAAAACTATATGGTCTGTAAAAGAACTGGGAAGAACTAAATCTGCCAAACAGATTAGGTGATACATAATCTACATAATAACTTGTGTTGGTACCTCAGATGTGAGACGGTAGTTGTGGCTGAGATTGAAGAAGTTATGAGGAACCAGAGCATTAAGGAACTGTCTTACTCTAAGAAGTCTGAAACTTAGGTGATAGGAGGCCACTAAAGGGTTTTGAAACGAGTTATATGCTCATATTTGTAATTTAAATAGATTATCATGGTGGCTCAGAGAGAATAGACTTAAGCAAAAAAGAACTCTAAAAATGCTTCCTTATCAAAAACAATTGGAGGACTGTTAATAAGATGTCAGAAGTATCCACTCTGAATGAGAGCCACAGGAGCCCACTGGGTAGGGAGTTATAGTTTGGGTTGCACAGTTTGTGGGATCAAAGCAATATTACCTCTCACACTGGCCTAAGGTTCCTCAACCCCCTGTTCAATAGTGATGAAGAACTCAACTATACTGTTTCAGAAGTCCTAAATACTGACAGATTAGCCTTTTCTTTTCAAGTAAAATAATCTCAAACTAACTAAAACTTTTCTTCAAAAGCACCATTGACCATCTCAGTTGTTTAAGTTTTTAATTCAAATGAGTAATGGAAAAGCTCTGGTATATTGATGAGATTAGGTCTTGACCTGATTTTATTCTAACAGTATATACAGTAATTATTTATGCATATGTTAGCAAAGGCATATGATTTCAAAGGTTTTTTAAAATCCATAAAGTAGACCAGGCGTAGCAAACTACTTACCATGGCCAGCTGTCTGTTTTTGTAAATAAAGTTTTATTGGAATGTAACTATACCCATTTGTTTACATACTATCTATAGCTGCTTCCATGCTACAATGGCAGAGTTGAGTAGCAGCAACAGAGATTTTATGGCCTGCAAAGCCTAAAATATTTACTGGCCTGATATGGTCTGAATGCTTCTGCCCCCTAAAATTCATATGTTGAAACTCAACCCCCCAATGCAATAGTATTAAGAGGTGGGGCCTTTAGGAGGTGATTAGGTCATAAGGGCTCTGCCCTTGTGAATGGAATTAGTGCCATTATAAAAGCAGCTTGAGGGAGTCTGTTTGCCCCTTCTACCATGTGAAGATGCAGCAAGAAGGCACCTTGGAAGCAGAGAATGAGCCCTCACCAAACACTGAATCTGCTGGTGCCTTGATCTTGGACTTCCCAGCCTCCAGAACTGTGAGAAATAAATTTCTTTTATTTACAAATTACCCAGTCTAAGGTATTTTGTTATAGCAGCCTGAATGGACTAATACAGCTGTTAAGAATGTAAAGTGGTACAGCCATTTGGGAGAACAATCTGGCAGGTCCTCAAAAAGTTAAACAAAGTTACTATTTGACCCAGCAATTCTGCTCCCAGGTATATACCCAAGAGAAATGAAAATGTCTGTCCATACAAAAACTTGTACATGAATGTTCCATAGCAAGCCCTATTCATAATAGTCAAAAAGTAGAAACAACCCAAATGTCTATGAACTGATGAATGGATACATAAAATGTAAATCCATCTATATAACAGAATAATATTTGGCCATAAAATGGAATGCAGTACTAATGAAGTCCTAATATATGCTACGAGATGGACAAAACTTGAAAACATTATGCTTAGTGAAAGAAGTCAGTCACAAAAAGACCACATATTGTATGATTCCATGTTTATGAAATGTCCTGAATAGGCAAAACCATAGAAACGGAAAGCAAATTAGTGATTGCCTGGGGATGGGGAGGGTGGGGAGGATTTGGGAAGTACCTGCTAATAAGTACAAGTACAGGGCTTCTTTTTGGGAGTGATGAAAATGCTCTAAAATTAGGGAGCAGTGATTGTACTTTTTTTTTTTTTTTTTTT
>NW_012148618.1:369935-413692 GCF_000956105.1 Propithecus coquereli
CCGCCCGCCTCGGCCTCCCAGAGTGCTAGGATTACAGGCATGAGCCACCGCTCCCAGCCTGATTGTACAATTTTGTGAATATATTAAAAACCACTGGGGAGGGCGGGGGGCAAGGGCAACATATGTAACCTAAACATCTGTACCCCCATAATATGCCAAAATAAAAAAAAACCACTGAATTGCACACTTTAAAAGGGTGGATTTATGGTATGTAAAGTATATCTCAGTAAAGCTGTTATTCAGAAAGTAAATGGGGTGTTTTTACTTTCTTTGAAAACAATATAAAAACACAAATTTCTTTTTCCTTTTATGATCTTTATTTTCCTGTGGGTTTGTAATCATTCATAACCTTTTATGAGTTTTCCGCATTATTCTTTAAACTAAGTACTTTACAGCTTTCATACACATTATCTCATTAGATCTTTACAAGAAGTAGAATGAGTATTATTATATCACACTACATGTGAGGGAGTATGACTGGTTCAAAGAAATGAAGTTACAAGCTAGCACGCATTTCCTCTTTAGATTTCTATACCAATAGTTTTCCACTTTATTTTTATTACCACTTTACCATTCTCCACTCAGCAGCCAGATTTTCTTTTAAAATTGTATATCAGATAATGCTATTTCTTTGTGTAAAACCCTTTAACGGTATCCCACAGTACTTAGAAGAAAATCTAAACTCCTTATCATGGCTTATAAGTACCTATATGATCAAGCCTCTCTCTCTGATCTTACCTTGAATACCCTCTCTCTTAACCAGGCTTAACATACATTCATTCATTCATTTAGCAAACATGTCTTATGCACCTAATTTGTGCCAGATACCTAGTTAGACACTGGGTGACACAAAGATGGTATCTGTCTTTGAAAAGCTCACAGTTTAGTGAGAGATACAAACATATGAACAAATAAAACACTTTTTCAGAGTAAAATATTTTGCAGAGTTAAGAGCAATGTGGGGCCGGGCACGGTGGCTCATGCCTGTAATCCTAGCACTCTGGGAAGATAAGGTAGGAGGATTGCTTGAGATCAGGAGTTCGAGACCAGCCTAAGCAAGAGCAAGACCCCGTCTCTACAAAAAATAGAAAAATTAGCCAGGCACAGTGGTGTATGCCTGTAATCCCAGCTGCTCAAGAGGCTGAGGCAGGAGGCTCACTTGAGCCCAGGAATTTGAGGTTACAGTGAGCTATGATGAGGCCACTGCACTCTAGCTGGAGCAACAGAGATAGACTCTGTCTCAAAAAAAAAAAAAAAGGAGAATATGTGGGACAGGAGTTCAAAGGACAGAGCAAGACTCTGCCTATAGGAATCACAAAAGGCTTCTATCAAAGAAGGAACAATTATTGGCATTCAATTGATAGATGGCCAGTTGTGGGTAAGGGTGCAGTCTATGACCTAGGAATAGAAAAAAGTTAACAGGTCTATATGGGGCTTTCCAATCTCTCAGAAAAATTATCTAGAGGTGAGTAAAGAATTCAAAATGGGCAGCTTGATCAACTATTGGCATAGAGCACAGCAGAAAAATTCCCTTGTCAGGTCATTACAAAGATTGGGAATGGTTAAAATACAAATGAATATTTAGAGCAACATTCCATTCATTCATTCAACAATAATGTTTTGAGTGCCCACTACCTATTAAGAACTATTCAAAGAGAACAATAAACAAAACTGACCAAATCTCTGTCTTCATGGAGCTTACGTTCAGGTGTCGGATTCAGACAATAAACAAATATATAATACGGTGTTAGAGATAAGAACTCTCAAGAAAAATAAAGCAAAGTAAGGAGTAGAGAATGTTAGGGCTATCATCTGAGGTATGAGAGTCAGTAAAGGCCTGACTGAGGGAGGAAGTTTTGAGCAGAAGCCTGAATGAAACAATCTAGGTATTACTTGGATCAGCTTCACAGATTAGGAAAATAAATTTTCAGACTTTGCTGACTTCACCAAACTGGCCCTTCACTAAAGTGATGATTAACTGATCCTTTCTATTTATTTTATCTTGGTTATTTGACCATGTGTAATTGGTCCCATGATTAAGCAGGTTAGGATTCAGACTACACAATTTCTCTACTGATTATTAACTAACCCTGGGTTTATTTATTAACCAAAGTTCTGCTCGTTCTATTGCTCATGTGACCTTGTTTACATTTCTCCTTGAGTCTCAGTTAGATTTTATCTCCTTATAATGTTAAACATAATATCGCAAATGTGATGGCTCACCCAAGCAGCTAAAGACAGGATGAAGCCAAAGCCTTAATTCCCTTTACTCTATCTCTAGAGTTAGGATTGAGGGGTAAGACACCGAAGAAAAATTAAATCTACTATCTTCAACCAGAAAATGACTAAGGATATCTTCTTGTTTACGAAAGGAGTACCCTCAGAAAAATAAGATGTATGAGTACAGAAAGGGAACAGTGATAAAATCTCAAGAAATGCCAAGGCAGGAATCCCAGGAGGCTATAAAATAATCTCAGTGAAGAACTGGAGAGTGCAAAGAAAAAACCAAAGTTTTTACAACTTGGGAACTCTCTCACATGGTTGTCCTGCCTTCTCTTACCTTCTTCTACATTCCTATTGCTCCTGACCAAGTCAATAGTATTCTAACATATAATGCATCATGAAAAGATAAATACTTTCTAAAATTCAGGTAACCAGTTGTGGGCTCTAAATGAAGAGTTAAGTATTACTAGAAAGGTTATTGAAAAATGAGAATGGGAAACAAGAAATACCCTTATGAACTTAGGTCTATAAGCAATGATAGAGAGTTAAACCACCAAATCTATCATTTTCAGAGTCAGGCCCATATAGTCAAAGCAATTTTGAGAAGATGCATCAATCTGTAGAAAAAGATGATAAAGCTCCCTAGAACATCAGTTGGTCTTAGTAATTACTTAGTAGAACTAGGAAGTACAAGGCAAGATGTTGGCTACATGGTGATTTTTACAGCCCATCACAGATTCTGGGTCAGTAAAAAGTTAACTGGTTGAGATTTGTATCATCAAGGAAGAAAGCAAAGAGAGCAATTTCTCCCTATTGTATACAAATGCAGTCTGAGAGAATCTTTGATAAAGGAATTACATGCAATTAGATTTGCCCAGAGAATCAGATTTTCTTCACTATTGTTTCTCGTACCTGAGAGATATGACTAAAATACTGCAAAGCTGTCTCCACAGGGCTTTTGAAGAACATCTTCTCCTGAGGTTTTAGCTATGAAGAGAGTAAGACACACAGTGAGAATATCCACAATGGAATGAAATAAAATACTGACAAGTATGACAAACGATGTATCGCCCTTTCTAATGCAACTAGTATTATTTCCACTGTGCATAAATAAGAGGGAGATCACCACTCCTCTAGGAGATGTAGATTATATGTCCAAATTCTCCTTACCTCATGTTTCTATAACAGTGGTCACAAATAATTTTTCTGTTGTTTATCCTCTTTTTCACAACTGCTATCTGTAAATTTGTTTCTTTTCTTTTCTTTCTTTCTTTTAAAAAAATTCATCATCTCTACTTTTTATATACTTCCTACAGTCCAGGAATGGGATGAGATCATTTGTAGCAGGAGGAGAAAAACTTACATTATCAGAAAGAGCCAGATGCTTGCAGGCAGTTCCACAAACAGTACATTTTTCTGGGAAGTAAAGGGGAAAAGACATTTGGTTCTAAAGGGCATGAGGTAAGATCTTCCTTAAAGTATATGGTAATAATCAAAAGAAGAAAAGGGCTCTTACTGAATTTAGAATATCATTGTGCTATAAAAGGACAACAATTTAAGCTTTGTTCTCTAAACCAGTATTTCCAAACTGGTATGTTGAAGTACATTTTTTTTTTTTTTTTTTTTTTTTGAGACAGAGTCTCACTGTGTTGCCCAGACTAGAGTGCCGTGGCGTCATCCTAGCTCACAGCAACCTCAAATTCCTGGGCTCAAGCGATCCTTCTGCCTCAGCCTCCCGAGTAGCTGGGACTACAGGCATGTGCCACCATGCCCGGCTAATTTTTTCTATATATTTTTAGTTGTCCAATTAATTTCTTTCTAATTTTAGTAGAGATGGGGTCTCGCTCTTGCTCAGGCTGGTTTCGAACTCCTGAGCTCAAACAATCCGCCTGCCTCGGCCTCCCAGAGAGCTAGGATTACAGGTGTGAGCCACCGCGCCCAGCCCTGTTGAAGTACATTTTTAAAAATTCCCAGTTTTCTTCTGTGGATCAGAAGGAACAATTCTAAACTCCCAGTAGGAGTACTGGAGTACATTTATAAGAGTATTGGGAAAAGAACAAGAGTACCAATGATCTTAACTTTAAGTTACACTCTTTCATTCTACCTACCTGACAGCAGGCATACACTGGCACTCTAAGAAAATCTCCAGTTATTCCTGCCCTATTGTCACTTGCCAATATTACTGGATCTTGCTTTAAAGCTCTCCTACTCTTATTCTCCAATTAAACCAATATGAAGAAGCAAAAATTAAAATTCCTAATCTTTCTTTGTACAGTGAAATTTTAGTAGTGGTGCTGATTATTAAGATAAATGCCATGTCAGCAGAAAACATCACATGGCATATGCTTCAAGAGACAAACCACTCCAAAGTGAGCTGCTATTACCATAGTAAACAGCTCTGTTACATTAGCAGATAATTTATAAGTGTCATGGATTTGTACAGAGAAAAAAGTTTCTCCAGAGGCTACTTAACCGGACTGTTCTTTTCCTGAGGCCAGAGAAAAGGTTTTTCCTGGTCCATACTGTTGCCAGAGTGAGCTAGCAAGTGAAAATCATTCTTCTGTTTAAGAAAAAGACAAAACAAACTTCCACAGCTCTCCATCAACTGAAGATAAAGTTCTTTAGCCTGGTATATAGAGCCTTCCATCATCTAGCCACTGCCTACTTCACTATCCTCATCTCTCACCATTTCTTACCTTGCTCTTTATACTATACCAATCCCAACTAGGCGTAGTCCCCTGCACTATGGCTTCATGATGTAATATGTCTTTATACATGCTGTTCTCTTGAACTAGAATGATCTTCCCTGCTGTATCCACTTGGCAAACTCCAGTTTATTATTCGAAACCCTATCGAAGCAGCACCTCTTTTGTGAAGTCTTCCCTGATCAAAGCACCCTACCCTAAGTCTCTCTTCTGGGCATTTATACACCATGTATTTATTTTAGCTTTTAAAAAATCCCTTAAGGCCGGGCGCGGTGGCTCACGCCTGTAATCCTAGCTCTCTGGGAGGCCGAGGCGGGCGGATTGTTCAAGCTCAGGAGTTCGAAACCAGCCTGAGCCAGAGCGAGACCCCGTCTCTACAAAAATTGGAAAGAAATTAATTGGACAACTAAAAATATATAGAAAAAATTAGCCAGGCATGGTGGAGCATGCCTGTAGTCCCAGCTACTCGGGAGGCTGAGGCAGGAGGATCGCTTGAGCCCAGGAGTTTGAGGTTGCTGTGAGCTAGGATGACGCCACGGCACTCTAGCCCGGGCAACAGAGTGAGACTCTGTCTCAAAAAAAAAAAAACAAAAAAACCCTTAAATTCAAATCTCCTTTTAAGACTTAATAGCTGTAAGAACTTGGTCAAATCACTAATCCTCTCTGAGCCAGTTTCCTCATTTGTAAAATGGTTCTAGTAATAATTACCACCTGGGATTGTGGTGAGGCATACATAAAATTGGTACACCTGAAAATGCTTTTTTAACTGCAAAGGTATCATCATCAACATTTCTAATCAAACTGATTTCACAGGATAGGCCACTTTCCTTTAGAAATGGCTCTCGGCCAGGCGCAGTGGCTCACACCTGTAATCCTAGCTCTCCGGGAGGCCGAGGCGGGCGGATTGTTTGAGCTCAGGAGTTCGAGACCAGCCTGAGCGAGACCCTGTCTCTACTAAAAATAGAAAGAAATTAATTGGACAGCTAAAAATACATAGAAAAAACTAGCCGGGCATGGTGGCACACGCCTGTAGTCCCAGTTACTCGGGAGGCTGAGGCAGGAGGATTGCTTGAGCCCAGGAGTTTGAGGTTGCTGTGAGCTAGGATGACGCCACCGCACTCTAGCCCGGGCAACATAGTGAGATTCTGTCTCAAAAAAAAAAAAAAGAAATGGCTCTTGACAGCAGCCAACTTTGCTATCCATTATTCTTATTCTGTCACTTTTCCCTGATTAGTCTGATCCCTTGTTACTTTCCCTGCCACAGACTTCAAAACACTAACAAGTACCTTTTGGTGCTCAAGTAATATATTTGCTAAATCATTTAGCACTATTCCTTATTAATGGATCCCTCCAGTTTCCAAAATCAACAGTTTCCTACAGTATCCACACTGCCATTAGCCTACTAAGTGATTTTTATCTTAAGTCACACAGAGAAATGGCTAATCATTATGTCTAGGTAGAAACATTTTTGCCTGAATCTGAAAACAGTTAAGTCACTCACCCAGAGTCACACACTTTTTACAGAAAATATGGCCACAGCTGGTGACAAAGAAATGGGCCCCATCTTTTCGGAAACACTGGTTGCAGTGAAACCAATCCATTCCGGAGCAGATGAAGAGAAAAGAATAAGAATAACCTGTGGAATAATATAATTATAGTTGTTCCAAAATCTGTGTAACAATGTTTGCTTAGCTTCTGATAGCTTATTGGGATGTGGGCACATCATTGTGGGTAATCCAACTGGTTGTAAGGAAGTACAAGTACCTATAAAGTGAAAAAAAGCAGACTTCAGACTGTTATACTATTATTTATACACACACACACACACACACACACACACATACATTTGTAAAAGTAATAGGAGGACAGTGGTGAGATTTTTGGAGTGGTGAGGTTATGAGTATTTCTGTGTGTGTGTGTGTGTGTGTGTGTGTGTGTGTGTGTATGTTTTGCCTTTACACTTTATTTTCCAGTTTTCCTGGATTAATTTATGTACCAATTTGTAATTAGAAAATACAATCCTCAAAAAAAATCAAAAACGAAAAATAACCCATCCATTTCTTTCTTAACAGTTTCGTGTGATATGGCAGAAGTGGAGTCAAGAGGAGACAGTGGACCAGATAGAGAAGATCGCATATTAGCTGCTTGGGACACATTTTATTTAAGAGAAACCAGGTTGAATAATTGTATGATCTTTGCTAGTAGCACACCTTCCTTCTACTCTACAGAAACTCAGTATCATAGAAATGAAAGGCGCCTTGAAAATCATTTAATGTTTTGTCCAATTTCACCATTTTTCAAAAGATATACCTGGATGTTCAGCGAAATTAAATGACTTGTCCAAAGTTTCATCTTTAGTTTGTGGTAGCTCTGGGATTAGAACCCAAGTCTCCTGATTTCCTGTGTAAAGTTCTTGCTCTCACATTAAATAGCCTTTGTGTTAGACAGAGTAACCATACACTCTATATCTTCTGCCAATACCAATTTCATAAAATTTGTTAAATATATAACTAAGTAAATGTGACTTTGTAGGATTTTTAAATGAGGAAATTGACATATCAAAAATACAGAAGTGAGCCAGGTGTGGTGGCTCATGCCTGTAATCCTAGCACTTTGAGAGGCTGAGGTGGGAGGATCGCTTGACACTAGGAGTTCGAGACTAGTCTGGGCAACATGGCAAGACCCTGTCTCTACCAAAAAAAAGTAAAAACTACAGAACTGAGCTATAATTAGCTCATATGTTTAATGAAATCATGTTTAATTTAATGAATATTTTATTTAAGAACAGAATATTCATTGGTTTGATTTACCTTAAAATTAAATTGGGAAAATAATCAAAACAGAAGGTAATTTTTTTTTCTTTTTCTTTTTTGTGACAATGCCACTTGCCAACAGAAGGTAATTTTTTCCCCACTAAAGTCTCCTCCTTTAAAAAAAGTTTTTAAGTGTTTTATGGAGAGGTTAAATGAATGAAGGTAGTTTGCATCACACTGGAACATTTTTGTCACACAAGACAAGATTTACTATAAAAATTTACTGAATAAACTGTTCAACGCGGCCGGGCGCGGTGGCTCACGCCTGTAATCCTAGCTCTCTGGGAGGCCGAGGGGGGCGGATGCTCAGGAGTTCGAGACCAGCCTGAGCAAGAGCGAGACCCCGTCTCTACCATAAATACAAAGAAATTAGCCAAACAACTAAAAATAGAAATAAAATGGCCGGGCACGGTGGCGCGTGCCTGTAGTCCCAGCTACTCGGGAGGCTGAGGCAGGAGGATCGCTTGAGCCCAGGAGTCTGAGGTTGCTGTGAGCTAGGCTGACGCCACGGCACCCTAGCCCTGGCAACAGAGTAAGATTTTGTCTCAAAAAAAAAAAAAAAAAAAAAATCCGTTCAACGCAAATGTATCCCACAGGTCATGAACTTCAGAATTCTATTTGTTGCTCACGATACACTACCTTCGATCAGGAAGTGAATCTAAATTACTGGAAACACCCCACCATATTTGCCCTGTTTAAGGGCAGCGACAACAATGTAATCACCTGAGTTGGCCAGATGAACCCCACATAAGAAAGGCAGTTAACAGGGTTAGCTAAGACGACCCCTGAGGAAAAACTCACCTGCTTTCCTGGGGTGATGGGAATTCAGCAGGCTCAAATTTCCCCGTTCTTTTTCCACCTACCTTCCTTACCTGCTTGGCTGCTATGATCCCAGAAGGCCTCAGATCTCACCGAAATCATCCAGTTCTCCTCACGAAGAGCTGGAAATGGCGGGAAAATAAATAGCCGGCCTGGCACAAGGGAGAGGCAAGAGGGTGGGCGTGGCCAGCGGCGGTGTGTGCGAGCCGTGGGCGCCGCCTGAGCGGTGTGCTTAGAGTGGGCGTGGCCGCGGGCGTTCGCCCGGGGTGGGGGGCGCGGGCCGTGAGTGGGGCTCGCAAAGGCGTTGAGAGGGTAAGGACCCCGCCGGCGGTGGTCTGCAAGAGACAAGGGAGACTGTTCTATCAGTATAGGAAAATTCACCTCATTTAAAGATTGGGGACAAATAAAGACTATGATTTAATTCCATACATGTTACTGTGGAAACAAAAAGGTGAAAATAAACATAACAGTATTCCAATAAACGATGACAACACACTAGAAACTGTGGTCACAAAGTAGACAGAAATTTTAACCTAATAGTCTAAAATGAAATGAAGAATACAACGGATGCTCTGAAAGAACAGCATAAATCAGAAATAGAAAAGTCAAAAATGATATGGATAGAGAACAGTTGGATATTAAATGATAACTAACAAAAATTTCAAGAAAAAGATTTTAAACTTTTTTCAGAAATGAAAAGTGAGGGATAAAAAAGCACAGTTTAGGAAATAAAGGCTGTAAGGGCTGAAAGGAGAAAGTTTCGTTTTGTTTTGTTTTGTTTTTGAGACAGAGTCTCCCTCTGTCGCCCTGGGTAGAAGTGCGGTGGTGTCAGCCTAGCTCACAGCAACCTCAGACTCCGCAGCTCAAGCGATCCTCCTGCCTCAGCCTCCCGAATAGCTGGGACTTCAGGCACCAGCCACCACGCCCGGCTGAGAGAGGTTTTAAAAAGAGAAAGATAAAAGGTTTTAAGAGAGAGTGATAAATATAGAAAACAAGCAAAAGATATTTTACACACATTCATTCCCCTTAAGAAAACTAAAGCCGGGTATCAGAACAAATATTTAACATGAATTTTGAGAAAATTTTACTGAAATAAAACTTGAGTTCTACATATTGAAAGAGCATACCATGTATAAGAAAAAATGTACACAGAACACTCAAAACCAAGACATTTTCTAGGAAAACTATTGGACTTGAAAAAAATCCCTTTGAGCATCCAGGCAAAAAGTACTAGTCACCTATAAGGAAAAGAAAGTGAGATTGGCATCAGATTTCTCCACAACAGCACTTTATGCTACAAACACTTGAAACAACATTTTGAGATTTTCAAGGAAAGAAACTATGATTCAAGAAATTTTATATCACCTCATATTGTGTTCAATATAAAAGCCACTGACAAAAAATATGAACATGAACTTTTCCTGAGGCATCCATTAATGTAGTAGTTCTCAATCTTTTTGGTCTCAGGACTCCTTTACATTTTAAAAGTTGCTGAAAATACAACCTTCACCCCAGGAGCTTTTGTTTATGTGGATTATATCTACCAATATTTACTATATTAGAAATTAAAAGTGAGACATTTTAAAATATTGATTGATTCTTTTGAAACAATAAGAAACCCATTAAATGTTAACATAAATAACCTATGGAAAATATATTTTCCAAAACAAAAATAATTTAGTGAGAAGCGTGGCATTGTTTTTACATTTTTATGATCTTCTACTATCTAGGTTAATAGAAAGCAGGTGGAGTTGTGTATTTCCTTCTGCACACTCTGCTGTAATATGCTGTTTTGGTTGAAGTGTGTGTAGAAGATTTGGATCACCCAAATATGTAGTTGGGAATGAGAGTAGTATTTTAATAGCATTTTCAGATAGCTGTGAATATTTTTCTTTGATACTACACCAAAATTCAGGAAGTGTGAGTCTGTTAAAAGTTAGCTGCTGAGTGGCATAACTAAAACCGTATCAACAAACTGTTTATATTCTGTTACACTGAAATCCATTGGTGTGTCTTGTTCTTTAAATGGAGCTTTAGCCTATGCATGATTTTGTAACATCATACATTTAGACCAAACTGGTCATTTGAAAAATATTGGTTCACTGAGTTATGCACACTGACACATTTCATTATACAGTATTAAATATTGACACACTACATTATACAATATAAAAAATTACTTTGTTAATATCACTACATATCTTATCAGATATCAGGTAAGACTTTCAGTCTTGGGAAGCTGTCAAGCTCACGGATAAAAGTTTTCCAAAATTCTAATTTTCATCTGAAAACTTGAATTTTATCATTGGCAACAGATACTATCACTGGTTTTTCTTGAAGTGACAAGCTCATTTTGTTTATTTTGGAGAAAATGTCTACCAAATACCCAAGTCTGAATAGGACTAGTTTGTGTCTTAGTTCTTTCAAATAAAAATGGTGTTCCATGAAAAAAAGTGATTAGTTCGTCTTACAACTCAAACTATTGCAAAAATGGTTTTCCTCAATATAATTTTTTTTTTTTTTTTAATTAGAGATGAGGTCTTGCTATGTTGCCCAGGCTGGAATGCAGTGGCTATTCACACGCACCATCATAGCACACTGCAGCCTTGCTTGAACTACTGGCCTCAAGTGATCCTTCCGTGTTTGCCTGCCAAGTTGTTGGGACTACAGGCGCAACCTGGCCCTGAATATGATCTTAATTCTACTGAAATGTTCTGAGTCCTAGAAAAAGGAGGAAACTTTCAAAACAATTTTTATGAAATGAAAACATGAGCCAAGTGTGGTGGCTCACACCTGAATCCCAGCACTTTGGGAGGCCCAGGCAGGAGGATTGATTGAGGCCAGGAGTTCGAGACTAGCCTGAGCAACATAGTAAGACCCCATCTCTACAAAAAATAAAAAATGAAAAAAATAATAAAATAAAAATTGGCAAAAGACTTGAATAGACATTTCTACAAAGAAGATATACAAATGGCCAATAGATACATGAAAGGATGGATGTTCAATATCCTTAGTCATTAGGAAAATGTAAATTAAAACCTTTCACACCTATTAGGATGGCTATAATTTTTTAAAAATGAAAATATTAAGTGTTACAGAGGATTTGGAGAAATTAGAACCCTTGTACATTGCTGGTGGGAATGTACAATGGTGCATCTGCTGTGGGAAACAGTTTGGTAGTTCCCTAAAAAGTTAAACATAGAACTACCCTACAATATGACCGAGCAATTCTGCTCCTAGGTGTATACTAAAAGACTTTAAAATAGGGACTCAAACAGATTTGTGTATACCAATATTCACAGCAGTATTATTCACATTAGTCAAAATGTAGAAACAGCCCGTGTCCACCAACAGATGAATGGATAAACAATGTGGTATATGCATACAATGGAATATTATTCAGCCATGAAAAGGAATGAAGTTCTGATACATGCTACAAGCTGGATGAACATTGAAAACATGCTAAGGGAAATAATCCAGACACAAAAGGACAAATATTGTATGATTACACTTACATAAAATATCTAGAACAGTCAAGTTCATAGAGAAAGAAAGTAGATTAGAGGTTACCACAGGCTTGGGCAAGGAGAGATGGGGAGTTATTGCTTAATAGTTACAGACTTTTTGTTTGAGGTAATGGAAAATTTTGGAAATAGAGGTGATGGTTGTACAACATCATGAATGTAACTAATGACACTGAATTGTATATTTATTGGTTAAAATGGCAAATTTTATGTTGTGTATATTTTACTAAAATAAAAAGGGAAATCAGTTGTCTGTACACATGCAGACCTATTTCTGGACTCTCTATTCTGTTCCATTGATCTGTTTGTCTGTCTTGATGCCAATACCACACTGTCTTCATTACTGTAACTTTATTCTAAGTCTTGAAATGAGGTAGTTTTGAGCCTCCAACTTTATTCTTTTTCAGAGTTCCTTGGACTATTCTAAGTCCTTTGCATTTCCAAGTGAATTTTATAATCACGTAAATAATTTCTAAAGGAGCCTGATGAGATTTTTTTGAAAACTTTAGTATTTTTAAAACCTTTCATTGATGTATAATATATATACAAAAGTGTGCGTATTTCATACACATAGAGCTCACTGAATTTTCACAAACACACCCATGTAACCAGCACCCAGATCAGGAATCAGAACATTTCCAGCACCCAGAAAACCCCTTGTGCCTCCTTCCACATACTATTTCCCCTAAAGTAACCATTATCCTGATTTCTAATACTATAGATTTTAACTTTTTATTTTAAAATAATAATAGATTAATAGGAAATTGCAAAAAATTGTGCAGAGAGGTCCCATGTACCCTTGACTCAGTGTTTCCCAATGGTAACCTCTTATATAACTATAATACAATATCAAAACCAAGAAATTGACATTAGTACCATTCTCAGACATAATGATATTATTTAGATTTCACCAGTCTTATATGCACACATTTGTGTGTGTGTGTTCTCAATTTTAGCACACGTACAGGTTTGTGAAGCCACCACCACAATCAAGAAGCAGAATGTTCGACCACCTCAAAGATTCCTTGTACTGGCCAGGTGTGGTGGTTCACGCCTGTACTCCTAGCACTCTGGGAGGCTGAGGCAGGAGGATGGCTTGAGATCAGGAGTTTGAGACCAGCCTCAGCAAGAGCGAGACCCCGTCTCCACTAAAAATAGAAAAAATTAGCCGGGCAACTAAAAACAGAAACAAAAAATTAGCCGGGTGTGGTGATGAGCGCCTATAGGTCCAGCTACTCAGGAGGCCGAGGCAGACGGATCACTTGTATGCTTTCTGAGGGCAGTTTGAAAAAAAAGAGAAAAATAGAAGGATCACTTGAGCCCAGGAGTTTGAGGTTGCTGTGAGCTAGGCTGATGCCACGGCACTCTAGCCTGGGCAACAGAGCGAGACTCTGTCTAAAAAATAATAATAATAATGTTATATAAGTGGAATCATACAATATGTAACTTTTTGAGATTGGCTTTATTTTGTTACTCAGCATGTCTTTGCTTGGAAATTATAAATTGGATCATGTTTGCTTTTTAATCCATTTTGTCAATTTCTGTCTTTTAATTGATATGTTGAGAACATTTAAATGTAATATAATTATTGATATGTGAAGCCTTAAGTGTGTTATTTTATTGTTTGTTTTGTTTGTTCCTCTGTTTTTCCTTCCTCTGTTTCATTTTTCTTGCCTTCGTGTGGGTTACTTGAACATTTTTTAGAATTCCATTTTTATTTATAATGTTTTTGAGTGTATCTTTTTGTCTAGATATTTCAATGGTTGCTCCATATATTACATTCTACATACGTAATTTATCAGTCTCATGGTAGCAACATAATTCAATATGAAACATAATTAGAAAACTCAAGAGGAGAAGGATAGTCAATATTTATCCATATTTTTACTCTTTCTGTTCTTTTTGAAATACTGGTGTTCCAAGTTTCCTTCTTTTATCATTACCTTTCTATTAGAAGAACTTCTGTTAGCCATTCTTTTGGGATACATCTGCTAATGTCACCTTTTCTTGCTTTTCCTTCATCTGAGAATGTCTTCATTTCACCTTATTCCCAAAGAATAGTTTTGCAGGATATGGAATTCCAGATTGATAATTCTTTTCTTGCAGCACTTGAAAAATGTTGTGCCACTTCCTTCTGGCATCAATGATTTCTAAGGAGAAATGCAATGTCATTTGAATTATTATTTCTCTGTAGGTAATGTGTCATTCCTCTCTAGCTATCAAGATTTTTCTTTGTCTTTAATTTTTTCTGAAAATTATTAGTATTGATTATGATGTGTCTTAGAAAGGATTTCTTTGAGCTTATTCTTCTTGAAGTTCACTCAGCTGCTTGAATCTATAGGTTTATTTTTTTCACCAGATTTAGAAAATTTCAGCCATTATTTCTTCTAGTATGTTTCAGTCCCACACTCTTTCTTCTCTCTTTCTAGGACTATAATGACACAAGTATTAGATCTGTTTCTCATTTTTTAGACCCATTTTCTCTCTGTTGAGAATATTATTTTGTTCTCAAGTTCACTGATTCTTCCCTCTATTTTATTCATCCTGTTACTGATCCTATCTAATGAGGTTTTTTAAATGTTTTGGTTATCATATTTTTCAGATCTAAAATTTCCATTTGGTTCTTCTTTATATTTTCTATTTGTTTGCTGAGACTTTCTTTTCTCTATTTTACAAATATTTTTATAATTGTTCACTGAAGCATTTTTATGATGGCTCCTTTTAAATCCTTGTTAGATGCAGGGCACAGTGACTCAGTGCTGTAGTCCCAGCTACTCCAGAGGCTGAGGCAGGAGGATCCCTTGAGCCCAGGAGTTCAAGGTGGCAGTGAGCTATGATCGCGTCACTGCACTCCAGCCTGGGTGACAGAGTGAGACCCTGTTTCTAAAAACCAAAACCAAAACAAAACAAAATTCTTGTTAGATAATTCCAACATCTGTGTCACCTCAGTGTTGTGTCTGTTGATTTTTTTTCAGTTTAAATTGAGATTTTCCTGGTTCTTGTGTGATGAGTGCTTTTTGATTATACAGTGGACATCTTAGGTATTTTGTTGTGAGAGCTGGAATTATATTCTCTCACACCCTTTCTCTCTCCCTTTCTCTCTCCCCCCTTCCATCCCTTTCTCTCACCCTCTCTCTCTGTCTCTTTCCATCTTAAACACCCTATTTAAGTGTAGAACACAGTTCCTGGGAGAGATAAATGTTCAGCTCCCACTGTGTCCCACTGACACCTCCCTAGGGAAAACTGGGCACTGACTCCACTGCCTCCTTGCTGCTGAGTGGGGATGGAAGTTCAACTCCCCACTGGGCTCTGCTGACACCCAGAGTGATGGGATATGTGAATTAATTGCCTTGATACTTCCTCTTTCTAACTTTTTGCTCCTGGTGGAATTTTGATTGGAAATGCATTGAATCTATAGATCAATTTGGGAAGAATTGACTTCTTAACAATACTGAGTCTTCCATCCCATGAGCAAAGTATGTTTCTTCATCTATTTAAGTCGTCTTTAATTTCTCTCAGTAATGTTTTTAATTTCTCTCAGTAATTTTTTGTGTACAGTCTTTTGCATATTTAGATTTATCCCCTAAGAATTTCATATTTTTGATGCTATTATAAGTGGTATTGTTTTTAAAATTTAAATTTCTGATTGCTTATTGTGATAGGAATACAATTTTTTTTTTTTTTGTATATCCTACAACCTTGTTAAACTCCCTTGTTAGTTCTAGGAGCTTTTTTGCAGATTCCATTTGATTTTCTATATAGATGATCATACCGCCTGTGAGTAAAAACAGTTTTACTTCTTCCTTTCTAATTTGGATACCTTCATTTCTTTTTCTTGCCTAATTGCACTGGCCATAACCATCAGTACAATGTTGAATAGAAGTAGTAAAAGCAGACAGCCTTGTAATATTCTTGATAATAGAGAAAAAGCATTCAGTGTTTCACCATTTAGTGTAATGTTGGCTATAGCTTTCTCATAAATACCCTTTCAAGGAAGTTCCCTTCTATTTCTAATTTTCTGAGAGTTTTTTTTTTTTAAAAAAATCAGGATTGGGGCCAGGGGCAGTGTGGCTCATATCTATAATCCTAACATTTGGGGAGGCCAAGTGGGAGGATTGCTTGAGGCCAGGAGTTCAAGACCAGCCTGGTCAACATAGCAAGACCTCATCTGTACAAAAAATAACAAAAATTAGCCAGGCAGAATGGTGTGAACCTGTAGTCCCAGCTACTTGGGAGGCTAAGGCAGGAGGATCACTTGAGCCCAGGGAGTTCAAAGCTGTAGTGAGCTATGATCACACTTTCACTTGTGACACAGCAAGACCTTGTCTCTAAAATAAATAAATAAAAATAAAATAAAAATCAGAGATGGATATTGGATTTTGTTAAATACTTTTTCTGAATCTGTTGATATAATTTTTATTTTTTTAGTGTATCACTATAGTGAATTACATTGATTGTTTTTGAATGTTAAACCAGCAATGTATTCCCTAGATAAACTTGTTCATGATATATGATCCCCTTTTTATATATCATTTTATTTGATTTGCTAAAATTATGTTTATAATTTTTGTGTTTATATTCATGAGAAGAATTGGTCTGTAGTTTTCTTGTACCATATTTTTTTGGTTTTGGTATCTGAGTAATGCTGGCCTCAAAGAATCATTTGGAAACTATTCCTTCCTCTTTAATTTTCTGGGAGAATTTGTGTAGAATTGGCATTATTTCTTTCTTAAGTGTTTGGTAGAGCTCACCAGTGAAGTCATCTGGGCCTGGAGTTTTCGTTGTGGGAAGATTTTTTAGCTACAAATTTAATTACTTTAATAGTTTTAGGTATATTCAGGTTATCTATTCATCTTGCCTGAGTTTTTGGTAGTTTATGTCTTTTAAGGGATTTGTCCATTTTTATCCAAGTTGTTCAATTCATTGGTATAAAATTGTTCATAACACTCCCTTATTATCTTTGTATACAATAAACTTTATTTTGGAATGATTTTAGATTTACAGAGAAGTTGCAAATGTAGTGCAGAGAGTTCCTATATACCTTTCACCCAGTTTCAATTTCCCCATATGTTATCATCTTACATTTCTGTGATACATTTGTCAAAACTGAAAAACCAAAATTGGCACATTACTATTAACTAAACTCCAAACTTTATTCAGATGCCACCAGTTTTCCACTAATGTCTTTTTTCTGTTCTAGAATACAATTCAGCAGACCACATTGCACTTCATTGTCACGTTTCATTAGTGTTCTCTGGTCAAGGACAATTTCTCAATCTTTCATTGTTTTTCATGACGTTGACAGTTTTGAGGAAAAGTGTTCGGATATTTTGTAAAATGTTCCTCAATTTGGGCTTGTCTGATATTTGTGTCATGAGTCACAGATTTTTTAAAAAGAATACTACAGAGGTGAAGGGCCCTTCTCATATATTATGTCAGAGGGTACGTGGTACGTGATATCCATATGACAAACTGGTGGTATTAATCTTGATCACTTGGTGTAGAGAGTGTTGCCAGGTTTCTCCACTGTAAAGTTACTATTTTTCCCTTTCTATAATCTATTCTTTGGAAGGAGACTCTAAGTCCAACCCACCCTCAAAGTGAGGGAGGGGTGATTAAGCACCACCTTCTGCAAGGAAAAGTATCTACATATATTATTTGGAATTCTTCTGTAAAGATTTGGTTCTACTCCACCATTAAGTTACTTATTCAATAATTTGTTCATATATACAGTATGGATGCATGTATACTTATTTTATACTTTGGGATATATATAATATTTTTCGTGTTGCTTAAATTATTCCAGCTTTGGCCATTGGGGAGCACTTTCAGGCTGATGCCTATGCCTCTTCGAAATATTCCAGACTCATACTGTATTTTCCTTGCTCCAGCTCCAAAATCAGCCATTTCTCTAAGGAGCCCTGGTTGCCTTTATTGGAGAATGGTATTTTGAAACCAAAATCTGGGCACAAAGTGTGCTCATTGCTCCAGGGATGTCATTGCCTCTAGGCCCTCTCAGTCGACAGCACTAGAGAATATATGTACATGTACCAACCCATGTACATACATGGATCTATATCTGTATATATATTAAGCTAAATAAGAGTTCATAGTAATGTCTTCAACTCTAAGCCAGTATAACAGGGTTCATTCTACCCTTCCCTTCTCGCTTATGTGTAACTTCTGTTTCTGACCATGAGAACCCTGCCCCCCAGTGTTCACTACATATTTACTTATTTGTTGAATCCCATTATACATGTAAAGCAGTTTGAGAATTGTTAACCCATATCCTGTGAGAAACAAATTTACCAGCTAGAGTACAGTGTTTATAAATAGTATGTGGACCTTCTTTTACATTTGAAGAAATTTGATTACAAACTGGATATTAGTGGATAGCAAGGAATTAATTATTGTTAATCTTGGTGTGATAATGGCCTTGTGTTATACAAGAAAATGTCCATGATTTTTCTCAGAAATGTTTACTGAGATATGTGAGGATGAAATAGCATGATGTCTGTAATTTTCTTGAAAATACTTTAGCAAGGAAGACAAGAAATATGGGGAAGAATGGATATAGCAATGTGGCAAAATCTTGATAATTGTAGAATCTGGGTGATGATCCTGAAATATAAGAGTTCATTGTATTATTCTTTCTACTTTTGGGTGTATTTGAAATTCATTATACAAAACAATTTATTATTTTTAAATGATACTTATTTTTAATAGGCAAATTATTTACTTAGTGAAAATTCAAAAGATATCAAAGGGCATACAATGAAAATTAGTATTCCTTTTTCCCCTGCTCCCGGTGCCAAATTATCATTTCCAAAGACCATTAATAGCACGAGCTCTAGTGTATCTTTCTATAGGTCATTTGTATATTTACAAATATATGCTTATATCCCATTTTCCCTCACATACCAGTTGATAGCATACTTTATATATTCTACACCTTTTTAAAACATTTCATTGATAATTTTAGACTTACAGAAAAGTACGATTGTGGAAAAAGAATTCCTGTTTACCTTAATCCACAGTCCCCAAATGCTAACATTTACCATGCTTACTTTGTTATTCTCTCTCCATTATTGGTTTTTTGTTTGTTTGTTTTGTTTTTATTTTTTCGAGACACAGTCTTGCTTGGTCACCCCAGCCAGAGTGCAGTGGCATCATCATAGCTCACTGCAACCTCAAACTCCTGGGCTCAAGCGATCTGCCTGTCTCAGCCTCCTGAGTAGCTGGGACTACAGGCTCGTGCCACCACGTCCAGCTAATTTTTCTATTTTCAGGAAAGACAGCTCTCGTTCTTTCTCAGGCTCGTTTTGAACTCCTGAGCTCAAGAAATTCTCCCACCTCAGCGTCCCAGAGTGCTAGGATTACAGGCGTGAGCCACTGCACTCAGCCCATTATTGTTTTTTCTGTACCATCCGAGAATAAGTTACAGACATAATGTCCCTTTACCCCTAAATATTTCAGTATGTACTTCCTATAAACAAGAACACTGTCTTACATAAACACAGTTCAATTATCAAAATCAAGAAATTAACATTGATATTGCATTATTATCTAACTAGAAATCTTATTCAAATTTTACCAATTGTCCCATAAATATCCTTTATAGAAAAAGAAAGAAAAAAATGTTTTTTTTTATCCAGGATCACATATTGCACTTAATCACAAATTCATAAATTAGAAAATGAAAGCCCATTGCCCCGATCCTATTCCCCAAAGACAGCCTTTACATAAATCCTTTCAGAAATTCTTTTCAATCATAGACCAACACATAACATACATATATGTTATACACGCTTTAACAAAAATGTGATAATATTATACATAATATTTATACTTTGTTTTTCACAGCTAATATTTCATTTTTATCTTTATACATTATTCTTAAAGTTTGCATGATTTGATTAATTACACCTTAGTTTAATTAATCAATCCCATATTGATGGACATACATAGTTTTTCCAATTTTTAACTATTGCAGAAAATGCTGTAATAAACATATTTATTCATTTATCTTTGAGCACTCATGTGATCATATCTAAAAGTAATTTTCTAGAAGCACAATTGTTCACCCACCATACACATTTTATAAATATATCTTGAATCCATCTTCTTTCCATTTTTACCACTCTTGCTTTCTTTTAGTCCTTCTTTATGCCTTGCTTTGATTCCTCTGATTGCCTCCTAACTGTTCCTTGCCCCTAGATTTGCCCAGCCCCATTCCATCCTACCACTGCTACCAAATCTAATCATTGCTTTGCCTAAACTTACCCAACAGTTCAAAGACAATTTATTGACCATGTCACTAAACTCTTCATGATCTACATTTCTTTTTGTCTCTGTTACCAAGGCTTTTACCAAACTTTAGTCACATTGAATTTAAATCATACTCTCTCACCTGTGTGCCTACGTGCAAGTAGTTTTCTTTACTTGGCATATTCTCCTTATTAACTACTTTTTTTTGGAGACAGGGTCTCGCTCTGTTGCCAGGGCATGAGCGCAACTCCTGGGCTCAAGTGATCCTCTTGCTTTAACCTCCTGAGTTTCTGGAACAGGCACTTGCCACCACACCCAGCTAATTTTTCTATTTCTTGTAGACGTGGGGTCTTATTATGTTGTTCAGGCTGGTCTTGAACTCCTGACCTCAAGCGATCCTCTCCCCTCAGCCTCCCAAAGTTCTAGGATTATAGGCGTGAGCCACTGAGCCTGGCCTCCCTTATTAACTTCTATTTTTCCTTCCAAATTCAGCTCAGAAACCACTTTCTCCATATGCCTACTCTGACCTGCCCAACTGAGATGCACTCTAAAAGTATCCTTTGCGTATCTCTATCATAGCTCTGTCTCACTGTGTTATAATTGTTCATTAATCTCTTTCTAACCAGACTGAGACTGTATCTTCATTTTGGGATTACCAGGCTTTCTATGGTGTTTGATATGTAGTAGATGCTCAATAAATATTTGATGAATGATGGAATATGAAAAGAAATGACTGGGGAGGATCTTACTCCACTTGCAGACCCACTTTAGCATACCCTAACAGGAATACATCTCAAGAGGAAAAAGAAGATTAGGGATAAAATGAAGAAGATTGGTAGTTATCTAAACTTGGCACCACTAGGTACCCTAGGAGAAGGATCCATTTAGCAATTCATTCATTCATTCAACAAATATTTCCTGAACAGATGTCATGGACCAAGCACTGTTTTGTTTTGTTTTATTTTTTTAAAGCCAGTCAAATTTAGCAGTGGGGGATTGAATACCAACTTTAGTGACACTAATGGACCAAGCACTGTTTTAACCACTAGGAATATAAGCAAGAAAGCAAAGTCCTGGCCCTCCTGGAGTTTATATTCTCCTGGGTTCTAGTAGGGCAATTTTATCTAAGCTCCCACTGTCTCCAAGGCACAAAGCTAGGTGCACGTGGGGTACAAAGACATAAGAAATGTTATTATCAGGCCAGGGGCAGTGGCTCACACCTGTAATCCTAGCACTCTGGGAGGCCGAGGCGGGTGGATCGCTCAAGCTCAGGAGTTCGAGACCAGCCTGAGCAAGAGCGAGACCCCGTCTCTACTAAAAATAGAAAGAAATTATTTGGACAACTAAAAATCTATATAGAAAAAATTAGCCGGACATGGTGGCTAATGTCTGTAGTCCCAGCTACTCGGGAGGCTGAGGCAGAAGGATCGCTTGAGCCCAGGACTTTGAGGTTGCTGTGAGCTAGGCTGATGCCACGGCACTCTACTCCAGCAACAGAGTGAGACTCCGTCTCAAAAAAAAAAAAAAAAAAAGAAAGAAATATTATTATCATCTATCCCTTCAAAAAGTCTATCACCCAATTAGGAATCCAAATGAATATTACAATTTCACATACTACATAGTATATGATAATTTCAGAAATATTAATTCACCCAGTCAACAAATACTGTGCTTCTGTATTATGTTTCAACTGTACATGCTAACAGGTATGGCTCTTGCCTTCAAGGTACTTCCAGTAGAGTAAAACAGAAAGACTTTTTTAAAAAAGTCTTACAAATAAATATATAACCATTAAGTGTGTTAGGTACTGTGATAAAAGACAAAACAACAGGAACTATGAGAGCATATAATTTGGGAAGGCTTCCCCGAGGAAGTATGGAATGCTGTGAGAGCACAGAGAAAAGAAAGATCAAGTCCATTTGGACAGATTTCCTACAGGAACAGGTAGTTGAATGAGCCTTAAACAATGTGAAAGTTTCATCTGGCAGAGATGGTGGAAGGGGCATTCCAGGTAGAGAAACAGCATAAGTAGAGCACTAATATGGTCAAGGGTAGGGTGGTCTAGTGTGCCTGGAGGGACATCGAGAAGGATGGTGGAGAGAAGATGTTATGGGACACAAACTGGAGAGAAGGATTGAAGCCTCCGTACAGGAGTTTAGACTTTATTTTCTGAGCTAGCGATTCCCCCAAGCAAAAGGCAGATCTACTGACTTGAATCTCAGAGGGAATTTTGTGGATAAAATGAAGATTGGCCATTGCAGGAAGTTGCCACCAGAGGGTACCGCAGGAGAAGGTCTACCTGAGAAATTATTGAGGACTGTGTCTGGGCCAAGGATATTTTTCAAAGTTCCTTGGCTGATTGGGATGCTCACCCAACTAACTTAGGACCATTGCTTTGTACAATGGGGAGCCAGGAAAGGCTTTTAAGTAGGACAGAAACATGATCAACCCCATGTATTGTAAAGATGCAGTCCCCAACCCCCGGCCACGGATCAGTATAGTATAGTTCAGTGGCCTGTTAGGAACCGGGCTGCACAGCAGGAGGTGAGCGACGGGAGAGCTAGCCAGCGAAGGTTCACCTGTATTTACAGTTGCTCCCCATCGCTGGTATCACCGCCTGAGCTCCGCCTCCTGTCAGATCAGCAGTAGCATTAGATTCTCACAGAAGCGTGAACCCTACTGTAATCTGCGCATGTGAGGGATCTAGGTTGCCCACTTCTTATGAGAATCTAATGCACCCCCGTCCATGAAAAAATTGTCTTCCATGAAAATGGTCCCTGGTGCCAAAAAGGTTGGGGACAGCTGTTATAAAGCATAACTCTGGGGACAAAATGAAGGGATGGAAGGCCACAGACAGGGAGATTAGTTGGTAGCCTATTGCAGTGGGGCAGGAGAGAGCTGAGCAGGTCTGGAATAGGGCAGGGCCGCAGCTATGGGACAGGAAGAAGGACAATTGCGAGACAATTTTCAGAGGTAGGACCAACAGGACTTGGTAACTAATTGGATATAGAGCTAAAAAGGAAAGAGGGAGGGAAAAAGACGAACGTCTCCAGCCTCAGTGATTGAGAGCACAATGCTGTGGCCATGGCTGTAAATGGGAGCTCAGAAAGAACAGCTTTGTCCAGGGAACTGAGAGGAGTTTGGCTTTGAACCCAATGACTAGGATATCCTGGGCTCAGAGCTGGATCCTAAATTCTTCCCACTCTAGGCATCCCTTCTGAGTGATAACATCAGTGACCACTTCTTGTATGCTCTTATATCTGAATTTTTAGCCTAGATCTTTTTTGAGGGCTACAGATCCCATATTCAGCTGACCACCAAGTGTCACCACTTATATGTCCATTATTCATTCATTCAGCAATTTTTTATTGACTGTCTACTTTGTCCCAGGCACTGTACTGGGCTCTGGAGACATTAGTGGGCTAAAAAAAAAAAAAAAAAGCCATTGTTCCTGCACTCACGGAGTTTGCAGTCTAGGTAAGGAGGTAGGCATTAATTATAAAATAACTCTAGTTAATGCAAACACTGTATAATTAATGTATAATTACAAGTGAGTACTCTGAAACAAAGAACACAATCTAGGGCAGAACTGGGGTGGGTGGCGACTTCTCTGAGGAAGTAACATTTGTGCTAGATCAGAAGGATGAAGAGCAGTGAGCTACGCTAAGAGGGAAGAAAAGCCTCTAGGCAGAGGGCAAGCATGGACAAAAGCCCTTTGGTAGGTTCCTCTGAGGACTGGGAGGAGGCTGGTGTGGCTGTGGCGCAGAGAGCATTGTGAAGCAGAGCGGGCTTGGAAGCCAGCCAGAGGTTGGGCCATGCATTTGGGCGTGATCACTCAAGCCAGAGTGAAGAAGGCGGGATGGCAGGTGCTGAAGCTGCGGCAGAGAGAATAATGACAAAGAACTGGTTTGTTACAAAGGAGACAATGGGAGAGTCAAAGGATTGGCAGTTACAATCACAAGAAAATTTTCAGCACCTGGTAAAAGCCAGTTTTTTTTGTTTTTTGCATTTTTGTTTGTTTATGTGTGTATTTGTTTGTTTTTGAGACAGGGTCTTGCTCTGTTTCCCATGCTGGAGTGCAGTGGCGTGATCACATCTCACTGCAACCTCAAACTCCTGGGCTCAAGGATCCTCCTGGCTCAGCTTCCTGAGTAGCTGGGACTACAGGTGTGCAGCCACCATGCTGGCTAGTTTTTTTTTTAATTTTTTGTAGAGACAGGGTCTCGCTATTGCCCAAGCTGGTCTCAAGCGATCCTCCTACCATCTCACCTCCCACCTCCCACCTCTCAAAGTGCTAGGATTACAGGCATGAGCCACCACACCCAGCCAAAAGGCAGTTTCATTCAGTGCTTAAGTATCTAGTCTCTGATTTGGAGAGTAAATGCTAAGCCAGGTGCTCAAGTCCCTAAGGAAGTTTTCAGAAGTCAGTAGAGAGCAGCAGTCGAGGATGTGATCAAGTAGTACAAAGTACCAGGGAAGAATTGAGATATAGTAATGGGACAATTGTCTGAAAGTGACAGGGATGAAAAGGAATGTTGTCCCTTCTTTCTCCCATGGCACAGTGAAAAGAGCAAATGCAGTGGCATCAGTTAAGATTTAGAGTCAGATTATGGCTCTGCCATTGTGTGTGTCCTTGACAAGTTATGTAACCTTCCTGAACTCCAAGTTCCTCGTTTGTAAAGTGCAAAACAACAGTGCTTACCTTGAAAGGTTGTTTGGGAGGTTAAATGAGATTAAAACATAATTAAGTGCCTTGCTCCATAAAGTATCTCGTACAGGGTGGTTGCTCAGTACACCTTAATCCCTTCCACCATCCAGTCCTCATTAGTATAGGGCAAGAACCCACCTCTACGTAAGTGTATCGGGAGGGTGGTGCTGCTGTCAGGGGAGGGTAAGGTTTCATTTACTGTGCGGAGGTCCAGGCAGTGTTGGAAGAAGATATTGAACACATGAGATTAGTGTGTGAAGTATGAAAGAATTAGCACTAAATGGGATTACTGAATAGAAATGAGACTATGATGAAGGAAGAGACAAAACAACTGAATCTTGAGTAGTGATGGTAAATGATAGGAACCAAGGAGATAGGAAGCTTAGCAGTAGACAAGGAAGACATGGTAAAGATGGGCTACAAGTAAAGCAGCTCCCCAACAGGCTAATCCACTTAGCTAATCTTTCATGTTTCCTAAATCAATAAGACTTTATATTTACTTCAAAATACTACTTTAGCTGCAACTCATAGGGTTTTTGTTTGTTTGTTGTTGTTGTTGTTTTTGGTTTTTTTTGTGGAGACAAAGTCTCTCTCTGTTGCCCTGGCTAGAGTATACTGGCATCATCATAGCTCACTGCAACCTCTAACTCCTGGGCTCAAGTAATCCTCAGCCTCCTGAGCAGTTGGGACTACAGGTGCATGCCATCATGCACGGCTAATTATTTCTATTTTTGGTAGAGACAGGGTCTTGCTCTTGTTTGGGCTGGTCTCGAACTCCTGAGCTCAAGTGATCCTGATCCTCCTGCCTTGGCCTCCCAGAGTGCCAGGATTACAGGCGTGAGCCAGCTCGCCCAGCCTCGTCTCACAGGTTTTTATATGCAATACTTTCATTGTTGATTAACTTTCTAGTTATTTCATAATTTGCATTATTATTTAACCAAGTTTTTTAATTTTTCGTATTTTTACCTTTTTACTTTTAATTGTCGATTTCTAATTTAATTGCATTGTGACTCAAGAATCTATGTGATAGATATGTGTTCCCAAGTCTTTGAAATTTCAAGAGTTCCTTTGTGACCCAGTAAAAGAAAATGTTTGTAAATATTCCATGCATACTTGGAAATAAAGTGTATTCTCTATTTTCTCCATGCAGGGTTCTTTGAAGATCTATTAGATCAAGCTTGCTAATTGTGTTGTTCAAATAATTTACATATTTACTAATTTTTCTTTGCTGCTTGATTTATCAGCTTCTAACAGAGGTACATTAAAATCTCTCCCAATGATTGCAAATTTTTCAAATTTGTTTTCTATCATTTTTTGTTTAGCCACTAGACAACCAGGAAAAAAGAAAGGACATGAGGGAGGCGAATTTGAGATCTTGTATTTTGAAAGAGATTTTATTCTAATACCCACACTTGACTGATAACTTGGCTATGTATTATTTTGTAAGTTGAAAATCATTTTCCTTAAAAAATTTGAAGACATTGTTCTATTCAAACATCTAATATTACTGTTGAGAAAGGCAATGTCATTCTGATAACTTTTCTTTTTTTTTGAGACAGGGTCTCACTCTATCACCTGGGCTAGAGTGCAGTGGAATCATCATGGCTCACAGCAACCTCAAACTCCTGGGCTCAAGTGGTCCTCCTGCCTCAGCCTCCCAAGTGGCTGGGACTATAGACGTGCACCACCACGTCCAGCTACTTTTTCTATTTTTTGTAGAGATGTGGTCTCACTCTTTCTCAGGCTGGTCTCCAACTCAAGCAATTCTCCTGCCTCTGGCTCCCAGAGTGCTAGGATTATAGGTATGAGCCACCGCGCCCAGCCAATAACTTATTTTTTGTATGTAACCTTTTTTTCTTCTCTGGAAGTTTTCAGAATTTCTCCTTGGTCCTCAGTTTTATAAACTTTCCTCGTTATGTGCCTTGGTGGGGGACTTTCTGTTTTATCTTTTTATTGTTCTAGGCATTCAGTGTGCTGTTTCAGCCTAAACACTCATACTTTTCAGTTCCAAGACATTTTTTGACATTATTTGCATTATTTCTTTGCTTTTTCCTCTCTATTTTCTCTGTTCTGTCTTATTTTACTCTTATTAGTCAGATGTCGGGAACTCCTGAATTACTCTAATTTTCTTATATTTTGTCTTTTTTAAAAAAGAGAGATTAAATTAAATTTGAGATTTCTCTACTTTATTTTCTGAACCTTCTATAGAATATTTTAACTTCTGTTATCATATTCATATTTTAATTCCTTCCTTCCTTCCTTCCTCCTTTCCTCCCTCTCTCTTTCTTTCTTTCTTTCTTTCTTATAGAGACAGAGTCTCACTTTGTTGCCCAAGCTGGAGTGCAGTGGCACAATCATGGCTAACTGTAACCTCCTACTCCTGAGGTCAGGTGATCCTCCCGCATCAGCCTCACAAGTAGCTGGAGCTACAGGTGTGGGCTACCATGCCCAGCTATTTTTTAAAAAAATATTTTTTAGAGATAGGGTCTTGCCATGTTGCCCAGGCTGGTTTCAAACTCCTGGGCTCAAGCAATCCTCCCACCTTGTAATCCCTCACAAAGTGTTGGGATTACAGGTATGAACCACCACACCCAGCCTAATTTCTGAGAACCTTCTATTGTTTTCTGATATTTCTGTTTTTGCTTCATGGAAGCAATACCTTCTCTAACGTCTCTGAGCATATCAATTATAATTTGGGGGAAGTTTTCTTCTCCTCCTAGCATCATCTATGTTTGTTATCATCTATGGCTTTCCTGCTGGAGATTTCCTCAAATATCCAGTGATCTTTTTTGGAGACTTCAGGTAACTAAGCTGTACGTGGACTTCAGGAGGAAAGAGAAAGACCTTGTTTGTGTTTAAGGTCTGTGAGTTTCTTGAAGGCAGTCCTTGTTCACCATGATATCGCATTGTCTAGTACAGTAAATAGTTGATCATTATTGACTGAATATGCTAATGAAATTAATTGACAACACTCAGGTATTTGCAATCCAATTTCTATTAAAATTTCTTTCTCTAATTGTGCAGTATTGGAAATCTCCTAAAATACCACAGTCTTTTACCGTGAATTTTATATTCTATACCAGTGATCTCCAAACTACAGTCTGGAGTAATTTTCAAGAGACTGAGTCCATAAATTTTCACCTAACTAGATTTTTGTGTTTTCTCCCCAACTTTGCTATACATTTCAGGTATAGGAGAGTACAGTTAATTATCATGATTTGATGAGAAAGACGTAAGACAAATAAAGCTATATTTTTAAAAATTGGTCTTACAAAGAACAATTAAAGGCATAGCTATCACCAAATTATCTACTACAGTTTTTGGCATTCCCACAATTAATAATAATATATTCTTGGATGGGTGGCCTGGAAGGGCAGCCTGTTTGTAAAATATTCCTTTGGAACCTGCAATTTAGATTTCCAATAATTGGCAATATATGATTAAAATTTGTCTTTGGGCTGGGCCTGGTGGTGTGTGACTATAATACCAGCCACTCAGGAGGCTGAGGCAGGAGGATCGCTTGAGCCCAAAAGTTTGAGCCCAGTCTGGGCAACATAGCAATATCCTGTATCTAAAAAAATTTTTTTTTAAATAAAAAAGTTTTTAAATTATATTTATCTTGAAAATACACCTCTGCTTTCCTGATTCAATATACAATGAATATTGAACAAATATGTATTTACTGAGTGCCTCCTATATGCCAAGCACTGCTCTAGGCATTAGGAAAATAATGGTGAAGAAACAGGCAAGGGTTTTGTTTGTTTGTTTTTTACAATGGAAAGATTTAAATATATGCAAAAGTAGAGAAGACAATGTAATGGATTTTTTTTCTTTTTCTTTTTTTTTTTTTTTGAGACAGAGTCTCACTGTGTTGCCCAGACTAGAGTGCCGTGGCGTCATCCTGGCTCACAGCAACCTCAAACTCCTGGGCTCAAGCGATCCTCCTGCCTCAGCCTCCCGAGTAGCTGGGACTACAGGCATGTCCCACCATGCCCAGCTAATTTTTTCTATATATTTTTAGTTGTCCAATTAATTTCTTTCTATTTTTAGTAGAGATGGGGTCTCGCTCTTGCTCAGGCTGGTTTCAAACTCGTAAGCTCAAACGATCCGCCCGCCTCGGCCTCCCAGAGAGCTAGGATTACAGGCGTGAGCCACCGCGCCCGGCCTGTAATGGACTTTTAACCCATCACCCAGTTTGACAATGTAAACTCAGCCCTCTCTCATTGGTAACCCACTCCCCTCCCCATATTATTTAAAGCAAATCCAAGACGTCAGATTATTTCATATATGTTGGCATATATCTCTAAAAGATAAATCTCTTTAACAATAACCACAACATCATTAACCCACCTAAAAAACAAACTGACAATCACAAATAATCTGGAGCTTATGAATATTTTTTTCAGTGCCTATTTTGAACTAATGGAGCTTATATTTTAATAGAAGAGACAAACAAGGAACAAATAAGCAAGCAAACAAACAGATAAGTAATGATAGGTATTCTCAAAAGCAACATCCAGGTGATGGGAGAGACTGATTTTCTATAGGGTGGTCAGAGAAGTACCCTGTGAGGGGGCAACGTTTGCCGGGGGTTGTGCATGACATGAGGGAGCAAGATATCCCTTGTGACTGTCTGCAGGACGGGTGTCCCTGAAGCAGAGCTTAGTGTTTGAGGACTAGCCAGGAGGCCTAGGAGACTGGAAGACTAAGGGAAAGGAAGAAGAGAAGGGCATGAGTTTACAGTGGTCACCCAGATAAAGATTTCAGGTTGATTCTAGTTAGGTGTGATGGGAAGCCATTGGAGGATTTTGAACAGGGAGTGACAAGTTATTTGTAGGAGGAGGAAAGTATGCTAACAGGGAGACCAGTTAGAAGGCTATTGAAATAGCTTGATGAGAGCTGATGGTGTAGTGGCCGTGAACCAGGTGGTAGCTGTGAAGATGGTAAGAAATGATTAGTCTCTAGATGTGATTTGAAGCTATAGCTAATGGGATTGGCCGACAAAGCAAACGTAGGATATGTGAGAAAAAGATAAGTGAAGGGTGACTCCAAGATATTTGGCCTGAACAATTAGTGCCATTTACTAACATAGGGAATATTGGGGGAAGATCAGGTTTAGAGGGGAAGCATGCACTCTCTTTTGGACATATTAAGTTTGAAGTGACTATTAAACATCCAAACACAGACATCAGTTAGGCAGTTAGATAGCTGACTCTAGAGTTTATGAAAGAGGTGAAGGCTGGATCTATACATTTGGGAAATATCAGTGTATAGATACTGCTGAAAGCCACAAGACTGGATGAGATCACCCAGGTAATGAGGAAGGATAGAGGAGGGGGAGGAGAGGAGAGGAGAGGAGAGGAGAGGAGAGAAGAGAAGAGAAGAGAAGAGAAGAGAAGAGAAGAGAAGAGAAGAGAAGAGAAGAGAAGAGAAGAGAAGAGAAGAGAAAAGAAGAGAAGAGAAAAGGTAGGAAGAAAAAAGAAGACAAGAGAAAAGGATCCAGCCAGGAGCCCAAGAAGAGACCAGTGAGGCTGAGGAGAGCCAGAGAGTGGGTGCTGGGGGCCATCGACTGGCCATATGCTGCTGTGAGATCAATAAGACGAAGACCGAGAAATGATCATTAGATTGGACCACATGGTGGCTATTGGTGACCTTGACAAGAATGGATTCCATGGGGGGTTGGGGACAAAAACTTTGGTGTAGTAAATGCAAGCAGGAATGGAGACAAGGAAATGGAGACAGGGGAGCAGAGAAGTTGGGTGAGCTGAAAAGGAGTGTGGAGTCAAGAGAAACTCTGTGTTGTTTTGTTTTTTTAATAGGAGTTATTACAGCATGTTTGTACGCTGATAGAAATAATCCAGTAGAGATGAAAACCTGATGATGCAGGAGAGAGAGGAATAATTCCAGGAGCAAAGTCCCTGAGCAGGGAGTTAGGACCGGGCATCCAGTGCACAAGTCAGGGAGATACCAGGAGCGCTGACAGCACAACCACATCCATCCAGCAGGATGTATAAAGCTATAGGCAGAGGGACAGATTTAGTGGTTGGAGGGTATGGAAGTTCTCTTCTGCCTAGTCCTATTTTCTTCATGAAACAATGGTCAAGGACATCAACTGGAAGTGATGATTTGGAGGGTGGTGTTAGTTTGAAGAGAAGAGAAGGTAAATGGAAGGTTCAGTTGACTACAAGATTGTGGTAGCATTACTAGGAGGTTTTGAAGGCATGTTTGAGATCTGTGCTCTACGTGAAATCATGTCCCAAGTCAAAACTTTGATTGTGTTTTTCTCCTCTTTCCATGGTCTAGCCCCTGTCCAGGCACTGAGGGCTACATCTTATTGCAATTAGTTGGTACATTAACCCGTCACTTGGCAATTATTTTATTTATTCATTATGCATTAATGTACATCAACATTCATTCATTCAAGTATATTTATTGAGTGCCAGGCACCATTTTAGGTACTGGGATTATTGTGGTAAACAAACTAGGTCTCTGCCCTCAGGGAATTTATCTTCTACATCCTGAAAGACATGAGCCCTCATCTTTGGTAAACATAAGGAAAACCAGTTAGGAAGTAGATGTTTCCATATTTAACGACGCATAACAGGAGTTGCATAATTCCTTAGAAAAAAAGAATTCCTTGACAGATTGGGCCCAGAAAAGGAGTCAAAGAAATGCGGCCCCCACAGGGAGTGCATCTTCATTTCTTTCCCACTAGCACTCGGCTGGCTCAGTGGAATCCGACCGAGTGCAGCAGACAGGGGCGTAATCTGCTGGAATTTTTGTCTGTAGTGTCAGGGCATGGATTCATCATTATCTCCAGAAGAGCATGTCTTAATTAAACATCATAACAAAGCAGAGTCTGCTCCATCCAAATTCTCAGGACTGCATAAACCCTAGAATATACAACTTCCTTTGAACTTATGAATACGTCCGAAAGACAAACAGAGCCTACACTAAAAAGGGCTTATTAATTGACTAAGCCTCCTCATTTCATCTCCCTTCCTTTCTTTCTGACCTGTTTTGGTCTTTTATTTTTTATTTCCTTCCTCTTTTCTCATTAATTTTCATTTGCTTTCCATTTTTAAATAAAACAAAGTTTTCTGGAACCACTGGCTCAGGAAACCCCCATCTAATTGGCAGTGGTCCCTGGGACTCTGCTTTAATTTAAAGCAGGGTTTTCTTCTGAGCTTGGGCATGTATATATGTGGGATCATGGACTGTGAGCTGACTCTGGGGAGAGATGTGGGTCCTTTGTTAGTGACCTCAGACTTCACAACTCTGTTACAAAGAACAAGAATAAGGCTCTGCCTATTGGAATCCAGAAAAAAAAATCAGGAATGGAGTGGATGACCCCTGTGCTCTATTACTTTGCGTTAACAGACACTAACAAGTGTTGTTCGGAAAAGGGAATATTGGAACATAACTGTTTTGGAAGTCCCCATGCCATATCCCATTTGTACAGTAGGTGTCAGCCACACACAGCCTTTCTCTTCCTAAATCCATATTTGTAAGAAAACGACTCTTTCACCCACCGTTTCCCTGGTTAAAGAGATCAATTTCTTCATATCTTAAACACCCAAAACAATTGAAACAGTTGCTCAGATATTGGAATCAGAGTTGTACTAAGTACCTGGGATGTGGCCACGCTGAGAACTGTGTGAAGGAGTTGACAAAATCACGGAGGCATGGCCATGATCCAAAGTCCCGTTTCCCTCAGGTGAAAGAAAGTCAAGGCTTTGACCAGTAGCTACAGCGTCCTGGTAAGTGATGAGTGTAAGCCATCAATCTCCCACTTGCCTTTGACTAGATTAAGGGTCTTTGATCTCAGGTAAAACACTTCTTTGAGCCTCAGCTTCCTAATCTTTAGAATCTTTAAAATAACTGCCTTGTCTACCTAAGATACTTAATCAGGAGAGAAAAAATTGAGATATTGTTCATGAAACTGTAGTCTGTAAAGCACTATTTAAATGTAAAGAGTAGAATAAAAATATAAAAGCAAATGTAGAATAGAGTTATGAATAAAAAGAATTCATTAAAAGGTGCTCAAAATTTAATGAACTTCAGTTAATAATTTTCTGCAGATTTTTCTCAACATATTACACCAAGACTTTTCTTTCTTTCCTGTGTTAAATGTTAGTCCTGTCAAATTTTGACACACCTTCGAGTTTATATCAAAAAGATCCCAACCTAAAAAGAGGCACTTAATATGAATACTAGTCCCTTTGAAGGAAGGGAGATTCCTTTCCTAGCTTTTACATTGCACCACTAATAGACAGTCATAAGCCACTAGTAAATTCCAAGTGCTAAAGAAACAGAAATTTTAATCTTCAACCACCCTTCCTTTCCAATTTTGCACACTTAATACCACTGTATCTCAAGAATGTATTTGATCCCATAAACCCCACTTTGCTTGTTAGTTTATAAATTGAGAGGGCTAAAGCTTACCATATTGTTGTCAGTTTGCACTGGTTTTTGTCAAGAGACCTCAAATTCATCATATGCATGTTTTATCCCATGTTAAGTCTGCATTATTTAAATTAGAAGTACAAAACATTTCTGAAAGAACTCACATTTGAGAAGCAGAAAGATTATGTGTTTTATACTTTAATGTCGAAATGTGAGCAGAAGTCTTCAAATCAGAATGTTTAAAAAGGAATCCATCACGTTTTTCCCTGCATGCTTAATAAGGTTGTCAGGAAAGGCCAGAGGCGATTAAAAAATTTTTCATTTCCCATGACTCATCTCCTCCTGTGGAGTTTTGGGCTATATATTCCCCGCCTTGTCTGTTCTTTTTGTTGAAAATCCTTTATACTCTACCCCAACTTTTTTTTTTTTCTGCTGAGGCTTTCAATTTGCTATATCTTGAACTAGCAGAGGGAGAAGGAGAAGAGGTTGAACTTTCAACCTTTGAAACCTCTTAATACTTGCTGAGTGATCAAGCGGCAGACTCGAAAAAAAGGCTGCTGATCAGACTTTACCCCATTTGGAAAAGTCTTTGCTACAATAGCTCTACCAACCTCATCTTAAGGAATTAAGTATTTGTTTTCCTTAAAACCCAAAATCTTTTGGAACATTTTTCAGAAAGCGAGGCCAAATTTCTGTAGTTAGTGGTCAGGATATATAATATATTAAATAATATTTAAAATATTGTTGTCTGCTGTATTGCTTCCTGCTGTTTTTTCAAAGTACTTAACAATTGTAGATAGACTCATTTCTTTTACCTTAAGGCAGCATTTTCTTTTTTTGTTTTTTGTGGGGGTTTTTTGTTTTGTTTTTGAGACAGAGTCTCACTCTGCTGCCCAGGCTAGAGTGCCCGTTGGCATCAGCCCAGCTCACAGCAACCTCAAACTCCTGGGCTCAAGTGATCCTTCTGCCTCAGCCTCCCGAGTAGCTGGGACTACAGGCACGCACCACCGTATCCGGCTAAATTTTATGTACATATTTTTAGTTGTCTGGCTAATTTCTATTTTTTTTTAGTAGAGACGGGGTCTCGCTCTTGCTCAGGCTGGTCTCGAACTCCTGAGCTCAAGCCATCCTCCCGCCTCGGCCTCCCAGAGTGCTAGAATTACAGGCGTGAGCCACCGCGCCCGGCCAAGGCAGCATTTTCTAAGTGAAATAATCCAAGGAAGCAGTGGGACAATATCAATATGGTAATAAGTTAGTTAATCTCTTAACATCAACAAGTCTGATGGTCATTGAGGTGCTGATAATTCCCCTAATGTTATTGCTTTTCAAATAACTTATAGATGCAAAAATATTAGAAACTATGGGAGCAGGGTTTGAGTCATTTCTTTTGTGTTTCAAGCAACCCGAAATATGAGCTGTGAACAACCAGGCTACCACCTCTTCCTGGTGATTTTGTTTCCTCTGTACTCTTCATAGCTCACAATTACACTAAATGAACCTCTCTTCCATTATTCTTGATTCCTTCCATTCCCCTCCCCCACCCGCAGGTTCCTCCTACTTTCAAGAAACTTGAGGATGATGTCCTACAAACTTCTCTCCTGTATCCTCAAATGATCCAGACCTAAATATTTTAATACATTGGCCAGTTTATTTCTGATGGCATTAAAAGCGTCTGCACAACTGTTTCCTTATTTATAAAGCTCACAAATGCTGTATGACCTGTAACGTTATACTAGCTAATGAGCTCTCCCGGAACAGTTGACGTGGAAGGATTTTACTTCCACTTGGTTACAAGGAGAAAGATGGAGAAAATGAGAGGCGATTACAAAGAGAAATAATTTAGTCCATTTTCTCCGTGATCTCTGGGGGCTATGTGCTAATATTTAAATTGAAGAGGAGGGAGGAGACACGACAGAGGATAGAGAGGAACCGAGGAGGTGGGGGCGGAGCCTCGTTCAGCAAATAAAACCCCTCGCTAAAAGGGAATCACGTTCGTGTGTGGAGAAACCACTCTGCTGTAACCCAGAGAGATGGGGCAATCTGTGCCGTAGGACGGAGATCGGAAGAAGGAAAACAAGGGCAAGAAGATCAGCGAGAAAAGAGGACATCTGGAAAAAGCGGAAGCAGAAGACCGGGCAGGGAAAAGAACCCCATAGCAGGTGGAAACCAGATTTAGGGCAAAACGGCCAGATCCACAGTTTTCTGGTTTTTGTTTTTCTGCAAGGGAAGAAAGTACCAGAAGATTGCCTCTTTTTTTTTTTTTCTCCCTTCTACAGTTAATGAAAACTACTTTTGTCCTCATCATAAAAGAAAAGACTAAGGGGAGGTAAAGGTAGTCTCTGTTTTATTAGGAGGAGGGCTGAAGGGAAATCCAGACTCTGTTTTTGAAGCGTCTGAGTGAGATAAGCCACTGCCTGGTACACAGAGTAGACCATCCTGCTTTCTGAAGATACATCCCTCTCAGCAGAATTCCAGCCGGAGTCGCTGGTACAGTTCTATTTTTATATTTAAATATACCTGTCTTCCCCCCACCAAACCCACCCCTTTTAGCAACACTTCCCTTTTTTTTAAACAGGAGTGACGAGAAAGCGTCAATCCAGAGTAGGGATATTTTTCTTTTTCTCTTTTATCTGCTTGTCCTTCTCAGAGGGTAGGAGTGGTCCCTGTTTCGGGAAAGGACGTTTTAATTTAAAGGCTCCCTCTCCATATATTTACACACATACGCATTTAGAAAGAGAGACGGCTTTTGGAGGTTGAAATCCTACTGAGAAAAATGGAAAAAGGAGCCAGGCACCGAAACAACACTGAAAAGAACCACCCAGGTGGGGGCGAGTCGGACGCCAGCCCCGAGACTGGTTCCGGAGGGGGCGGAGTAGCCCTGAAGAAAGAAATCGGATTGGTCAGTGCTTGTGGTATCATTGTAGGTGAGTTCGATTCCTCTTCCCACCGACCACTCACTCCTCTCCCTCTCTGGTGGTCCTCTTGTTGGACCTTAACCCTTCGAAAGCACTCCTTAGAAATGGGTTGTCAGTCACCTGTGCTACAGTCTACCTCCACGGGTCGCGTTTGAGTGGTGTAGGAAGTGATATATGTCATACATCTCTTTCTCCGAACCAGGCAAACAGTTCTGTTCTGTGTTCACAGAATGGTGCAAGTAGGGGCCGCAAACCTGGCTGATTGGATCAGAAACTTGAAGTTTCTGACTCAATAGGTTTAAGGTGGGCTGAGGGACTTGAATTTTTAACAAGCTTTTATGCAGCCACCCTCACCAGGCTGTGCACTGGCTTTGAGACATATTTGGTAGGTATTTTGCTGTTTTATGTTTTATGAGACTATGGGATATGTAATAAATATAGCGATAACAGCAACAACGATGCCTTTTCATAGCGTTTTCCTTCTTATGCAGCATTCCCATTGTGTGGAAGAGATGTGAGAGGGCTGTTATTCCCATATCACAGATGAGGAAATTATGGAAGAAAACAGGGACAGCCTGTGCCTTTCTGTAAATGAACAGCTTATAGTTTCTCTAGTTGCCTGGTGGAATTCACCTGTCTCTTAACACCCACAGCAGACCCTGTGAGGGTCTCAAAGAGTGTTGGCAGTAACTAGAATGTGGAGTTGAGGAGGAACCAACAGTGAAATGTGTGTCCCAGCTGGGAGGCTCTGAAGGTAGGGAGACTGGTTGGCCCTGAGAGTGCCAGTGCGGGCCACTTTGACACCCCCCCCAACACACACACACACTGCACTCTACAGGGCAGGGGGTCCCAAATACACCTTTGTCTCTGAACAATATATCCTCCTCTTTCCAGAGAAGCCCTGGAGATTGATGGCAGGCAGTGGCTCATTCCTGCCCTCACTTAGGAGGGTGGTAGTTTCTTCTGCTATCTTTGGTAGAGGGCTTTACCTTCTTCCCAGAGAAAGGGGTGCAGGACTGTCAGGCCCATGTATGTTTCTATGTCGTCTCTCCAGAGTTACTTTGTGAAGGCTTATTGTGTCCTGGTGCCCATGAACCAGTTTCTCTGGATGACACCATGTTCCGTGCAGTAGCTAGAGACATTTTGGCACCTGACAGCGAGAGTGACACTGGAGAACACCCTTGAAATCAAATAAAATCAGTACAGAATTCAGATAATCCTCTTCACTTTTACACCTAGACTTCGGTGATCATATTATATCCAATCTCTTTTGAAAATGGAATCCCATTTTATCTAATTCTCTGACTCTGGGAGGTTTTCAGGCATCTATAGTTATAAGAAGGATAATGGTATAAAAAATTATAGTCATGATCTGAATCTGTGATTACTCTTTCTCATTATATTTTCTTTTTTTTTTATTTTAGTCTTGCTGAATTAAACAAAACCTTTTCCTCTTCGCCTCTCCTTTACTTTATCTTAGTTGCTCTAAAAAATGAGTTCAGCCAAGTATCCAATGTATATAGCACATGTCATTTTAAAGTCTATAAATAGCCCAGAGCCTGTTACCTCTTCAACAGTTTGATAGACTTAAGCATTTTCCTCCCTTTGGGAAGGTTCTGATTTATACACAGATATGCATGCCCACGTGCACACAAGCACAAACTTCCTTCTTCCTGCCTCAGCTGTGTCACCAGTCCCAACATATGTGCAGATATTCAAGGGTAGAGGGTATTTCCCTACATACTGAAGTTTTTGTCTCTTTAACATTTTTTTCTAAGACTATGAAGAAATGGGGTGTTCAGGTATAGTAAGTACAATTTCAGTGGGTTGAATGTTACTACTGATTTGTCTATGGCCTCATGGATTGTACTTCAATGTGAGAATTGTCCCCAAACTCCCCATGGTGGCATTACAGTAACAAGAACAGCAACTCTGGTGTTCTGTGGTGAAAAAGATTCCAAATATGTGATTTCATAGAAATCAGGATATTTTTCCAAAGTGTGAGAATACTTACAGGGTTAATAGGCACTATTCTACCTCCCTTCAAGCTAGGATGAGACAAATTTCCCTTTTAGGGTGATGTGCGGGCAAAATCCTTTCTGCTTTCCCTCCTTCGTGGCTATGGAGTTGCAGATATGCTGAGGAACTGCCCTGTCCTCTTCTAGAGGAGTTTCCAAATGGATGATAGTGATTCAAGTTTTTTTGAGACAAAATACAAAAATAGAAATGGCGTTTTCCATGCAGAATTCAGTGATTTGGTGTTCATATCCATCCATCCATCTCACACCCAACTGACTTAGATAAATTAAACTACGTGTTTCATATAAGCTCATAAATTTCATTCATAATCATCATGGATGATTGAAAGTAGGAATAACAGAATGGCAGGTATTATGGGAATATAGAAGACTCATGCCATAGAGTTACTTATAATCTGATTGGGAAGATGAGACTCATAGTCATTAAACAGAAAGCATTGAAAATTAATGATATGGTTTAGTGGTGTAAGAGCTGAAGGAGGGAAAATTTAGGTGAACGGTGGGAAGCAGAAGGAAGAAAGGGTCTCACCAAGAACTAGATTAAGAAGCATCTTAGCCAGGTGCAGTGGCTCACTCCTGTAACCCAGCACTTTGGGAGGCCAAGGTGGGAGGATAGCTTGAAGCCAGGAGTTAAAGAACCAGACAATATAGCAAGACTCCCTTCTCTACAAAAAATTAAAAAATAAATAAATCAGCTGGATATGGTGGTGTGTGCCTGTAGTCCCAGCTACTCAGGAGGCTGAAGAAGGAGGATCACTTGAGCCCAGGAGTTTGAGGTTGCAGTGAGCTAGGATGACTCCACTACAGTCCAGCCCCAGCGACAGAGTAAGAGACACTGTCTCAAAAAAAAGAAGCATCTTGATGGTGGGGAAAGGTATAGGGAAGAAAATTCTGGAAGATTTTATAGGTAAAAGCACGATGACTAAATTATCTTTTTGATCAAAAGTTGTGTCTTACATATGTCTGAATCTTTAGTGCTTAGCAGAATACTTGATACAGAACAATTACTCAAGTAATCATTGAATTTCATTGACTCTTGGACAAAAATCTGAAGACAGTGGCAATAAGAAGCATTTATGTGAAGGGCTGTTGGGAACCTGGCTTGAAAATGTTGAAGCTAGGAATAATTTCATCAACCTGGACAATTAGGTTGGCCCATTTTAGTTTTTTTTTAAATCACCCTTGCCCTAACCTGACCAGGCTTTTGCTCTCCATGTACTTGGGTAAGGAAACCTGATGGCAGTAGGTGAACTTAGATTCCACCATGAATTTGGAGTCCCCCCTAAAATCTGAAGAGAGTGTGGAGGACAGCAAAATTCATCCGCTTAGTGGTACCAAAGCTACTGCTAGTTGTTATTATTAAACACTTACCAATTACCTAACATACATTAACTTATTTGTGCCTCACAATAGCCCCTGTTTGGTAGGCCCTATTATCTCTTCCCCCAGATAAGGAAATAGAGGCTCAGAGGGATAAGCAACTTGCCAAAGGTCATACAACTAAAAAGTACTGGAGCTAGTATTCAAACCCAGATCTTATCTGACTCTGAATCAAGCTCTCAAGCATTATTCTCTACTATTTCTATTTTTATCTCCTAAAGGGGTATTTTCCTTTAGAACCTGGACAGGGGTCCTTATTGGTTTTTATAGATGAAGCAATTAATGTTGCGTTCCCAGTGAGGAAGGTTCCCAGTGTCAGGGGGAGCTGGGCAGTCAGCTGGGAATGGAAGAAAGGAATGTTCCTGGTGCAACTGCAGGAAGACTCGGGGTGAGCCTGAGATGCATCTGGCCAACACAGACCACATTCCCATTAACTCCCACACATGTGCACCTTTCCTTTACGGGCCAGCGTTCTTCCCAGTCATGTTAGAGATACCCACAGGGTACCTAGCTGTTTAGGTAGCTTTATACCAGTCATGTGTTTAGGTATGTAACCAGAATCTACGTCTTGAAGGCAAACAAGCTGGCTTCAGAGCCTAAAAGAAAAGTTTAAGTTGGGCACAGTGGCTTACAACTGTAATCCAGCACTTTGGGAGGCTGAGGCAGGAGGGTAGCTTGAGGCTAGGAGTTTGAGACCAGCCTGGGCAATATAGCAAGACCCTATCTCTACAAAAAAATAAAAAAAATAAATCAGCCAAATGTGGTGGCATGCACCTATAGCCCTAGCTACTCAGGAGGCTAAGGCAGAAGGATCACTTGAGCCCAGGAATTCAAGGTTACAATGAACTTTGATTAGGCCACTGCACTCCAGCCTGGGCAACAGAGTGGGACTTTGTCTCTGAAAAAATAAGAAAGACCGTGGCACTCTAGCTAGCCTGGGCACCAGAGTGAGACTCTGTCTCAAAAAAAAATAAGAAAGAAAAGTTTATAATTTTTCAGACCGTTTTGTTTTCAGCACAATGTACGTTTATGGGGGAACTTGGTATGTTTACTGTAGGACAACACTGGCTGTAAGTCTAGCTACTAGACCACTATCTCTCAACTAACACAGATTTTTTAAAAATAATATTTATTGAGCTCTTACTAAATGCCTGTTCCTGTTCTATATACTCTTTACATATTTAATCCTGACAACAATTCTATAAAAGTAGATATTATAATTATCTCTATTTTAAATGTGGGGAAATTGAGTCACAGAGCTGGTAGGTAATTTTTCCAGAATCACACAATTGATAACTGAGATGATCTGACTCCATAGCCAAAATGCTTAACGATTCCACATTTCTAATTGGTAACCAAGAGAGGACAGAGGAAGGTTGATGTATATGTGAGAATCTCGAGGTCATGGAGGAAGAAAACCCTGAGATCAGAGTCTAGAAAGACAGTGGATGTCTGCTACGGAAAAAGTTGGTAAAAAACGTTTTTTAAAGGATATTTGTCAACAGAGAAATGTGGCTATAGGAATAACTGTACCAAAATGGCACTGGGCTGATTTAGGAATATTTCCAATCCAAAAGATTTCAGACCCATGTGGTCCATACCACTTTAGAAGATTTTACATTTTAGTTTCTAATATGATGTATTAGCTTCTAATCCCAAAAATGTTTATTGGATGTCAACCAGAGAGAGTGTGAAAACTACTCCTTGAGTGTGTACTTCAATTAAACACACACACAAAACATGGAGGGATTAGGATTTGGTTCATTCAGGACGAAAACATGATTAAAACTCTCATTGTTCTCAAAGAAAACTCTGGGACAGAAGCCAGCTAGGAGTTATTTCAAAACAAACATATCTTGGTGAGTAGGGAAAGGCTATACTCGGCAGTGTAATAATAATAAGTAGCTACCACTTACTGAGCACTTACTATGCACTGGGTACATGGTACCTGATCAGTACTTTATGAATATTCTCATCTAATCCCATGCAATAGCTACTGTTATAGTAATGAAAGGTTAAAATAGGTAAGAAACTGGTAGGGCCCAGATTCCCCAGGAGGTCATTGAACTCTGAAGCAACTGGGCTTATCCAAAATGCTCCATAGCGTGGAGTGCAAGGTGGCTGGGACCAAGGATCCTGTTGCATGCATCTTGCCTCTAGGAACCAGAGGGATCGAGAAGCAATTTGGTTGAATCTGTTACTGTCAGGGCTACAATATGTTCCTTCAAAGAGCAGAGTTATGCAGAATGAGTGACTAGCAGGAGATGCTTAGAGTCAGGCAAAGAAAATAGAAACCCAGCAGGTAAAAATTGTGTCCAAAAGACGAACCAAACAGCCCATTTTATTTAGAAAAACAACAATAAAAACACCCTGTACCCAAATCAAATGACCTTCTCAGAGAGGCCAGCACCATATATACAATTTTTCTGAATTAAATCGGCTTACTGAAATGGGGTAGAGGTGCATATTGGTGGGGACTTCTCAAGTTGCCAGGCTACCAAGGTTTTCTGCTTTTTTTGAGCGGTAATCCAGCAGTATGGCTGCCTACAAAGAAATGCCTTAGGAATTTCAGTTGTTGCTGTTGTTATTTTGTTGTTCTTGTGGGAGAGGGGCTGGATTTAGAAAAGTAGACATGAGCAAGTGATCCCAGGAGTATATTCTGAACTATAGAAAACAAGAGCCATTCAGGAACCCAGAGGCTAGAAATCATTCCTTTCCAATTTTTAACTCCCTGCTGACCTTACAGAGTAAGGACAATGCCTCGTTCCCCTCCGCTACAGAGGAAGCCCCTGAGTCCCTTCTCCCTGGAGACTGGGAAATGGCAAACTGCAGGCTCCTCCCTGGGACAGGGGTGAGGGCTACTCGTCATAGGATTCAGGATTGGTCCATATTCTAACAAGCACTCATTGAGCATATTATATGTTAGGCCCTGTGTTGAGCACTGGTGAATTTTATTTCTAAGAAGCAAAATAATCCCTCACATCTATTTTAAGCTGTTTTATTTATAGAATGAGTGAAGTTTGAGCTAAAAAGCTTTATCCATCACATCTCATCCCTCATCCTTTGTCACAGTCACAAGTCTTCCCATTGGTTTGCTCCCTGCTTTAAATATCCTCAGCGTTAGCAATGACGTCACTTCTGGGGAGAAGGTTTCACAATATGTCTGAAGATGTACCAGGCAACCTCACACTGAGCTGCACGTCATGAAAGCATATTGCTCAGAGAGTGTCACTGCTGCAGAATTATTAATGTTCTTTTCTCATCTATGTATATATATATATTTTTTTTAATTGGGCAGCCTTCAGAATCACAACAGATTCAGAGAGACTTCATATATATATACATTTTTTAAAAGTGCCTGTTTGTACATCTATGAAATGCATAAATACTTTAGCTGCTTCTTGAGAGTACGGTTCTGCATACGATGTTTAGTAGGCAGCTGACATATGCAGGTCAGGTTGCCTTAACGAGGCATCTGGGCCCTGATGCTGAAAGCAGAAAGCTTAACATGGATTTCTCCATGACTTGCATCAGCGTGTTGTAGAAAGGGAGGCACCACCCGTGATACAGCAGAAGAGGATGGGCTTTAGAGATAGTCTTAGGCTTCCAGTAAACTGCTTCCCTGTTTACAATCTTCGTAACCTTGAACAAGTTAATGATCAGTTTACTTAGCTGTAAAATAAAAGTTTCCTGTGAAATATTCAAACAAAGTGGCCAGGCATGGTAGCTCACACCTGTAATCCTAGCACTCTGGGAGGCCGAGGCGGGTGGGCAGATCGTTTGAGCTCAGGAGTTCAAGACCAGCCTGAGCAAGAGTGAGACCCTGTCTCTACTAAAAAATAGAAAGAAATAAGCTGGACGACTAAAAATATAGAGAGAAAAAGTTAGCCGGGCATGGTGGCGCATACCTGTAGTCCCAGCTACTTGGGAGGCTGAGGCAGAAGGATTGCTTGAGCC
>NW_012148618.1:413742-493243 GCF_000956105.1 Propithecus coquereli
TTCCTCTTCGCCTCTCCTTTACTTTATCTTAGTTGCTCTAAAAAATGAGTTCAGCCAAGTATCCAATGTATATAGCACATGTCATTTTAAAGTCTATAAATAGCCCAGAGCCTGTTACCTCTTCAACAGTTTGATAGACTTAAGCATTTTCCTCCCTTTGGGAAGGTTCTGATTTATACACAGATATGCATGCCCACGTGCACACAAGCACAAACTTCCTTCTTCCTGCCTCAGCTGTGTCACCAATCCCAACATATGTGCAGATATTCAAGGGTAGAGGGTATTTCCCTACATACTGAAGTTTTTGTCTCTTTAACATTTTTTTCTAAGACTATGAAGAAATGGGGTGTTCAGGTATAGTAAGTACAATTTCAGTGGGTTGAATGTTACTACTGATTTGTCTATGGCCTCATGGATTGTACTTCAATGTGAGAATTGTCCCCAAACTCCCCATGGTGGCATTACAGTAACAAGAACAGCAACTCTGGTGTTCTGTGGTGAAAAAGATTCCAAATATGTGATTTCATAGAAATCAGGATATTTTTCCAAAGTGTGAGAATACTTACAGGGTTAATAGGCACTATTCTACCTCCCTTCAAGCTAGGATGAGACAAATTTCCCTTTTAGGGTGATGTGCGGGCAAAATCCTTTCTGCTTTCCCTCCTTCGTGGCTATGGAGTTGCAGATATGCTGAGGAACTGCCCTGTCCTCTTCTAGAGGAGTTTCCAAATGGATGATAGTGATTCAAGTTTTTTTGAGACAAAATACAAAAATAGAAATGGCGTTTTCCATGCAGAATTCAGTGATTTGGTGTTCATATCCATCCATCCATCTCACACCCAACTGACTTAGATAAATTAAACTACGTGTTTCATATAAGCTCATAAATTTCATTCATAATCATCATGGATGATTGAAAGTAGGAATAACAGAATGGCAGGTATTATGGGAATATAGAAGACTCATGCCATAGAGTTACTTATAATCTGATTGGGAAGATGAGACTCATAGTCATTAAACAGAAAGCATTGAAAATTAATGATATGGTTTAGTGGTGTAAGAGCTGAAGGAGGGAAAATTTAGGTGAACGGTGGGAAGCAGAAGGAAGAAAGGGTCTCACCAAGAACTAGATTAAGAAGCATCTTAGCCAGGTGCAGTGGCTCACTCCTGTAACCCAGCACTTTGGGAGGCCAAGGTGGGAGGATAGCTTGAAGCCAGGAGTTAAAGAACCAGACAATATAGCAAGACTCCCTTCTCTACAAAAAATTAAAAAATAAATAAATCAGCTGGATATGGTGGTGTGTGCCTGTAGTCCCAGCTACTCAGGAGGCTGAAGAAGGAGGATCACTTGAGCCCAGGAGTTTGAGGTTGCAGTGAGCTAGGATGACTCCACTACAGTCCAGCCCCAGCGACAGAGTAAGAGACACTGTCTCAAAAAAAAGAAGCATCTTGATGGTGGGGAAAGGTATAGGGAAGAAAATTCTGGAAGATTTTATAGGTAAAAGCACGATGACTAAATTATCTTTTTGATCAAAAGTTGTGTCTTACATATGTCTGAATCTTTAGTGCTTAGCAGAATACTTGATACAGAACAATTACTCAAGTAATCATTGAATTTCATTGACTCTTGGACAAAAATCTGAAGACAGTGGCAATAAGAAGCATTTATGTGAAGGGCTGTTGGGAACCTGGCTTGAAAATCTTGAAGCTAGGAATAATTTCATCAACCTGGACAATTAGGTTGGCCCATTTTAGTTTTTTTTTAAATCACCCTTGCCCTAACCTGACCAGGCTTTTGCTCTCCATGTACTTGGGTAAGGAAACCTGATGGCAGTAGGTGAACTTAGATTCCACCATGAATTTGGAGTCCCCCCTAAAATCTGAAGAGAGTGTGGAGGACAGCAAAATTCATCCGCTTAGTGGTACCAAAGCTACTGCTAGTTGTTATTATTAAACACTTACCAATTACCTAACATACATTAACTTATTTGTGCCTCACAATAGCCCCTGTTTGGTAGGCCCTATTATCTCTTCCCCCAGATAAGGAAATAGAGGCTCAGAGGGATAAGCAACTTGCCAAAGGTCATACAACTAAAAAGTACTGGAGCTAGTATTCAAACCCAGATCTTATCTGACTCTGAATCAAGCTCTCAAGCATTATTCTCTACTATTTCTATTTTTATCTCCTAAAGGGGTATTTTCCTTTAGAACCTGGACAGGGGTCCTTATTGGTTTTTATAGATGAAGCAATTAATGTTGCGTTCCCAGTGAGGAAGGTTCCCAGTGTCAGGGGGAGCTGGGCAGTCAGCTGGGAATGGAAGAAAGGAATGTTCCTGGTGCAACTGCAGGAAGACTCGGGGTGAGCCTGAGATGCATCTGGCCAACACAGACCACATTCCCATTAACTCCCACACATGTGCACCTTTCCTTTACGGGCCAGCGTTCTTCCCAGTCATGTTAGAGATACCCACAGGGTACCTAGCTGTTTAGGTAGCTTTATACCAGTCATGTGTTTAGGTATGTAACCAGAATCTACGTCTTGAAGGCAAACAAGCTGGCTTCAGAGCCTAAAAGAAAAGTTTAAGTTGGGCACAGTGGCTTACAACTGTAATCCAGCACTTTGGGAGGCTGAGGCAGGAGGGTAGCTTGAGGCTAGGAGTTTGAGACCAGCCTGGGCAATATAGCAAGACCCTATCTCTACAAAAAAATAAAAAAAATAAATCAGCCAAATGTGGTGGCATGCACCTATAGCCCTAGCTACTCAGGAGGCTAAGGCAGAAGGATCACTTGAGCCCAGGAATTCAAGGTTACAATGAACTTTGATTAGGCCACTGCACTCCAGCCTGGGCAACAGAGTGGGACTTTGTCTCTGAAAAAATAAGAAAGACCGTGGCACTCTAGCTAGCCTGGGCACCAGAGTGAGACTCTGTCTCAAAAAAAAATAAGAAAGAAAAGTTTATAATTTTTCAGACCGTTTTGTTTTCAGCACAATGTACGTTTATGGGGGAACTTGGTATGTTTACTGTAGGACAACACTGGCTGTAAGTCTAGCTACTAGACCACTATCTCTCAACTAACACAGATTTTTTAAAAATAATATTTATTGAGCTCTTACTAAATGCCTGTTCCTGTTCTATATACTCTTTACATATTTAATCCTGACAACAATTCTATAAAAGTAGATATTATAATTATCTCTATTTTAAATGTGGGGAAATTGAGTCACAGAGCTGGTAGGTAATTTTTCCAGAATCACACAATTGATAACTGAGATGATCTGACTCCATAGCCAAAATGCTTAACGATTCCACATTTCTAATTGGTAACCAAGAGAGGACAGAGGAAGGTTGATGTATATGTGAGAATCTCGAGGTCATGGAGGAAGAAAACCCTGAGATCAGAGTCTAGAAAGACAGTGGATGTCTGCTACGGAAAAAGTTGGTAAAAAACGTTTTTTAAAGGATATTTGTCAACAGAGAAATGTGGCTATAGGAATAACTGTACCAAAATGGCACTGGGCTGATTTAGGAATATTTCCAATCCAAAAGATTTCAGACCCATGTGGTCCATACCACTTTAGAAGATTTTACATTTTAGTTTCTAATATGATGTATTAGCTTCTAATCCCAAAAATGTTTATTGGATGTCAACCAGAGAGAGTGTGAAAACTACTCCTTGAGTGTGTACTTCAATTAAACACACACACAAAACATGGAGGGATTAGGATTTGGTTCATTCAGGACGAAAACATGATTAAAACTCTCATTGTTCTCAAAGAAAACTCTGGGACAGAAGCCAGCTAGGAGTTATTTCAAAACAAACATATCTTGGTGAGTAGGGAAAGGCTATACTCGGCAGTGTAATAATAATAAGTAGCTACCACTTACTGAGCACTTACTATGCACTGGGTACATGGTACCTGATCAGTACTTTATGAATATTCTCATCTAATCCCATGCAATAGCTACTGTTATAGTAATGAAAGGTTAAAATAGGTAAGAAACTGGTAGGGCCCAGATTCCCCAGGAGGTCATTGAACTCTGAAGCAACTGGGCTTATCCAAAATGCTCCATAGCGTGGAGTGCAAGGTGGCTGGGACCAAGGATCCTGTTGCATGCATCTTGCCTCTAGGAACCAGAGGGATCGAGAAGCAATTTGGTTGAATCTGTTACTGTCAGGGCTACAATATGTTCCTTCAAAGAGCAGAGTTATGCAGAATGAGTGACTAGCAGGAGATGCTTAGAGTCAGGCAAAGAAAATAGAAACCCAGCAGGTAAAAATTGTGTCCAAAAGACGAACCAAACAGCCCATTTTATTTAGAAAAACAACAATAAAAACACCCTGTACCCAAATCAAATGACCTTCTCAGAGAGGCCAGCACCATATATACAATTTTTCTGAATTAAATCGGCTTACTGAAATGGGGTAGAGGTGCATATTGGTGGGGACTTCTCAAGTTGCCAGGCTACCAAGGTTTTCTGCTTTTTTTGAGCGGTAATCCAGCAGTATGGCTGCCTACAAAGAAATGCCTTAGGAATTTCAGTTGTTGCTGTTGTTATTTTGTTGTTCTTGTGGGAGAGGGGCTGGATTTAGAAAAGTAGACATGAGCAAGTGATCCCAGGAGTATATTCTGAACTATAGAAAACAAGAGCCATTCAGGAACCCAGAGGCTAGAAATCATTCCTTTCCAATTTTTAACTCCCTGCTGACCTTACAGAGTAAGGACAATGCCTCGTTCCCCTCCGCTACAGAGGAAGCCCCTGAGTCCCTTCTCCCTGGAGACTGGGAAATGGCAAACTGCAGGCTCCTCCCTGGGACAGGGGTGAGGGCTACTCGTCATAGGATTCAGGATTGGTCCATATTCTAACAAGCACTCATTGAGCATATTATATGTTAGGCCCTGTGTTGAGCACTGGTGAATTTTATTTCTAAGAAGCAAAATAATCCCTCACATCTATTTTAAGCTGTTTTATTTATAGAATGAGTGAAGTTTGAGCTAAAAAGCTTTATCCATCACATCTCATCCCTCATCCTTTGTCACAGTCACAAGTCTTCCCATTGGTTTGCTCCCTGCTTTAAATATCCTCAGCGTTAGCAATGACGTCACTTCTGGGGAGAAGGTTTCACAATATGTCTGAAGATGTACCAGGCAACCTCACACTGAGCTGCACGTCATGAAAGCATATTGCTCAGAGAGTGTCACTGCTGCAGAATTATTAATGTTCTTTTCTCATCTATGTATATATATATATTTTTTTTAATTGGGCAGCCTTCAGAATCACAACAGATTCAGAGAGACTTCATATATATATACATTTTTTAAAAGTGCCTGTTTGTACATCTATGAAATGCATAAATACTTTAGCTGCTTCTTGAGAGTACGGTTCTGCATACGATGTTTAGTAGGCAGCTGACATATGCAGGTCAGGTTGCCTTAACGAGGCATCTGGGCCCTGATGCTGAAAGCAGAAAGCTTAACATGGATTTCTCCATGACTTGCATCAGCGTGTTGTAGAAAGGGAGGCACCACCCGTGATACAGCAGAAGAGGATGGGCTTTAGAGATAGTCTTAGGCTTCCAGTAAACTGCTTCCCTGTTTACAATCTTCGTAACCTTGAACAAGTTAATGATCAGTTTACTTAGCTGTAAAATAAAAGTTTCCTGTGAAATATTCAAACAAAGTGGCCAGGCATGGTAGCTCACACCTGTAATCCTAGCACTCTGGGAGGCCGAGGCGGGTGGGCAGATCGTTTGAGCTCAGGAGTTCAAGACCAGCCTGAGCAAGAGTGAGACCCTGTCTCTACTAAAAAATAGAAAGAAATAAGCTGGACGACTAAAAATATAGAGAGAAAAAGTTAGCCGGGCATGGTGGCGCATACCTGTAGTCCCAGCTACTTGGGAGGCTGAGGCAGAAGGATTGCTTGAGCTCAGGAGTTTGAGGTTGCAGTGAGCTATGATGATGCCACTGCACTCCAGCCCAGGTGACAGTGTACGACTATGTCTTGAAAAAATAAATAAATAAAACAAAGCCCTACCCTATGGTCTATGTTTCATAAAGATTGCTTTCTTTCTCTCCTTGAGCTCATCCTCCACCACCCTCACTTCCTCTCCCACCCCCAACCCACACACTCAGTAATTCTGGTTCAGAAATTTGAATTGGACTCATCGGATGATGAGAAAACTGACTATTCAGCCCAAGTCTGATCTGCTTAGCAACCAGCCAATTGCTTTTCCTGTCCTCCCTGTTAAATTGAGTTTACTTACCCATCAGCGTCCGTCTTATGCTTCCCTCTTCCAGGAAGCCCTTTCTGAACAGCCCATGCCAGTGACCTTTTCCACCCTAATATCTTGTCATATATTACAGTAGCACTCATGCAACTTCTGCTCTACCTGGTGGTGTCAGCTTTGTGTCTGCCCACACGTCTTCACTTTTCCACACGGTTCCTTGAGAGCAGGGACTGAGTCTTACTTACTTTCACATCCTATAGCCTAACACATGGTAAGTGCCTAGAAAGTATTTGTGGGGCCAGGCACAGTGCCTCATGCCTGTAATCCTAGCAATTTAGGAGGCCGAGGTGGGAGGATTGCTGGAGGCCAGAAGTTTGAGACCATCCTGAGCAACATAGTAAGACCCCATCTCTACAAAGAGTAGAAAAAATTAGCCGGGCATGGTGGCACACGCCTATAGTCCCAGCTCCTGGGGAGGCTGAGGCAGGAGGACCGCGTTAGCCCAGGAATTTGAGATTGCAGTGAGCTATGATGACACCACTGTACTCTAGCCTGGGCAACAGAGCGAGACTCTATTTTTCTTTTTTTTAAAAAAAAGGAATTTATGGAATAATAGCAGTCAGTCAAAAACAAATCATCCTTTAGAGATGGTTTCACAACAATGTCAATATTCTTAACATTACTAAACTGTAGACTTAAAAATGGTTAAGATGGTAAATTTGGTTATGTGTTTTTACCACAATAAAATTTTTTTTTTTTTTTTTTTTGAGACAGAGTCTCACTGTGTTGCCCGGGCTAGAGTGCTGTGGCGTCAGCCTAGCTCACAGCAACCTCAAACTCCTGGGCTCAAGCGATCCTCCTGCCTCAGCCTCCCGAGTAGCTGGTACTACAGGCATGCGCCACCATGCCCGGCTAGTTTTTTCTATATATTTGTAGTTGTCCAATTAATTTCTTTCTATTTTTAGTAGAGACGGGGTCTCGCTCTTGCTCAGGCTGGTTTCGAACTCCTGAGCTCAAACAATCCGCCCGCCTCGGCCTCCCAGAGAGCTAGGATTACAGACGTGAGCCACCGCGCCCGGCCCAATAAAAATTTTTTTTAGTTTAAAAATGAGTTATTACCATGAACAATACATGTTTGTGGTTAGCTAAAAGAAAAAAAAATCCAGGTTCAAATCTAAAAGGGATTAGGGATGAACCAAAAGATGGCATTGAAGCTTGAAAGTACAACAGGGTTTCTCAACCTCAGCACTATTATTACCTTTGGGGCCAGATAGTTCTGTGTTGTGGAAGGCTGTCCTGCTCATTGTAGGATGTTTAGCAGCATTCCTGGCCTCTACACACTAGATGCCAGATGCACCTCCAGTCCTGTTGTGACAACCAAAAGTGTCCCCAGGCATGGCCAACTGACCCCTTAAGATGGGGGGCAAAATTGTCCCCAGTTGAAAACCACTGAGGAAGACAAAGCCTCTCACTGTAGGTGCCTGAATCCCCAGTCTGGCAGGGAAATGCTGGAGGTAAGAGGTGAGTCCTTAATGGGCTTATTCGAAGGCTCAGTACTCTTGGCCCCTCAGGCTACAATGCCTGTCTGTCAGTGGCTGGTGAGTGGGTGGTTGGCTCCATCTATTTCATTAAAAGCCCATGTATGAACAAGTGCTTCTCAAATACCTTCCAAAGCAAGCATGTACAGAGTGGGCGCTCAATAAATACTTTTTGAGAGGTGCAATTACCTGCTGCCCACCCACCTGAAGCATCTAAAAATTTTACCTAGACAAGCAGACAAATGACTCAGAGAATGCTTCATGGTCCTGGCTGTACAGCACTGTTTTGGAGCCAAGCCTCCAAAGGAAGCCGGCCAGATTCTTCTAGGACGGTCTCTGTCCCTACTGCTACTAATGCTAGTAATTGCTTATATTTATTAGCATTTCACAAATTATAAAGTACCTCACATATATGTGCTCTCCCTTGATCTCCACAACAACCTTGTGAGGTAGGCAGGGCAGGAACAAATATTTTCATTCTTCAGACAAAGGAAGTGATTCTCAGAAAAATTCAGGCCATGTGGCTTGTGAGTGGCAAAACCAGGACTCAGTGGCTCCTTCAACTCTAGGTCTAGTGCCTTTTCCACTTTTTCAGTAAGGACCCAAAACAGCAGAGTCCTACAGCACCTTCCACATCTGTTCTGCGGGAGCTGGCAACTCCTCAGGGAATGTGTTGGAGTCACGACCTGCTCGCGCCCAGGTGGCTGTCTGTACCTATATGCATGGTAAGAGGTATGGTGCACTTCCAGGCCTAGCAAGAAGCTCAAAGCCTGGCTCCAGCGTGCCAGACCCTGCTCTCACACTCTTCCCCCAGTCCTGAAAACCTCTGAGATCCTCCCAAACATTAATGGAAGGAGCACACAGCAGATTCACCTCAACTTTCCCTGGACATCATGGAAATGGCCAGAACTTCCAAGGCCCAGGAGGAAGTTGTGGCTAGATTTCAAGACTAGCATGAGTAAGGAAGGGAGGCCATAGCCTTTTGGATCTGAGGGTCTGTTGAGCACTGGAAGTCTATAATTCCATGCCCCAGGAAATTCTTTGATGGCTACAGCATTCTAGCATGGACAGGCCTGGATACGAGTAATGACTTAATGGGAGTCACATGGGTATTGGCCTGCAGATGGGGAAGTCAGTGATTATTCATGGCAAACGTGGATTTTCTCAATTCCAGCAATTTTTCTAGTGAAGACTTGCCCACTGATAGGTTTTGGCCCCCTTTTAATGGAATGAATAGTTTGGTTGGCTTTTCTTTGACAGAACAAGCCAAGCTGGGCCTCATTGTCCAGGCATCCTAGAATCCATTTTTCACTAAGGAAGATCTATGTGATAAGATGATTACTTTATTAATTGGGGTGGATGGAAGTAGGGCTAAAATTCTGACCTCGAGTACCTGGGCAATGCCCAACGGGTATGCATCTCATTCTTAAATGGCTTTATAGACAATGAGTCTAAGGGTAAAACAATGGAGAGAAATATCTCCACAATAATCAATTTTCTTCCTACATCTCATCAGGAACTCTTCATCATCAAGATAGAAAAGATCTTTCCCAGTTCTTTTACAAAGCTGGTCCAAAAAAGTCTCATTTGGACAGTGTCCAAGTTTAAAAGCCCTGCAGTTAAAGTGTCTGTTGTGCAATTTCCAGAGGTGAGGCGGCATGGAGTGGTGGAGGAAACCCTGGGCCCGGAGTCCAAGGCCTCAGCCTCTTATCCCAGCCTTGCTACTTAAGCAGTGCAAGACTCCCATCAAGTCCCTTCACCTCTCTGACCTCGGTTTTCACAAAGGTAAAATAGGAATGATAGTACCTGCCTCGCACACCTAAGAAAGTAGTTCAGAGAATCAAGTAAGGTGAGGGATGTGAATGTTTTGTATATCACCACTGAAGGTGCTGCTGCAACAGAAGGAAGGAATCAGATCTGTGTTCCAATGCTTCAGTAAACACCTTCTGTCACCATTCTCATTGCCTATGGAGTGGAGCAGATAAGACTGACCCCAGTATATGTAGGACAACCTTTCATTTTCAGGGAAAAGCTTGAGGTTGTGACAGAAGATTTAGGTTCCAATCCAGCTATTTCTAATTTACCCTGTGCTTTAAGCAAATAACTACCTCTCTGGGTCTTCCTCCATAAAATAGGGATAATAATACCTCCCTCATTCCCCCATTTGGAAAGTGAGACTGATAGTTGCCCTACTTTCTTCCCCTGTAAATTGGAGATGGCAATCACAGCCAATCTACTCTACTCAGCAGTGAAATAAGTGGGTTGCTTCACTCATTTGCCTACAATACACATTCAACATTCTCACAGGATTTGGAGGTTCCAAAGAAATAGGTATATTAAATTCCTCTGTGGAGATGCTACAAATGATGGCAGACATTAGGTATTCATTAAGCATTTATGGGATGTCTACTAGATCAGTGGTCCCCAACCTTTTTGGCACCAGGGACCAAAAAGACAATGGAAGTTTCATGGAAGACAATTTTTCCACGGACCAGGGGGCATTAGATTCTTACAATGAGTGCGCAGCCTAAATCCCTCATACGCACAGTTTATAGTAGGCTTTGCACTCCATGAGAATCTAATGCTGCTGCTGATCTGATAGGAGGCTGAGCTCAGGCAGTGATGCAAGCCATGGGGGGTGGCTGTAAATACAGATAAAACTTCACTAGCTGCTCACCTCCTGCTGTGCAGCCGGGTTCCTAACAGGCCACTGATGAGTAAGAAAAACCGGTCTGCAGCCCTGGGGGTTGGAGACAGCAGTGCTAGATGACCCTTCACAGATGAGGGAAAGCAGCATAGTTCCTGCTCTCATAGCACTGACAGTCTAGTGGGGGGCATAAATACTTATTAAATAATCACACTAAAGATTGTGGATAGTAGACATTACTTTTCAGTAAATGTAATGTAAACTTTCTTTCAGCTCCAGAACATGGCTCTGCTGTGAATGATGTTCCTCTCCCTGTAGAAGTCCCAGAGGCTGCCATGGTGGAGGAAATGTTCTCAGATTCTGGTTTTCTAGGTAGTGGTTTCCTAAGAATCAGAGAGAGAGACTCCTCTCTTTCCCCATTCCCGAGCACTCAGTGTAGGCTGGCGTAGCTCAATTTTTTTTTTAGCTTTTATCTTTGTAATTTTAATTTGGTCAAAATTAAGATTTTTGGAGAGTAAGAACCCAGTTTTTATAAAGTGAAGACTCTTGTCCCAATGCCAATCTGCTATGACTGTCGCAATCACTCTGGCAGCTTCCTGGAAGGTCATGGAGCCTCCAAGAATAAGTGGAGGCAGCAAGGGGTCAGACCCTTCACAGGGCAGTTAGTGTTGCACATCCCATCCTCCAGTGGCTGCTGTGACCCAGAACCAGGGAAAGAGCATGCACACCATGGAAATGTCAGAGCAAAAACATAAGAGAACCTGTAATCTTAGCTCTCTGGGAGACCGAGGCGGGCGGATTGTTTGAGCTCAGGAGTTCGAGACCAGCCTGAGCAAGAGCGAGACCCCACTTCTACTAAAAATTAGAAAGAAATTAATCGGTCAACTAAAAATATATAGAAAAAATTAGCCGGGCATGGTGGCTAATGTCTGTAGTCCCAGCTACTCGGGAGGCTGGGGCAGTAGGATCACTTGAGCCCAGGAGTTTGAGGTTGCTGTGAGCTAGGCTGACTCCATGGCACTCACTCTAGCTAGGGCAACAGAGTGAGACTCTGTCTCAAAAAAAAAAAAAAAACATAAGAGAAGCACTTACTGATCTCAATTTACTAATCCCATTGCAGTATTTGTTTCCCAAGAACCCTTAGTGGAACATTGACATTCTTCATTCCTGAAAAGATCAAATCTTTCAAATAACACCCATCCCCGACATTTCCCCTCGCAACAAACATTGTTGTATCTAAGAAATGCCTGGCTGTACACCCCTCCCTTTTCAGTGCCTTAAGGACCAAAGTCAAACCTTGTTTTTCTCCCGGTAGTGATTGTTTTTCTAACCCCTTGAGCTGGTTTTATAACTCTAGTTCTATTGCTCACTTCTTGGCTGGCTTTGAAATGCCCTATAGATCCACCCTTTTGATAAATTCCTGCTAGGCAAGGAATTTACTATCATCTTTCAACAGCATTAGCAAGCTTGTCCCTAGTTCTCTCATTACCCAGCACTTGGGGTCTTCCAGGGAAGAGCCACACATTTCGTTTTGGCAGGTATAGAGTCACTGGACAGGGTGAATATGGCCTGAGCCCTAGGATACTATAGGATACTACAAGTGGATCTTTTTCTTTCTTTCTTTCTTCTTTCTTTTTTTTTTTTCTTTTGAGACAGAGTCTTACTCTGTCACCCCGGGAAGAATGCAGTGGCATCATCATAGCTTACAGCAACCTCAAATTCCTGGGCTCAAGAGATCCTCCTGCCTCAGCTTCCCCAGTAGCTGGGACTATAGGTGCGAGCCACCATGCCCAGCTAATTTTTCCACTCTTTGTAGAGATGGAGTCTCACTGTGTTTGTCAGGATGGTCTCGAACTTCTGACCTCAAGCGTTCCTCCTGCCTTAGCCTCCCAGAGTACTAGGATTACAGGGGTGAGCCACCACACCCAGCAAATGGGCCTTTTAGTCTCCGCCAACCGAACACTTCCGCAAAGCACATATGGGGACTGATAGAGGAGAGCGGAGGGCTGAAAGATGTACTCTTGTTCCTACTGTAGGACTTTACATAAACCTACAAGAGAAGGAAGGGTCTGTAAGGACTGGTGGCACTCAGAATCTTATTCTCTATCTTCTCTTGGACTGAGAATTATATCACAAATTTAATGATGAGAGATTGTTTCTTCTTTTAGTTTCATTTCTATAAGCAGCCCTGTTCTGTGAGGATAGGCTGTTAGCACTAAAGGAAAAAAGACATGTTAGTGACAGAAATGTGATTTTGTTTCATTTGTATCTAGCTTTGGCCTGTGCCCTCTGAGTCTACATTTCTCTTCTGGATCTCTTCCCCCACCTCATTACTCATCTCACACTGCAATTTTTTGTTTGGAAAAGGAGAGCATATTCTGTATCCAAGAGGAATAGAAGGTCATTGCTTTTAGAATGTGAATGTTCTCTTCTCTTCCCCTTTAACTAAAAGAGCTTAATAAAAAACTGAATTTTGGTTTAGAAACAAAAGTTCAGGACCGGATTGATGCTGACTCATGGTTGAGATCTGAAAGCCAGTTTTTTAAAGTTGAGCATAGAACCTTACAATCTCCATATCACTGGTTTCAGACCACTGTAGAGAGATGGTGGGAATTTGAGATGCTCTCAGAACATTGTCAAATCCAACTCAGCTCTACTCCAGCTTTGCCTTTCCATCTGGATCCATTTAGTCTCTGCTTCTTCCCTCAGGCATTGAGGGGTGCCGCTGGCAGGGCATGAAGAGAGGGCTTTCAAAGCACCCGCCCCGTGGACCCTGACTACCACCTTTAATTACAAGAAGTGGACAAAGGAAAACTTGGGAGGAAGCATGTCAGGAATGCCCTCCACACTCTTACTCCTCCCCTGCCCAACACACACAGCCCACTAGCCCCCAACCCAGTACTGGCTGCTGACATCCGCTCTCAGGAGAAAGCCAGCCCTTGCACACACAAGCAGAAGTGGATTAGTGAAAGAGTACTGGGTTAAGCATCAGGAGACTGACTTCTAGATCCAATTTTACCCATCAGTAACTGTGGAATTTGGAGAAAGCCACTTAACCCCTCTGTGTCTTAGTCTCTTAGTTTGTAAAATAGAGGGAGAAACACCTGTCCTTCTCCCTCTCCCTAAACTCCATAGATTGTGGTGAGGGTCACATGAAACATTGGGAGACAATGACCTTTGAAAGAAGTGCTGAGGCTTTGCACGTACTGCACTTCTACACACTACCTCCTAACAACCAGGACTATTTTTATGGGGTTATTTCATGTTCTTCACCAAGGGTGGGGCTGTCATGTCTGGGGTAGAAGCCAGCCTCCAGGAATGCTGCCCACACTCACAGGTCTTGAGAACCCCTAGTCATGGGGTATGACCACAGTCTGTCCAAAAGATACTGCTCTTTGGCTCATTTTTGAAGCCTTCTAGATGGCAGATGGTCTCTGAGAGCAGCCCACTTTTCCAGCCCTGCCATTTTCAGCCAATCCTGAGGCCCTTGTCACCTTGGGTGGACCATGTGTAGCTGAGTTAGAGGGTCCTGAGATTCAATACTTGTACAATAATTTACTACTGTGTAGATGTAGGCAACTTCAGTTGGTATCTCTGAGACTTTGTTTCCTCCTCTGTAAAATGTGAGAAATGATATTTGATTCCATAGGGCTGTCCTAAAGATTAAACGAGATGTGCAAAGTACCTGACCAAGTTCCTGGTTAATACGTGTCAGTTCTCTGGTCCTCTTTACCCTGACTTTAGGGAGAATTATTGCTAGGCATGCCTGCCTGAAGATCATTTACACATCTCAGAGGCGTTTTAGAATCAGACCAGAGGTGAGACCACCTGCAAATGCCAATCCTGCCAGCTGTCTTGACTCTGCTGTCTCCCCTCCTTACCCTTGGTGCTTCGTGCAGGGAACATCATTGGCTCCGGAATCTTTGTGTCCCCCAAGGGCGTGCTGGAGAATGCCGGCTCTGTGGGCCTCGCTCTCATCGTCTGGATCGTGACAGGTCTCATCACTGCTGTGGGAGCCCTCTGTTATGCTGAGCTCGGGGTCACCATCCCCAAATCTGGAGGTGACTACTCCTATGTCAAAGACATCTTCGGAGGACTGGCTGGGTAAGAGAAGCTGCGAAAGCCTGAATGATCTCAGGGAAAAGGAGAAAGATGGTATAGAAAGAGGTCAGACTGGAGGAAGACAAGGCCAGGGGTTTCTGGTCTCCAGCGTGCCAAGGGGGACTAGAGAATGGGATTTCTCTTTTGCTTCCATGTCATGGTTGCTAGTTTAGCCTTGCGTCCCCTTGATGCTTCTGAGAGTGACAGAGGAACCAGGTTTGTAATTTTAATCTCTATGTTCATCTTAGTGGGAGAGATTCTATGAGTGAGAACAAACAACTATGTAACAACACTGACCATAGACTCCCAGAGAAAGCACGTCACGAAAACAAAGCCCTTCTTTCTTGACAAATGCGAGTGACCACCTAACATACAGTGTACCCTCTTCTCACATTACCAAAGATAATGACCTCCTTTTAGAGTCAGGCCCTGATCTTGAATTTCTCAGCTTCTGAAACCCTGCCACAAAAGAGCTCAACCCTCACCAAAGGGCCAAAGGATGTGGAAGGTGCCACCCCTGCAAACCCCCACTCGTTGCCTCCCCTGGCAGTTGCTTAAGTAGCTTGGCGCGTCCTGGCTATCACAATTCTGGGGCTGCAAATTTTATATTTCCACCATTGGATACCAGGGGCCAGAGCAGTAGAGAAGAGTTGACAAAAGGAGAGGGAAGAGAGAAAAGATGCTAAGACTTGTGTGAGTGCTAGTCGAAACTTAGCTCTTCATCATTAAACCATTTTATGGTCATTGCGGAGGGCTGAGGGTGGGGGCTGGGCTCTTCAGCATCCATGAAAACAAAAAAAGGAAAGGCATTGCTGCCTCTCTAACGGCCCAGCCGCCTACCTACTTGCCCAACGTGCCCGGGCTTTCCCCTGATGACCCGGAAACCCTGCCATGCCTGCCAGCGGGGGTGTCCTGTTCCCCCTTCAGGTTCCTGAGGCTGTGGATTGCGGTGCTGGTGATCTACCCCACCAACCAGGCTGTCATCGCCCTCACCTTCTCCAACTACGTGTTGCAGCCGCTCTTCCCCACCTGCTTCCCCCCAGAGTCTGGCCTTCGACTCCTGGCTGCCATCTGCTTATGTAAGTGTCACGGGAGCACTGTTCTCAGGACAGCCTCTTTTAGCCTCCCTGGTGGTCCACGTGTCTCTGATTCTTCTTTTTCCCCTCCTTTTTTTTTTTTTTACCCCCATTACTTTTCTTTCAATTTCCTACAAGTGAGTTCTAGATGAATGGATTCTGCATACAATTATCTGGTGTTAAAAATAGAAGAAACTTAAGTAGTTCCTTGGAGGCACAGTAATTTTCACTGGCAGGGTTCTTTACATTACACAGCACTTCCACCTGTATTATCTGATTTGAGCCTCATGACAAATCCATGAGGTAAGCTGGCTAATATTAACATTTTCCTAGAACAGATAAGGAAACCTGGAGCCAGGCAAGTGACTTGCCCAGGGAGGCAGGCCCTGAGTGGAGCGCAGGTCCCCTGATCCTTCTCTCTCCAGCACTCCGCATTGTATCGGCTTCTCCCAGCCACTGATAGGAAGATTATTCCTGCTTCATGGAAGAGGATCCGTGTTTACTTCTACCTCAATTTGCCAACTCACACTTTTTAAATTCTTTTGGAGGAAAATTTGTCCATGGTCCTAACCCTTGATGAGTTTTCTAACTGGAGAAAAAGCCATATAGGCAGATCTTATGGTTAGGATTCAACTGTAATAAAAATTCAGAAAGGGGAAAAGAGCTCTGTGAGCTGGAATAGGTTAGAGAGGCTTTATAGAGAAGTTCTGCAGAGCTGTATTTCTAGGAAGTCTCAACGCTTAATCTCTAATATGAGTGATCTCAGTGGGTTGGGGTATTTTACATCTTAATCAAAAACTCATTTCTAAGTAAACACTTGGATATGTTGTAGAGACTCCACCTCTAGACTTAGTTCAGTCCCTGCCCTCCCACACCTTCCAACACACACACTTAGCTGAGGGTGGTGTCCATCCTGGCCATACCGTTTCCTAGGTCCTGACATTTTCCTTTTGTCACTCACCCACCCCAATAGCCTCTCATGGAGCAGATAGCTGGGACTGAAGAGCGGGTCTCCTTGGCAAGTGTGCCCTCTTTGGCAATAGTGGTCAGCCCTGGAATAGACCCCTGTCACCCAGGCCAATTGCAGTGTGGGGCTAAAATACTTGTTTGGAGCATATTCCTTGTGCTTTATCAGGCCTGCTCACAGGTCTGGAGGCAGAAGAATGTGGGCTCCCAAACCAGGCTGCCTGAGCCTGCATCTCCACTCCACCACTTTCTAATTGCCTGCCCCTCCCCACCATGAGATGGGCATTATAATCCTAGCTGCCTCAGGAGGTCGGGGTTGTAAGGATTGCCCGCAGCACAGTATTGGGCACCTAGTACCCAGTCATGTGGGCCACTGAGGGCGGGCTGGCATGTCAAGCTGCTGGGGCCACTTCATCCTTGCATCCTAGCTGGATTCAGAGTTGGGGGGGCGGGGAGGAAGGAGAGCGTGGGAATGCAGGAAGAGTTGCTGTTTCTGCCATCAGACAGGCTAATGGCGGGGGTGGGTGAGGGAACACATGAGTGCTGGCCACTGCTGTTTTGGCGTCTTTTGCACACAGACAGCTTCCTCTTTCCTGCTGATGCTGCTAAAGTGCCTCACACAAGAGGCCACCCTGACCCTCTTACTAGAAATCAAGAACATTAAGGCTGTTCCGTCTCTCCCCTAGGAGAGGAGCCAGGCCACAGGGTGGAGTTCTCTGGGTGGCTAGACCCCATGGCTTCCTTTGTATTCCCCAAACCTGCTAAGAGTTTGAACCCTGGCACAAAGATCCTCCAGAGTGGTGTAGCCCGTGGGCCTCCCCTCAGACCAGAAAGGTCCAAACTCTCCCAGGAGATAAGAATGGCGCCTGCTTGTAAGCCCAGGTCCAGAAAGACAGGTTGCACACAGTCATCTCTGCAGCCTGCCCCTCACCTAGACACTGTTGGCACCAAGCCAAGGGAAAATTTAGGCACTCTGGCTGATGACAGAAATGATTAGCATCCCCCTCAGCCCCACATCTCTGCTATCAAAGATCCAATAAAGCTTATCTGGTCTGTCCTCTGCCTCCTAAGTAGAACAATCTTGTTCTAGTCAATCTTGTTCTCCAAAGACAGGAATTTTTCAATGTCCTTGAGATATGTGTTCAAGTATTTTTTTAACTTCATAAGCAAAAAAATGTTCTTAAACCCTTCTTATTCCCAAGCTTATTCCTCCTTATTTTCTTCAGGGGAAATGGAAACCAGCTCGGCACCCCCCACCCCCCGCAGTGTCCTTTCCTCCTAGCTGGGAAGGCCTCATGGAGCCCCCACTGCACTCCCCGGCAGGGTGCACACGTACACGTACACAGCCACACACACGCTTCCTCTCTCCTCTTCCTTAAGCCAGACACTCCCAGCTGCTTTGAGTCTGTGGACAGAGGTTTTGTTTTCTGGTTTGTTGACTATCACTTCAACAGACCCCTCAAATCATCTCTTAAGGTATCCAGTAAAACAGAAAGCAGGTTATCAGGAAGGCTTGGTGGGTGCTGTCTTTCATTAAACGCTGATATCTTTTATTCCAGCACCAGCCACCCATCCCCCCACCCCCACCATCATCCAGCCCACCCCATCCTCTTAGCAGGTGCCAGGCAAGCCAATTGCATAAAATAGGCCCAGCATTCCTTGGCGGCACAGCCAAGAGTAGCCCAGCCTAGCCGTACTCCTGACAGAAGCAGTAGAGCTTGGGTATGACATGAACGTATATGTCCATAGGAAACTCTGCTTTCTGCTGTCTCATTTTGTTATGCTGATAACGGGCTTCATCCAGTGTGCCACCTCAGTGGAGAAGTCGCTGGCGTGTAGTGGAGGGCGCTGGAGGACAGGGCGCAGGGCCCCCCTGGGAGGGCCAGAGTGGCAACGTCCCTAGTGAGGGTTTGCTGCAGGAGGGAGGAGGTGAGGTCAAGTCTGGTTCTGTGGTGGGGCTGTTTTGGAAGAGATCTGATGAGAAATGAAGTTGGGACTAGCCAGATGGTGGGGGTGGAGAGGCGGAAAGAACCTGCTGTAACTGGCTTGCCTGCCCAGAGCCTGGAGGGGGTGGGGGAGAGGAGAAGGAGAGAGAAGGAACTGCAGATCTGGATGGTGCTTATGCAACTGCAGCTGCCGCTTTGAGTTATGCTATTATTCAGGTCAAAGCTGATTATTCTCTGCTGAGTCAGCACAAAATCCCCAGCCACCAGGCAGTCCAAAAAAAAAAAAGAGAGAAGAAAAGAAAGTATTTTACATTTTAATTAAATGACAAGCCTTTCTCCCTTCTCCAGAGCAAGCATGTTAGTGGGAGGGGAAGAAGTTAGGAGGTGCCTGGGAGATGTTATAACTTGGTTTTAGTGTCTTCTTTTGTGATTTGTTTGGGTGTTTCTCTCTCTCTCTCTCTCTCTCTCTCTCTTTTTTATTATTTCATAAGTAAGTGACTATATTCTCCACATAAAAGATTCAATAAGATACAAAGGGAGTTGCAGTGAGAGCTGCCCTGGCCCTCCCCTGCCCAGGAGCCCGGCGATAGTGGATAGGTGTCCTTACAATTCTAAATAAAAATGCATGGCCGGGCAGGTGGCTCACGCCCGTGATCCTAGCACCCTGGGGGAGGTGGGAGGATCGCTTGAACTCAGGAGTTCAAGACCAGCCTGAGCAAGAGTGAGACCCCCCTCTCTACTAAAAATAGAAAAGGTTAGCCGGGCATGGTGGCTCATGCCTGTAGTCCCAGCTACTCGGGAGGCTGAGGCAGTAGGATTGCTTGAGCCTGGGAGTTTGAGGTTGCTGTGAGCTAGGCTGACACCATGGCACTCTAGCCTGGGCAACAGAGCAAGATTTTGTCTCAAAAAAAAAAAAAAAGAAGAAGAAAAATAAATAAATAAAACACATCTATAGATGGACATATCTGTGCATATAGACCTACTTGTTGACAGGCTATTTCTGCAGCTTGCCCTTCACCAGGTAGCCACATATAACTGGGTTTCCAGTTATAAACAAAGTGGCCACAGTGACACAGCGGGGGCACCAGGTGTCAGAGCCCTTTCCCTAGACTCTAGTCTGTGCATCTTGCTTCCTTACTCTGAGTTTTCCTTTGGGATCTGTTTGTCCTTGCTTTTCTTGGGGACTGGATCATCTTTCATTCAGACAACTCCTGGCCTCCGTCCTCTCTTTCGGGACTGAGGTCCCATCTAGCATCTGAAGTAGAATAATTTCTTTCCATTCAAGTCTCCCTCTTCTCCCCGAATGTCTTTTTTTTTTTTTTTGAGACAGAGTCTCACGCTGTTGCCCAGGCTAGAGTGCCATGGTGTCAGCCTAGCTCACAGCAACCTCAAATTCCTGGGCTCAAGTGATCCTACTGCCTCAGCCTCCCAAGTAGCTGGGACTACAGGCATGCACCACCAAACCCCGTTACTTTTTTGTTTCTATTTTTAGTTGCCTGGCTAATTTTTTCTATTTTTAGTAGAGATGGGCTCTTGCTCTTGCTCAGGCTGGTCTCAAACTCCTGACCTCAAGCAATCCTCCCACCTGGGCCGCCCAGAGTGCTAGGATTACAGGCATGAGCCACCCCGCAGGCCTTCCTGAATGTCTTGACCTAAAGAAGCTCCTTCCCCTTCCTCTCCCTGAGGAGAAAGGAGTACTCTGCATGCATTTCACAAGAAAAAAATGCTTCTTATCTTGTTTTCTATCTTTGTACTGAGATGCCTAAGAGGTGAGTTTTCCAGGGCTTCAGATTTCTCCTTCTTCTTCTTTGACCTATGTGGAAGGGAAAGGACTTCAATATTGCTTCTACCCCTGAGTTGCTCTACAGAAAGCTTCCAGCTGCCTGGTGCAGGATGCTGCAACAAAGAAACAAGTGCAGGTGGTTCTGTAAGTCTCTTGCAAATTAATCAATCTCTTGACATCGGAGGCTTCAACAGTCTTTCCTGGCATCTAAATCCCTTAATCTCAGTTCCCTTGAGTTTTCTTCTTCTCTAGTACCAAACTGCCCATCCCCAAACACTAAACATATTGCCTCAGATAACTGGGCAGCGCTGCCTTCTTGCCCCTCCCCAGTAGGCCCCAAAGAGTTCTTTGGGTGTCTGATCGGCCTTGTATATATGAATTCAGACAAATACAGACTGGCCTCGATTTGATTCCCATACATCCAAGACCCCTTTTTTTCTCTGTACATCTTCTAACTGGCCAGCATTTAAAATCTAAATGTACTGAAAATCTCTTGATTTTACCTCAATGGTTAATTTGACTAAAATTTCATTTTTCATTTTTGTGATGCATTAAGACTAAAAATTATTCTGTAGGGGACTTCCATGGGGTGGGGGAAAGAAACTAGAAAATCTATCAGTTAATCACCATATTGATCCTGCATGAATATGTTTTAAAAAAAATTTTTTTAAACATAAAAATCACCGTATTGAACTTCTACACTGAGTGGAGATAAGGCATAATTTACAGAATTTTGGAAAAGATTAAAAGTTGAGTGAAGAGATTGGCATATAAACAAATAATTGTAATACGATGTGATGAAAAAAATGTGTGCAACACAAAGTGCTTTGAAGTTGGGAGGGGAGTGCAAGGAAGGCTCCCAGATTGTGCTAAATCTTAAAAAGTAGGTAGGACCAGATGGGCAGACGGTGAGAGGACAGCCACGTAGAGGGAAGGGCTCAGCAACACTTGGCGTCCAGAGAGAAATGGCCTGTTTGAGAAAAGCAAGTACTTTTGTGTGGGTGGATCCTAGGAGAGTGACAGGAAATGAGGCTGAACAGGTGGGCAGCAGCCGGATCTTGAAGGAGCCTGTATATCGTGAAGAATAGAGCAGATTTTATCCAAGGACCAGGGAATCACTGAAGGATTTTGAACCGAGGCGTAACATGATTAGGTTCACGTTTGGGTGAAGAAAGACCATGAAACTTGAAGCAGGGAGACAAGCAGACCGAGTCTGGGCCAGAGTGAAGTAACAAGGATGGAGAGGTGAGAAAAACAAGAAAGATTTAGTAGAATCAGCTGGACGTGTTGATTGACTACTAAGGGGAAGAAATTTGGTTTGTCTACAAATCAAAATGTTTCAACTTAAATGTGTACAGCACCATGATGAGCAATTAGTGTTCTCTCTATTTCTGCCTTCCCTGTCCTCCCCAGAGGCCTGAGGGATGTGGAGCAAGTCTCTGGTTAGAAGTCTTCCCCAGGGTGGTTACCCCAGGATTCTGCTGGAAAGCCTGCTTTAGAGCAGCATTACTTAGAAAAGGATTGGGACTCTTGGGAAGCAGTATATAAATGAGAATTGCAACACTTCGTTCATTCAACAGACATTTATCAAGTGCCCATGATGTGCTAGATACTGTTCTTGGCCCAGGACAGACAGCAGTGAATCCAAAAAACCCTCATTCTCATTTGAAGCAGCAGCAAATTAAGCTTTCTCTCTTAACAATTGTTATATGGAATCCATTTGTGTGTCCTCTACTGATACTGAAGGTGACACGGCATTATTCAATCGCTATCAAATATTTGAGTGTTCTGCTCTAGACATTGTTCTAGGCATGGGGATACGTAGTTCCTGTACCAAGGAACTCACAGTTCAATGAATAATTCTGACAAGTATAGAGGGAATTTAATTTCAAAGTCATAAGTTCCCAAGAGGACAACATCCAGGGAGCTAACTGTAAGAAAAATGGGAGCACAGGACTGGGTTTGAAGAAAATCTTGGAGAAAGTGACATTTAAGGCTGGGCACAGGCTCATGCTGTAATCTCAGGAGGAGGCCTGAGGCTCCTCCGTAGCTTGAGATCAGCCTGGGCAACAGAGCAAGACTCTGTCTCTAAGTAAAAAATTAAAAAGTGCACAAAAGGCCTTATGGACCATGCTAAAGAGACTGGGCTTTACTCTAAGAGCATTGGGAAGGCATTAAAGGATTCCAAGCAGAGGACTAACATTATCATATTTGTATTATAGGAGAGTCATTCTGTCAGGATAAAGGATAGATTGGTAGGGGAGTGAGATCAGAGGCAAGAAGACTGATTACAAGGCAGTTATAGGAATCCAGGTTAGAGATGACAGTGGCATGAATCAGGGATGGAGCAGTAGGAGTGGACAGAAGTAAATATATTTGCCATTTAGGAGGTATTAATAGAATTGGCAGGACTTGGTGATCAAAGACGAAGGAGTCAAGAATGACACAGTCTTGTTAGGGATAGAGGTGAAATAAATGAAGGACAACACTGGATCATATTTTAATGTTTTCTCACTGGTGTGGTTCAGATTGGTTGAGTTGGCCCCTCTGTCTTTGCCACCTTCCCATTCACTCTCTATACTTAAGATCTGTTGCTGGGACTTAAGGAAGGTGTCCCCTGTGCTTTTGGACTCCAGTGTGTATCATGGCAGAGAAAACACCCATTCTTTAGTGCTATTTCACCTCCCTGCCCTATAAGGCCTCTGGAGTGTTCCTTGTGCTATATTCCTAGGAATGAAGGTATTTCTGTTATCCTCGTTTTACATTTCTGTAACAGTGACTCAGTTGTGAGCTCCAATAAGAACAATTATTGGTACAATGCTTATAGTTTATACATCATAGTGAGCAATTCCATATATCACAGAGAATTGACGAATTCTATAGAGGTCTTCTCCCTGCAGATCCACTTGTGCTACACCCTTCTGTACATTGGTTTAAACCCTCTTCTCAGATCAGGCTTTCTCTCCCCTCCCCCCAACTGGCAACCTGACAAATCAGTCTTCTTTTTAGTTTTAATGTGGTTCAATTGCTGGTTCAGATCACCTCCTCTTTCCTGACTTCCCATAGCATCTCCTCTGGTCTCCAGCTTTTACTCTCAGACTGAGAGTAAAGGGTTGTGCCTGAGAGTAAAGCCTTACTGAGAGTAAAGGCTGTTCAGAGGGTGTGCCCACATAGACCAGGCCCTGGAAATTGAGGAATGAAGGGCTTGTTTCTGGCATGTGTCCACCACTGCTTGGGAGAATAATGAATGGGATTGAGGTTCCCTGAACAGGGAGTTTTCCTAAAGTTCAGCTTCCATCAGGTATGGGAACAATTTGCTTACTTTCTCAAACCAACCTAGAAACTTAAATTCTCCTTTGGCCTTTTGTTGCTGACTTTCAGGGATCACTGTTTTTCTCAGAGGAGCTGGTGCCTGTGGTTTATGAAGTTACCCACTAATCGTGTCTGCCGAAATTTTAGGGTTAATGTGACATACAAAATTCCTATCACATACCCAAGACCATAAAATCAGAAGACTTATAGGAGTGAGGCCCAGTGGTACTTGGAGCTTTGGGGAAAAGAAGAAAGGGCAAGATTTGTTTTGACAGTTTAGCAATTTTAAGTACTAGTTACTTTTGGAATTGGGTTACAACTGAGCCATTTTGGGGAATTTTGCAGGCTAGGTCAAGGTTTGTTTGTTTGTTTGTTTGATTCAGAGTCTTGCTCCGTTTCCTGGGCTAGAGTGTCATGGCATCGCCCTAGCTCACAGCAACCTCAAACTCCTAGGCTCGGGCAATCCTCCTGCCTGAGCCTCCTGAGTAGCTGGGACTACAGGCACACACCGCCATGCCCGGCTAAGTTTTTCTATTTTTAGTTGCCAAGCTAATTTTTTCCCCCTATTTTTAGTAGAGATGGGGTCTCCTGAGCTCAAGCAATCCTCCTGCCTTGGCCTCCCGGAGTGCTAGGATTACAGGCGTGAGCCACCACACCAGGCCTAGGTCCAGGTTTATAGACCTTGGAGAACACTAGCAGAGCCCATAAGCCTTCTGGCACAAAAACCAACCAGACCTCCCAGGACCCACACCCTATCTTCCAAGACTGAATACAATGTAGGGTCAGACTAGGCCTCCTGGATTCAGTGCAGACCCAACAGAAGCCACCCTCATCCACCTTGCTCTTTGGGGTGCATCGGCCCTGAGAATTGGGGCATGGGATAACAGGAACTTTTCAGTTCCAGGCTCCCCAAGGTGGCATGGCGTGCCACCCCTGGCTTTCCTGGTGTCCTCAGTTTTTCTCTTCTCTACCACAGCCAGCTCAGGAGCCATGTTTAGCTAACGCTGAGAGAACTACTTGGCACCTGGAAAGTGCTGAGCTGGCCGTTTGGGCTTCTTGGCTGAACTAAGTACTGAATGGTGATTCAGCAGAAAGTCCAGGTCCAGCAGCTGGCACGAGAAGAAACAGGATAAGAAGGAAGAGAAGCGGGGGAGGGCAGTGTGTGTGGGAGCTCAGCTGGAAGTGTCCAGCAAAGGCCCTGTGATTCGGGACCACAGGGGCACTCATGGCTTCTCTGTACCCCTCCTCCTCTGCTGGTTTGTCCTTGGAGAAGAGAAGCCCTTCTGAAGGCTCAGAGCACCTCCTCTCCTTCAGAGGGGGTTCTGAGATTTCTAAAACTTTGTCAGTGCTTCCAGATGAAAAGGGCTGCAGAAGGGAAATGTTACTATAGTGTGATAGGCAAGATCTGTTTCAAAACCAGACTTCCCATTGTGTACTTTACAGAAGCTAGGATCAAAGCATAGTTTACAAGGAAGGGCTGCTTTAATTTTTTTGGTTGCTGTTACATGTATAACTTCACCAGTCAAGTTATTTACATATACAATAGTACCTTTGTTTTAGGTAGGCAGGGTGCCTGAAGACTTTACAGTGTGACCCTTCACCCCATATGAAAAATGTCTTGGCTCTGGGGAAGCAGGAGGATTCTAGGAGGGTTCTAGGAAACTGATTCTGTGTCTCCTCATTCTCCCCGGCCCACACCAGGCCTCTCTGAGGTCTCTGAGGAGGAAAGGTGGCTTGGTCTGGCCCGCATGGGCAGAACTGGAACCTTATCAGAGCCTTGGGCTGTGTGCGTTAGAACTCAAACAGGCCTGCGTATTTTCCTGGCCTATCAGTGCTTTTGGCAGCCGGCACTGGTTACCTCCTTGATCTGGAAAGGGCTAAGGTGGGACAGGCCAAGCTGAAGCGGCTTTGGCACAATTGGAAACACGTGCCCAGTTCCTTCCAGGAGCAGGGAGGCGGCCCAGGAGCCCCGTCTAGCCTATCACAGAGCCGAGTGGCGCCACACCCCCGCCTCCTCAGGCTGGGCACGCCCACGGCTCTGCAGGGGCTAGGGAGGGTTGATGGTGGCTCTCCCCGTGCCTGTTTGCTCCTGGCCCAGAGGGGGTGAGTCAGGGGGAGCTGGACAGAGCCTGGCAGAAGGCAGAGAAGTGCACGTCCCAGCAAAAGGTGAGGCTAAGAAACCAACCCTTCTGGCAGGCCCATGACCCAGGTGAAATTTATGGCTGTTTCTGAGGGCTGGGGCCTCCATCGTGGCCCATCCAGGATGGGTGCCTATTTTGAAGGTCTGGAGAGGAACAGGGCGTTCTGATTTCTACAAGGTGGCGTCACTGCTTCCTTTTTCAGCAGCTGTCTGCTAAGTACATTCCATCTTTCTCTTTTTCTGTCCTGGCCTTCTCTATCTGTTCTCCTGTCGAGCTCTCTTCTCCCTCACTCCCTCCCACCTTGTTGTTTCTTATGCTCGCTCTTCCCTCTCTTCTAAACTGTCTCTATGGACTTTGGCAAGTCTGGACATTTCTCCCCCTTGCTACTGCCTGTTTTCACTTATCTGAAAAGACCAGGAGGAAAGGCCTAGTTCTGGAAATGTTAAAGGAAAACAAGCCTTTCCAAGCTGCCTCCTGCCTACTCCTGAGAAAGGTGCGAGCCAGCGAGACCAAGAAATGCAAATGGAGTTCCTGGAGTTTGGAGGAGACATGAGACGGTGACTTATTAAGGGGGCTGGTGAGAGGGGACACAAGGCAGAGGAAGGAGACTCCCTGTGAGAAATGATTTTTCTAAAGCCCTGGGAACAATGGATGCAACTTTCTTGGTTTCTGAAGAGTGGCCATCTTAGTCTTCCCATTTTGCCATCTTGGCATCTACTTCCTGCTGCCCAGAAAGCAACCTGGGTTGGGGCCAGGCCAGTATCTTCAGGTGACAGACTCAGAGTCCCAAGTGGCACTGACAGGAGCAGGGGAGAGATGATGTGGGAGTGGAACAAGGGAAGGCAGAGCAATCCGTACATGATGAAAGGGAGGGGGGTAGTGGCAGAACCAGCCACTGGGAATCGGGGCCATCCCAGTCCTCTCTTAGCCAGGGTCTTACTTCACTCACATATAAAATGAGTTTCTGGATCTCTAAGGTCATTCCTGGCCCTGATTGCCCATCAAGGCTGGAAACACGCCTCTGGGCAGTAGGGTTGTAGTCTTAAATATTTAACTTTACAGCAAGAGTTGGCCACAGGGAGAGCCCCAACTGGTTTATTCTTCTTAGCAACTATTCTCATAACAACCAATCCAGCCCCTGTCTAGATGGCTCCATCCCAACTTTTACCCTGTCAGACCAGAGAGTGTGGTTTGTGGAGAGGCAGCCACACAGACACCCTCCCTCCCTGCAACTCTGGCATCACAGGCACTTGCCTGCCCTGCTTCATGGGGCTGTCCCATGATGTAAAAAACCCTGATGCTTATGCCCTGGAGCAGCACAATGGCTCCTATGGGCACGCTCCCTGATATTTTCCACATAGATTTATCTAGCTATCCTTCCTCCATTCAGCAAGCTTTAGCATTTACCGTGTGCCAGACAGTATCACAGGATCTCAGCACCACACTGGCCAGCAGGTGTTGTTTATGGCTGTTTGTGCGCTCCTGGCTGCAGGAAGCAAAGGGCACTTTCATTTCCACTGGGCCTGAGGAGCAGCAGCGCGGCTCTGGGCTTTCTACAGGGCCTTCCCTCCTCGCACACAAACCTTCTTGACTTATAATGCTTGGCGCAGTTTTCTTTGTTTGTGGAAATCGAGGCACAGGAACATGCTAGACCATCTGGGCTTGAGTCCAGGGCCTCAGCCTACATTCACCAGCCCCACAGCCCCCTACTTCATCCTAGAGCTGTGACATCCTCCCCACTTCAGACAGCTTGGGTCGAAGGACCCCAGAGCAGGTCATTTGTGGAGGAGCATCCTCCCGAGAAAAAGATGAAACAGATCAGAAATTGAGGAGAAAGGTCAGGGGTACAGGAGGAAGTGACGAAGGAGAAGCAATGCAACAGTGCATGATATGGCCCAATGTGTGACATGGCCACTCTAAAACCCTCCGAACCATTCCCTTTCCCAGCCGCACTGTGTTGACTCTGATTGTCAGCATGACTCTGAGCAAATCACGTCCTCTTCTTGTTAGCCTATGAACAAAAAAAATAACCACTTAATATTTTATGCAATACATGCATGACAGAGTATCTTCACAGGATTAAAATGGACCATACATTTTACAGAGAAGGAAGGGAGGCTCAAAGAGTTAATTAACTTGTCCAGGCTCCCTTAGAGTAAGTGACTCAGCTGGGGAGGGCTCCATGGCCATTGAGTCCCTCAAGTCCTGAAGTTGAATGATTCCTGGTTTCGGACCTGCCAGGTCCCCCTCAGGGAGCCATCTCTGCCTCCTTCCCAGGCTGTTAACCATCCTCCTCCCCATTGTTACTTTAGTCCTTATACAAGCTACTCTGAGCTCTGCTTGCTTGTTCTGCACTCGAAAAAGACACCAGAAACCCACATGGTCCTTCACTCACCAGGTGCTACTAGGTAGAGCTTAGGGGAGAGTGATAAGGCCACAGCCCTGGCTCTGTGATGATCGCAGGGACTCAAAACCAGCCCCACAACTCTCCAGTTCATCCTTAAAACTTTCTAAATGAAGATTTGTTTATTTGTTTATGCTGAAGATTCACTGATGTTCTATTTCAAAATGCACTAGAGAGATTAAATTGCCTCCTTTACCTGGAGTCTATAAAGCTGCCACACGTGAATTAACAATGGGGATACACTCTGAGAAGTGCATCCTTAGGCAATTTTGTCATTGTGTGAACAACATAGACTGTACTTACACAAACCTAGGTGGTATAGCCTATTGCTCCTAGGCTATAAACTGTACTGAATACTGTAGGCAGTTGTAACACAGTGGTAAGTATTTGTCTATCTAAACATATCTAAACATAGAAAAGGTACAGTGAAAACACAATATTGTAATCTTACCACTGTCGTATATGTGGTCTATGGTTGAGCAAAATGTCATTTTGTGGTGTATGACTGTATGTTAATATAAGGTAAAAATTCCCCAAAAGTGTTGCTCCTTTTCTTCCCTTCCAAAATTTATAATCCCTTAACCTCATGTGCCTCACCACCTACTGAGTCAGGTTTTATTGACTCAGCCTAGAAAAATCACAGAGAGAGCTCTGCCAAGGTGTGTTTGGTGTTGTCCACTATGAAATAGTACACAGTGTGGCCACTCTGTACCCTCTAACTTGAGAAGTGAACTCAGACTCAGCACTGTTGAGATCATCTTTTGACTTTCTGTGTTGACTTCCTTTGTGTACTTTCGTTGTAGCCTCTGGTCAGTAAACTAGGAGACCAAAAAAACCACAGTGACGAAGAACAAAGCAATTGTGTCTGTGAACATCCTGGCACTCTACTTGCCTTGCAAGAAGTTTGTAACCCTTCAGCCTGTGTTTGTGTGTGTGTCTGTATTGCGTATTTGGGCCTGAAGTTGTACAGAATATGGAGGAGCCTGGAGGAGAACCTAAGATTAGGTAAAGGAGGGATATTGTGTCTTTTGCCCTGGAGAAGAGAGGAAAAGCACTGCTAGAGTCATTATAGGACAAGCCTGTTTGCTACTGTATTGAATTACCAAGGGGAGGAAGAGGAGGTGGTAACTTAACTCTAACCACACGATCCCAGCTGGAGTTGAGAAGCTGGAAGAGTTGGGATGCTGTCATGTGATGTGAATTTGCCAACTAGGTTAGCACATTGATGACCTCACCTTCCCTACCCACTTCTATAGAGCCCCACCACTTCCCTCCGCCTGGTGTCCTGAAAAGCCTGTGGACAGACTCTCCTCTGGGGTCCTGGTGTGTGTTGCCTGGTTGCTCTCTGAAAGCTTTTCTCTTTAAGGGTATGTAAGGGTATGCCCTTGCTTTCTGGTCTTTCTGCTTGATGTCTATTTCTGTATTAGTTTCCTATTACTACTGTTACAAATTACCAAAAACTTAGTGGTTTAAAACTACACAAATTTATTAACTTAAATTCTGGAGGTCCGAGTCCTAAACTCAGGCGTTGGCAAATTTGCCTTCCTCGCGCAGGTCCTGGGGAGCTGTACTTCTTGCCTCTTCCAGCTTCTAGGGACCTCCTCCGTTCTTTGGCTCACAGCCCCTTCTTTCATCTTCAAATCTCCCTCTCTCTGATCTCTGTTTCCATCATCACATCTCCTTTTGTAACTCTGACCCTCCTGTCTCCTGTGATTGCGTTGGGCCCTTCTGGATCATCAGGATAATCTCCCCATCTCAAGATCCTTAACTGAATCACATTTGCAAAGTCCTTTTGCCATTTCAGATAACATATTCTCAAGTCCTGGAGATTAGAATGTTGACATCTTTGGGATGGCCACTGTTCTGCCTTCCACAGGCCCCATGACACCTGCAGTCTTTGCCAAAGGGAGGGAGTGAAGGAGAGGCTTCTGTGATCCCCTAAGACTGAAGTCTGAGGGCCAGGGCTGGGTGGGGCTGAGAGCACCTTCTCCACTGGGAGCCCACTCCCTCCACAGTGGGCAAGCAAGCTGCAGGGTGGCGGCGAGGACTCTGCATCTCTCTGCCAGTTCTGCAGCTTCCATGGGCAGGAGACGTTGAGCCCACCTCTCCCACTTGTCAGCTGAGAGGCCTTGGGCGCTGGACAGGGCTCTAGATTGCTGGATTCCGAGTTTCCCTCCTCCTGCCTCATTCTTTGTGTCTCTCCTGTCATGTGTCATGGTGATGTTTAGTTCTTCAGACTGGGTAGATTAAGTAACCAACCTCTGAATTCAGCATCTTCTTGAACTCTTGTCATCTTTTTTTTTTTTTTTTTTTTTAAAGACAAAGTCTCACTCTGTTGTCTGGGCTGCAGTGCTGTGGCCTCAGCCTAGCTCACAGCAACCTAAACTCCTGGGCTCAAGCAATCCTCCTGCCTCAGCCTCCCCAGTAGCTAGGACTATAGGCGCACACCACCATGCCCTGCTAATTTTTCTATTTTTAGTAGAAATGGGGTCTCACTCTCGCTCAGGCTGGTCTCGAACTCGTGACCTCAGCGATCTTCCTGTCTTGGCCTCCCAGAGCTCTTGCCTTCATAGACTTTTCCTCTTATTTTTCACCCAGGCAGCAAAAGAGAGGGGAGAAAATGCCCAAGAAATGCAGATAAGCCTGGGATTCCAGGGGGAGCCTCTAGAGAAGCAGTGACCACTCCCACAGCTGGATTAAAATGGACAGGAGCCAGAGTCCTATGCCTTTTTATTTTGTCCAGCTGGGCCAAAATTGTAACATTCTCCATGTTGCTAGGGTCTCTTCCGCCTAAAGGAAGCATCTCTGACTGCCCCCCAGGCTGAGTTAGGGGCTCCTTGTGGACGCTAGCTTCCGTAAATAGCGCTGCCGTCGCCACGTTGTTTTGTGGTCGTCTCTTAGTTCACCCATCGCCCCCATTACACTGTCAACTTACTGAGGGCAGGGACTTGTGTCTTATGTGTAACCTCCCCACCTGCCAGAGTGCCTAGCCCATGTAGGCCCTGTGCAGATGATGGATAGACAGATGGATGGAACCTGCTCACATTTCAAACTGCAGTGGCCACTGGTCCCCATCTATGTGTGGCTTACCTGAGGTCACTGTTTATCAGGCACACAGAATCCAGGGTCTAGCTGAGAAGAGAGAGAGAACATAGTCTTGAGCAACCGAAAGGAGTGCCAGGTAGCAGACAGGAAGCAGCAAGACTTCTGAGTGGGCCCTTCACTCACTGACCTTTCCTCTCTGGATGGAGGCTCTGGTTTCAGCCTGCTGTGAGGGAAGCTGTCCTGTGGTACCAGGAGCCTGAAAGTGTCCTCTTTCCCTTCAGTCACATGCTGTGATCCCCCAGCTGCAGGGTGAAAGGTCAGACCTGGGGCCTGCAGCCATTATTTCAGGAAGACAAGGTGTCACAGGCAGCCTGCCTGTCCCCACCTCATTCTCGGAATTTCTCTTTTTATTTCGGAAAGATCTGTGAAGGTGAAAGGTTAAATATTAGTCATGGCTGGGTTCTTGGGAAGTTGTGGAGATGAGGTGAGGCAGGACGGAAGACACCCACAGAGAGATTATTTGACAAAGCATCCCTTCCCTCCAAACATCTCTCCTCACCCCCAGGAGCCCTGTGGAGCTGACAGTTTGCAGGAGTGAGTCTTTGTTTGCCTCCACAAGGTCATCAAATAAAGAGATGATTTTATGTTTTCTATCCCAGCAACCGGGGAGGTGGCCACCTTCCCCCTCCTGCTTGGGGGAGGAGGAATTTCTCTGAGTTGTCCTACTCTGCCCTTATTTTTCTTAAGCACTTTCCATCACCACCCTGCCTGCCCTCTCTGCCCAAGTTCCTTATTCTGTAATCCTTACCTATCCCTGAGGCTCATGGGTTTTGTTTACTCATCATCCTTCCTATTATAAGTCAGTCTCCTTTATCCCTTAGTCATTATTGCTATGTCTGCCTGAATTCCCGGGTATGGGGGCCCAGCCTCTACCCCGCATATCTCAGGGCCCTGGGGAAAGGCTGAGATCACAGACCCAGTTGTTGAGAATGATTTGGGTTGGATTGTCACCAGGCACATGATCCTGAAATCCTTATTAAATTGAGTAAGATAAACCAAGTGTGTATTTATCAGGATGTCTCCATCCATCTGGAACATTAAAGTATTTACAAAATGTTCTCCCTGTTCGGGCACTTAAAATCCTTCCTCTGACAACATGTTTTGCTTCTCCTTATATGACACCATCTTGGATAACAGCTCCTCCACCAGGAGTCAAGAGTTTCTACTCCTGAAGTCAAGCCTCCTGTTGCTCTTTTGGTTCTGTGAAACCAACTGGGAATGTGTCTCCTTTTGATGAGATTCCTAGGGAGCAGGGAAGATGGTGTGCATTGTGGACTGTGTAGACTGAGGTGATATTAGAAAACTCGTGAATTGTGGCATTTTAAAATTCGTTTATTGAATATTCATTGAGCACCTAATATTTGCAGACAGCAATGATATGCCCTGGGATTAAAAACATGAAAAAATCACAGTCCCTGCCCTCCTAGTCTACAAGGAGAGGGGAAAAAAGACACAGACTATTTTAATACAAAGAAATAAGTGTGAAAATTGGATATAAACAAAGTGGTCTGGGATCGTTCTAGGGAAGAGGAACAAATTTTGTTCCTTGTCTATGAAACACAGCTAATATGTCTTCCCTTGCTGGAGTGTTGTTAGGAATAAATAAAATTATAAATTATAAAGACTCACAGAACAGGTGACATTTGAGCTGGATCTTGAAAGATGAGAAGGAGTTGGCCAGGTGGAGATGGTGCGGGAAGGAAGGTGGGGAAGGTTACAGATGGATAATGTCAGGACCTCCCTATCCTGCCAAAGTGTTCTCAGAATTGAGTACGGTTGGGAAATACTTGGAAAGTAAAAGCACAGTTTAAGGACAAAATATTGATAAAACTTGATCAGCCAATCAAGTGAAGTCAGAGCCCTGGTTAGAGGCTTGAGGAAATAGAAATAGTGTCATGCTTTTTACAGGTGTGATGTGTACCTTTTGAGGACTAGACGGTGTCCTGTTGGCTGTTTCAGGAGAAGAAGCAAGAGGATTTTTTTCCCCTTTTATTCATTCATTCTTTATTTATTTATTTTATTTTATTTTATTTTATTTTTTTGAGACAAGATCTTGCTCTGTCACCCAGGCTAGAGTGCAGAGTGGCATGATCAGAGCTCACTGCAGCCTCAAACTCCTGGGCTCCTCCTGCCTCAGCCTCCTGAGTAGCTTCCCCTTTATTCTTAAGTGTTGGGATCTCTGTAGGAACCCTGTTACTCCTGGGTGAGGAGGCAGAGCTAACCAACCCAACAAACATGATATGTAGATGGAAGGCAAATGAGCATATGAAAACTTGCTCAACATCATTAGCCATTAGGGAAATGCAAATCAAAACCACAGTGAAATACTACTACATGCCTATTAGAATCGCCAGATTTTTCTTTCTTTCTCTTTTTTTTTTTCTGAAACTGACAATACCAAATGTGTACAAATGTACACAGCAATAGGAACTCTAACATAACTGGTGGGGAGGTAAAATTATATAGCCACTTTGGAAAAAACAGTTTGGCAGAAAGTTATACATATAATAACTATATGACCCAGAATCCCATTTCTGGGTATTTAGTCAGGAGAAATGGAAAACCCACTCAAAGACTGCTACAATCCATGAAAAGACTTCTACACAAGTGTTTACAGTAGCTTTATTAATAATAGCACCAAACTCGGAGTAACCCAAATTTCTCTCAGCTGGTGAATGGAAAAACAACTGATACATTCATCTAATGGGATACTATTCAACAATAAAAAAGAACAAGTTACTGATATATGCAGCAACATGAATAGATCTCAAAAGCATTATGTTGGCCGGGTGTGGTGGCTCATGCCTGTAATCCTAGCACTCTGGGAGGCCGAGGTGGGAGGATCCCTCGAGGTCAGAGTTCAAGACCAGCCTGAACAAGAGCGAGACCCCGTCTCTACTAAAAATAGAAAGAAATTATCTGGACAACTAAAAATATATATAGAAAAAATTAGCCGGGCATGGTGGCGCATGCCTGTAGTCCCAGCTACTCGGGAGGCTGAGGCAGAAGGATTGCCTGAGCCCAGGAGTTTGAGGTTGCTGTGAGCTAGGCTGACACCACGGCACTCTAGCCCGAGCAACAGAGCGAGACTCTGTCTCCAAAAAAAAAAAAAAAAGCATTATGTTAAGCGAGGCCAGTGCAATTGCTCAAGCCAGTGCTTACATTTACATACCTGCTTCTGGCTTCCAGCCCTGGGGAGGGCATGCTCTGACCAAGCTCTAATTTGGGGCATGTAATCCCCATTGTAACCCATTAACCTAGCCAATGTTTCTGGTCACTGGGGCTGAGCGTGCCAGATGTTTGGCCTGTCTGTGACAATCCCACCTTCAGGAGCAAGGAGCACTTCTGCCTCTGTGCAGTGGGCATTGTGCAGCCTCATGTGGTCCCTGAGGGTATGTTTAGGGGGTCTCTCGTTTCAGTGCTCCTCACATGGGTCAACTGTTCCAGTGTGCGGTGGGCCACCCGGGTTCAAGACGTCTTCACAGCTGGCAAGCTCCTGGCCTTGGCCCTGATCATTATCATGGGAGTTGTACAGATATGCAAAGGTGAGTATCTTGGGAACAGCAGGGCCACACCCAACTTTCCTCCACCCCTTGCATGTACACACCCTGAGATCTCCCAATTCTGGCCTTGAGTGACTTCTCTTCTTCATCTTCCCTTGCTTGACAAAGGGGAAGAGAAACCATTTTCACCAGGGTGGTTGGAAGTAGAGAATGCTTCCCCTAGTCTGCAAAGGTCAATCCTCCCATGCTCAGCTCATGGCTCCAGCACAGCTGGGTAAAGACCCCAGCCCTCTGGAGTCCTGCTGCCCTTTTACCCCAACCCCAGGGAAGCTCCCTGAGTCTTATATAGTGTGTCTTGTCCATGTAAAATGGAGGACAGAGAAGGAGAATTTTATATGCTTCAAAATTACTTATAATCTCTGCAAGAGAGAGCTCTACATTCCCGGGTCCCCTGCCAACATTCCCCACTGGATTTGGTCCTTTCCAAGACTGAGTCTGTATTTGGTTTCCATGGGACCCGTGGCACGAGGCTCTGCCCAGTGTCACTGCCTCATGGAGAAAGTCAGATGACAAACAGGAAGACCTCTCAGAAGCCGTGAAGGCAGTGTGGGGAGCCTGGATTTTTACTCCAGGAAACATGATTAAGTCTCTGCTATATAAAGTGCCTGATTATTTTAATCAGTTGGATTAAGTACCTTCCAGGTTATATTGTTTTCAGGAATTTAGACTTAAGGAAATCACTGTGCTATCTTTTCAAAGACAGTGAGGCCATCCTAATCTGGTTTCAGTTCTTTCTCCTGGTTACTCTAATTTCCTGTCTGAAGCTGGATTACAGGTGAATAAGTAACATATTGTCAGTTACTCTGTATCTCATTACAATCTTAGTTGGCAACCTGTATTGAAGGCCCACTGTGTGCCGGACGCTGTGATGAGAGCTAGGAAGGCAACTTAAAAGCTCTTTGCTAAGGGACCCCTGTTGTCAGGAATCTATACATTGAAAGGAGAGACCAAACACACACCTTAGAAAGAAATAGAAGATATCAACAAAGCAAGCAAAACAACCTTGAACTAATATAGTGTTATGGAAGCTTAAATCTGAGAGTTTCTTGTTCGTGATGCTTTCTTCATGAAAATATACAAACTTAGATATCAGGGAAGGGAGTCAGGAGATTGCCAATGACTTTGATCCTGTGTTTCCAAGGCCTAGTTTACCTGGCCTTTCCTTCCAAGGAACTTTGCCTTTTACAAAAGGAACATCCAGAACTGTGCTTTGAACCTGACTCCCCATTTGGAGCTCCTGGACCTGTATTTCCCCTCCTCTAATAATTGGGTTCACTGGAGACAGGACAAAGAGCTGGTATTTTCACCACAGGAAGGAGGAGGAGACCAGCCAGGGCAGGCCAGGGGCTGCTGGGCCTCTGATGTGTCTCTCTGAGCAGCCTCCTACTGGTTGTGTCCACAGGAGAATACTTCTGGCTGGAGCCAAAGAACGCATTTGAGAATTTCCAAGAACCTGACATCGGCCTCATCGCACTGGCCTTCCTTCAGGGCTCCTTTGCCTATGGAGGCTGGAACTTTCTTAATTACGTGACTGAGGAACTTGTTGACCCCTACAAGTGAGTTGAAATGGCCCAGCTCTTCCCCTCTCCCTGGATGGGCCACAGCACCTGCTGCTGGGAAGAGAAGACAGGTGTCCACTGCCCGCTTCTCCTTCCCCTGCCCCATTCTGACTGTGATCAGGCTGTGCAAAAATAACAGTTCATCTCCCAGGAACTTAAACCATGTGCCATCCACCCTGCCAGGAGGAAATGACTGTCCAGTGACTGATCCAGTGACTGTCCCAGAACAGATTGAAAGCTGAAAACTGTATTGCAATTGCACCACTGCCTTAGAGAATGGCCTGTGCCCTGAGAGGCTTCTGGGCATCTTACCTGTGTCAGGACAGGCCAGTCTTTGTCTCTTGAGGCAGGGAGAAAGGTGTATTATGGAGATTCAAGTCAAGAGGAGATCAGCAAGTATGCAGCATATTTCCAGCCTGAGCTGTTTAATTCCTTTAAATTATTCTGCCCATATGGCACAAAACCCACCTCGCAGGGAGAGGAAACATCACAGGAGGCCGCAGGGTTAGCCTCACGCAGGAAGGTGGAAGGCACTCCCTGGGCCCTGTGGCGAGGTGGGCGTCCCGGGTGCCAGCCCCCCTCACCTCCTCTCCCTCCACAGGAACCTTCCCAGAGCCATCTTCATCTCCATCCCACTGGTCACATTTGTGTATGTCTTTGCCAATGTCGCTTATGTCACTGCAATGTCCCCCCAGGAGCTGCTGGCGTCCAACGCAGTCGCTGTGGTAAGAAATCCAAGTCCTGATCTCGCACCCCAGGAGTGCTGACGTGGACTTGCCTGTGTGGCCCCCACTCACCTTTCCCTGATCCGTGGCCTCGTGGAAGCGGAAACCACCCCAAGTCCTCAGGGCAGAAACCACGTGTCCTCACTGGGCATCTTCGAGTGCCCAGGAGCAAACCAGTGGCTGGGTTGTAGCTAGGACAGCTACAGTGGCAGAACTGAGTCATTGCCACAGAGACTGCACTGTCCAAGGAGCTAAAATATTTACTGTCTGACCCTTTGCAGAAAAAGTTTGCTGGCACCTGATCTAGGGCACTTTACATGTGAGGATGAGGATGGTATACAGGAGACAGGTTCCTCCTCAGAAAGACATGGTCTTGCCAAAACATGCCATTTCTCTCTGCCTCTGTTTCCTCCTCTAGAAAACATGCAGCCCGACTCCTTCCCTTGGCAGGGAAAAGTGGGTGCTGATGAGCGATTTAGAAGTAGGAATGGGTTGTGGTCTTTGGGGAAAGAGATCGCACAGGTCCGAGGGCCTGCGATCCTCTATATCCAAGAAAGACCTGGTAGCTGTGTCACCCCCTCACCTGGTTTCAGGCTGGGCCACCACCCTACCCTGCCAAACCCGTGGCTTCCCGGGTCTTATCTCTGAAGACTGTAAAGAAAAGAGCCCTCCCTTCCCCCCCATCCCCCCACCCCCATAGCCTGTTCTTACGACCAACAGCCTTCCCCAGTAATGTGCTATGAACCTGGCTCAGAGAATACAGAAAAGTTGGTCCCAGCCTCTCATAGTCTTTCAATACATGAAGGCTAATCTCTAGCCTCACAATCTGTTCTTTCTCAGCATAAGTAGGAGCTTGTGCTTATAATTTTATTCCCAATTCATCTGTTTCTGTGAATTTAGAAATTCTTACCCTATGAATTAGAATTCACCCTGGTTTTACAGATGGGAAACTAAGGCTCAAAAATCGTGAACCTTGCTCAAGGTCTGCAGTGCCTAGATGGAGGAGTAGGATTTGACCCCAGATCTGCCCAACTCACAAGCCTGTGCCCCTTTCTTTGCTGCAAAATCATGCGATGTATGTGAGGCCTGGACTCACAGCACCTGGCTTCCAAACCTGGCCTCTCCACTCCCTGGGCGTGTGAGCTTCAGCAGGCTACTTAAACACTATGTGCCTCAGTTTCCTCAGCCATAAAACAAGAATAACAAATATTATTTCATTATTATTATTACCACCACGCACTGTCTCCATCAGTTAATTAGCCCGAGACACGTGTTGATGCCCCTGTGTAGCTGTGACTGTGGGAAGTGGCAGTTCAGGGTTCTCAGGGAACTTAGCTGGAGAGACCTGCAAGGGTGGAGATGGGGAGAAGCTTTCCCAGCCAGGAATTTTGTGCTGGAGGCGGGAAGCTGTCACCTGTCCTTCCCTGCTTATCCCGTTTGTTTTCTCTCCCAGACTTTTGGAGAGAAGCTCCTTGGGGTCATGGCCTGGATCATGCCCATTTCTGTTGCTCTGTCCACATTTGGAGGCGTTAATGGGTCTCTCTTCACCTCCTCCCGGTGAGTGCTGCCTGGGCCCTTCCCGGGCCGGGGGCTGCTCTGCTGTGCACATTGCTCTACATGTATGTGGCGGGCTTGTCTCTGTCAGTGGGGGTCTGTGTGGGCACCTGGATGGTGGGCTTGCACCGGGCAATTGCTCACATGAGGTGTGCATGTCAGTGTGGACACTGACGGGTGTGTGCTGCCCATGTGGTCACCTACGATGTATGTGACACACAGATCCTAGGTGTTTCACAGGTAGTGGCTTACCTCATTTCAAAGTTAGCAGAAGACTGAGAGGGCCCGGGGCCCACCTGAGGCAGTCCCGGTTGGGGGGCGTGGATAGCAGCAGGACAGTATTGTGCCTGTAGTCCTAGAGCCCCCGTCTCCACTCACCTAGAAAGAGGCTCTGCTGGCTAGAAAGGAACCCCACTCTGTTAGGGACCAGGAGGGAGACTTGTACCTGGGGCCTCTGGGTCTGGCCTCCCATGAATGTTCTGGAACCAGACTGCAGATGGACGGGATCACTCTGATGGCCCTGAGGATGCAGGGCTCCTCCCTGCTCAACAGACAGGCAGCGGTGAAGGCCTTCACGTGCCACCCATGGGCCTCGGGTGGAGAATGTGAAGCAAGAGCATGGGGAAGAGTGGAAAGAAAACGTTCCTCCCAAGACCTTTCAGCCGTGACCTCCACCCCAAAACTCTCTGGGAAGCCAGACGCACAAGTGGGCCCAGGAGTCCCAGCTCCTTCCTCTACACATCCAGGGACCCAGCCCTTCCTTTGTGTCCTTTCTTGCTGTCTTTAGAATGGGCTGTTGAGGCTGGCAGATGTTGCATGATTTCCATTTGCGCAGTTCAAGGGGTTCTCCCAGGGTTCTTAGAAAGCCCCCATCCCTCAGGGCGCGGTCCCGCGCAAAAGATGAGTCCCTGTGTTCAGCTGCTTCCAACACCATCCCATCAGGGAGGAGTTCCTGTGAAATGAGAAGGGAGTGCCATGTTTTCAGGACCCAGGACAGGAAAGAGGTGGTGTGGGAATGCCCCGTACCCCAGGACCCCATGACACTCACCCGCAGCAACCTCATGTGCGTGTTACACAGGAGCAGTGGCCACCTGGAGGCCCCAGCCGAGGGCGAGCAGTGGAAGAGCAGTGACCCATGAGGCTCCTGGGGATCTATTGGAGGAGAGCGACTGGCTACAGTTGCTTTAGAGTGGGGTCTGCAGAGGCCAAGCAGCGGTCTGCATGCATGTGGTACAGCTGTGTGTGCATGCAGGAGATGGCGGCGCATGGCGTGCTCGGCCTCTGACTCCAAGGCGAGACCTCGCCCACCCAGGCCTCCCTCGTTCACCTTCCCAGTTCCTTCTTTCCTTCCACCTCCTTCCCTCCTCTCTTTCTCTCGTCTTCTGGGGTATGGAGAGGATAGTTCTTCCCGAGGAGTCTGAGTGTGTGTGGGCGTGTGCTATGCTTAATGTCATCGTCTCCTATGTTGTCGGCTAACTGGGCAAGGATTGTCTCCTGTGAACTTGACACTTGCAAATGCCGTTGGACCTGGGCAGTTACACTTGGTCCTGGCTGCATGTGGAGGAAGGATGTGAATGCCTGGCTATGTGCACGGTGAGGCCCACGGAGCAGCTGGGGCTCAGTCCGGTGCATGAGGCTGCACTGTAAGGGGGCAGGGGCATGGGGGGAGGGGCAAGGATGCGTGTGGCTGCATGAAACCAGTGACACTAGCCTAGGTAGTTCATGATGGTCACTGCTCATGGGTGCTTGGGGCACTGTCAACTCCCACACTTCTGATGAGCTGCTCCACTCTACCCCGTACTCAAATTACAAAGTAAGTGACAATTCTCCTCAGCTCCCAGTGTGCTGGGCCTGTACCTTCTGTCCCCATCACACCATCCCCTTCCTCTCATCCCTTAAGTGCTCCTTTCCCTAGAGAAAAGAACAATGGCCTAATTTGCACTGATATATAAATGACTACTAACAGCTTATGGTATTCTCTTTTTTCTTGGGAGAAGGAAGACGCGCTTTTTATGTTAAAGTTTCTCTTTTTTTATTGATACACAGTAGATGTACATGTTTTCAGGGTACACGTGATATTTTGTTACATTCACATAATGTGTAAAGATCAAATCAGTGTAATTGGGATATCATCACTTTAAACATTTTTCTTTATGCTAGGAACATTCAAATTATTCTCTTAAAATTTCTCTTTTAAAAAATACTTTCAGGTGCAGTGGCTCAAGCCTATAATCCCAGCACTTTGGGAGGCCAAAGTGGGAAGATCCCTTGAGGCCAGGAGTTCGAGACCAGCCTGGGCAACATAGTGAGACCCCCATCTCTACAAAAAATTTTTTTAAATTAGCGAGTATGGTGGCTTGTGCTACTTGGCAAGCTGAGGCAGGAGGATCGCTTGAGCTCAGGAATTCAAGGCTGCAGTGAGCTATGATCGTACCACTGCACTCTAGCCCAGGCAACAGAGCAAGATCCTGTCTCAAAAAAAAGAAAATATACTTTTTTTGTTTTGTTTTGTTTTGAAATTACTCATAATTGTACCACTCAGAGATAATCGGTTGACATTGTAACATATTTTTTACAGCCCCATAAATAATTTTTAATTTAATTGGAATTATAGTTTTCTATCCTGCTTTTTTTATTTAACATTATACTGTGAGCATGTTCTCATGTAATCACTTTTTTCAAAAACATTATTATGATTATAATATTCCATCTTATACCAGATTTAATCAACCTTCTACTTTTAAGCATTTAGGATATTTCCAGTTCTTTCTTATCAGAATATCTTTGTATATATACCTTCCACCAACTCTGTTCATTTCTCTTGGATGGCTTCTTGGGAATAGAATAAGTAGCTTTAAGGATATAAACTTTAAATACAATTTATATAAAATACATGGATGGTAAGTGTTCAGTTTGATGAGGTTTTTTTTTTAGAGACAGGGTCTCACTATGTTGTCCAGACTAGCCTTGAGCTCCTGGAGGCTCAACTGATCCTCCTGCCTCAGCCTCCCACATATTAATAGCTGGGACTATAGGCACACATGCCACTGTGCCTGGCTCCAGTTTGATGAGTTTTGACAATTGTAGACAGCCATGTAACCACCACCCAAAATAAGGTATAGACTCTTTCCACCACCTATTCCCCACCCCCACAAAGGCAGCTACTCTATGACTAGGATAAGAATGTTCTTAAAGCTTTCCATGTATAGTTCAGTCCCAGCGTAGCAGGGAATCTGTATCCCTTGGGGATGGGGAGACATGCGTTTAAAGGTTCGAAGACCTGAGGCAAAAGAGAGAGGCTGCTCCTGTACCTTCCACACACTGGGTGCAGCAGCCTGTGGAGTGACAGTACAATCACCCGTAACCCTGAGCCACCCAGACCACACTCAGGGTTTCCACGCACCCGGGACTCATCCACATATTCACTGGCTGCCTCTGGTTTGCCTGCACCTGCATTTGTGAACACAGGTCCCGTGACTGGTGGTCTAGAAGGTGTGCACGCAAACGTGGGTACCTGGTTGGAGGGAGTGCCCCTGCGTGGGCAGAAGGTAGGCATGGAGGAGAGAGCCTGGGTTTGGTGGTCCATGGGCAACCCCACGCTGACCTGCATTTCTCCCTGCCAGGCTGTTCTTTGCTGGAGCCAGAGAGGGCCACCTTCCCAGAGTGCTGGCCATGATCCACGTGAGGCGCTGCACCCCAATCCCAGCCCTGCTCTTCACAGTAAGGGCCCTTCCTGCTGCCAACCCTACATACATCCTCCCTCTCTTGTGCCTACTCTAAGCTGGGGGTTCACACTTCCCACACATGCCCCTTGCACCCTTCTGGTCTGCTCCTAGGTCTCACTGGGTCTTAGAGAATCTGCCAAATGATAGTCATGAGCTTTAATAATATCATGGGATCCAGCAAGGAAAGAGCCTGAGTCCTGAAACACCTAAGGCCCTCAGCCTGGCTCATTTCCATTCCCCGTCCTTTTGGGTCAGACTGAGCTGACTGCCTCAGGATTCTCCAACCTCACAAAGAAACTTCTCCACCCAGGCTCTCCTCGCACCTGTAACCGCAGGGTTGCGACACTGGGCCTCTGCTCCTGACTAGTCCTGGCAGACACCTGCCTTTCCCCATTTAGTTTTTTGCATCAGGGCACCCAGGCTCTTGGGAAACCTCACTGAAACAAATTCAAGGTTGAGAGTACATTCAATAAGAAAAATCATAAAGACAGGAAGACTGGTAAATTGAAGAGGGAGGAAAGGAAACTTGGGATGGGGAAGAAATGGGGGTCAAATGTGCCCATAGTGGAACCATTTAGAGAGAGCTAAAGGAAGGAACAAAGAATTGTCCTCACTGAGTCTTTTGAGTTATTTCTGTTCTCCTTATATATCTTGAATAAAACATTAGAAATGACTTGTCCAGCAGAGAAGCAGCTAGAGATCAGGATAACAGAGCCCTTGGGAGTCGAGAGCATTGTGCAACACTAGGAGGAATTTCAGAATGTTCAGCTACAGGATGAAGGTCACCTCGATTGGTTAGTTGTGAAAGGTGGCTGGAGAGATGATACGCCCAGTGGGCCACATGCTTTTTTTTTTCAGTTTGAGCTGCCGGCGCAGTACTGTGACTGCAAAATAAGTACAGCAAGAATCAGGCCTATTCACCCAGTAAAATCTTCTCAATTATTCCCACCATCAGACCTCACGGAAGAACTGAACTTTTTATTGGCCTTGACAAATCATCAGAGGGAAAGAATGTGGTTTTGAGAGAGAGCCACAGAGATGATTTTGAAGTTGCAAAGTGGACTCCATCAAGAAAACCTCATGGGGATGTTAAGAGGGTTAAATGAGTTAATATTTGTAGAATGCTAAAAACAGGACCTGGCACATAGTAAGTGCTTTGTAACTGGTTATGAAATTAAGAAAGAGGCCGGGCGCAGTGGCTCACACCTGTGATCCTAGCACTCTGGGAGGTCAAGGCGGGAGGATAGCTTGAGCTCAGGAGTTCGAGACTAGCCTCAGCAAGAGCGAGACCCCGTCTCTACTAAAAATAGAAAAATTAGCCAGGCATGGTGGTGCACACCTGTAGTCCCAGCTACTCGGGAGGGTGAGGCAGGAGGATCACTTGAGCACAGGAGTTTGAGATTGCTGTGAGCTAGGCTGATGCCACAGTACTCTAGCCTGGGCAACAGAGTGAGACTCTGTCTAAAAAAAATATATGAAATTAAGAAAGAGAGGAAAGGAGGGGAAGGAGGCAGAGAGAGGGGAAGGAAAATAAATTAGATTACTCAGCCAGGAGGAAAGGATGAGGGCAAGAATACAGCATTAATCTGCAGTTAACGATCTTCCCTAGGGGATAAAAAATTAGAAATTAGCTTGAGCTATAACCAAGAGAGAAATGTAAATGAGACCAGGGCTGACAGAACCAGGTAACACTAGTGTGGCCAGTTCATGGCCAGATTGGTTAGTGCCCATGCTATACCAGTGGTTAAATATTTTGATTATCACCCCTGCCATAAGAAAGAACTTCCAAGCAATGAAGGTGTTAGTAACAGCCTGGGTTACTAAGAGAGGTTGTCAAGTCTCCATTTTGAGACATAGCGTTGTGCACCTGAAGGCTTGGGAACAGCCCCTGACCTGTACACACTCCTCCAGTCTTCGAATGCCTTTCTGATCACTGACGAGCTCCTCCCCCTTCCCCAGTGCATCTCCACCCTGCTGATGCTGGTCACCAGCGACATGTACACACTCATCAACTACGTGGGCTTCATCAACTACCTCTTCTATGGGGTCACAATTGCTGGACAGATAGTCCTTCGCTGGAAGAAGCCTGATATCCCCCGCCCCATCAAGGTGAGAGAACCTCCCTTAGGGGTCCCCTCTCCTTCCACTATGGCTCTAGCTGCAGGTCATAGTTTTAAATCACCTCTGTTCTTAGCTGCTGGCCACAGACCATCATCTCTATGAAGGTAGCAGATCCTTTGGGAAACAAGGACCAATGTGAATGGGACAGCCATGTCCATTCTCCACGGGGAACAGGACCAGAGCAAATCGCAGCTGGGGAATAAGATTAAATGTCACTTTCATCATGTCATTCCTTTCTTCCCTACCACTCTAGGTCTTAAACTCTAGCTGATTTTTCAAGATTCTCTTATCTTTCTAACACTTCTCCCTGCCCCTCCACATAGCCGGCTTCTCCACGTACTATGTCTCTATTCCAGAATGCGTTTCCTCCTCCTGTCAGCCTATCTAAATTCTAACCATTTTCCAAATAGGCCTCGAGTACCTCCTCTATCTTGAAGCTTTCCAGTTCACTTTTACAGCCCTCCACGATCCTCCCTTTTTAGAGTCCTATGGGCCTACGCATAGTAGGCTGCTCAGAGAACCGAATGATCACTGCAAGAACTAACTTTGTGGTAGGAATAAATGAGATTGCTCAGAACAAGATACGCTAGAGTGTATGGGTTCTATGAATCAGAAGAACAGAGGATAGCCTGGAGCTATTTGAACAATCCTATTCTAGAGACAGAAACTAGATGCTTCTAGAAGATTCTTCTAGCTGAGAAAGGCTCTCAGTTCCTCACTGGCATTTTCACTGCTACTTTTCTCCCACCCTTAGAAAACATGCTAGAGGGCAGAGGAGGTAGAATGACCCCATGTCCCCACTACATGCCTGAGAGGGGAGGACGAGGAGGAGGGTGGCTGAATCAGGGCTGCCCCTGGAGTCCTGAAGAGGATGCTCTTGGGAATATCCCGCATGTGGTCAGCAAGGAGGGAACTGATGCTTCCTTCTGAATGAAAGTGAAAGCCCCAGGCTGCTTTATACTATGAAGTGTTCCCTGATTTCTTGAGTCTTGGCAGATTTTTCTCAGACTGCTTCAGAGAAGCAGTTTGGGGTTGATCTTGGTGTGAGGGATGGACACTCACCACGTCGTGCCCAGGTGAGGCCTGTCTAGAAGTGGGCCAGGAGCAGGGAGTCTGGCTGACCTAGGTCACGTTCTTCCTGCACCTCTCCTCTGCCCTAGGGCCCCAGCAAACATGCAAGGATGTGCGGCAAGCTTCTCAACCCCCATGGGCATCTCTGGCCACCGTAGGCACCTGGCACTGATGACGAGGCCTTGTCTGAGCCCAACCGGGAGGGAAGATGTGGGCAATGAGGATCCTTCCGTCCCTAGTCCCCCCACCCTCTCCTGTCCCACTGCCCAAGTCATCAACATTTGTTGCCATAGCACCTGCCCTATCAGGGCTTGGGGTGTGGGAGCTGCAGAGCTGAGTGAGGCCCAACCTTTGCGCTCAAGAATGCTTCCCTGTGGGGAAGAAGAGAGAGGGTGCCCCGAGCCTGGGGCTGCGGGAACCACACAGCTCACAGTGCCTCTTCTCCACAGATCAACCTGCTGTTCCCCATCATCTACTTGCTGTTCTGGGCCTTCCTGCTGGTCTTCAGCCTGTGGTCGGAGCCAGTGGTGTGCGGCACCGGCCTGGCCATCATGCTGACAGGAGTGCCCGTCTATTTCCTGGGTGTTTACTGGCAGCACAAGCCTAAGTGTTTCAATGACTTCATTGGTGAGTTTTTGGAGGCTTTGGGGTGGCTAGAGGAATGGAGTGGTCAGTGACGGGACAGGCGAGCCACCAGGATCAGGAGGACTAGGCTCACTTTGCCCCGAGTCCACAGAGCTCTGGAGAAGGAGTTGGGCTCAGGAAAGGCAGAAGTCTTCCCAGAGACCTCTGAGGAGTTTCCACGCAGACCTCAGAGCCTCAGGCACAGGCGACCTGTCAGCCCTTCTGCAGGAGCTGCTGCAGGCTGGGTGGAGACCAGCAGAGACTCTGGAATTGGGGTCAGTAAGCATAGGGAAGGTGGAAGGCTGGGCCTGGATGAGCGAGGGGCGGCTGACAGAAGATGCAGGAGGCAGATGAGGTGGCCGTCTCCTGGAGAGGGAGTCTCCAAAAGGCATTGACTGCTGAGGCCATACCTGGGGTGGGAGAGCTGGGAAGGGCCATGGCCTGGTTGGCCAGGCTGATGGGATGCTCAGCACCGACCTGGTTTCTGCATGATCTCCTTCCACAGAGTTGCTAACCCTGGTGAGCCAGAAGATGTGTGTGGTCGTGTACCCCGAGGCAGAGAGGCACTCAGGGACAGAGGGGACAAGTGATGACATGGAGGAGCAGCAGCAGCCCATCTACCAACCCACTGCCACCAAGGACAAGGACTTGGTGGGGCAGCCCCAGCCATGAGGACTGCCATCCCTCAGCAGCTACTCTCCCCTTCATCCCCTTCCTGCCTTCCTTCCCTGCCTGTGTCCCCCCAATACACAGACACACACACACACACACACACACACACACACGCCTCTTTGCTTCTGTCAGGCAGGGTAGGACCTGGGTGTGGGTGGTGAGAAATTATAAACGAAGACACTGACATTTGTACCCAAAGAACCTGCCTCTCACCCCAGTGCTGCCCACACGCAGCTGTTAGAGAGGAACGGAGATGCCAAGGGCAGGGCCCTCCCTGCAGGCCACAGCTCAGCTGCCTCCTCAGGAACCTGAGTTCACAACTGCCTTCCCTCCTACTCCTGAGCCAAGGGAGGTCTCCGTTCAGAGAGCAGCGGCAGCCCCAGTGAGTTGGCTGGGGGGACAGACTCGAGGAAATGTAGCACCAGTGAAGGTTGGCTGGAGAGACCCAAAGCCCTCTCTGTTCACCAGGGGCCCAAAGTCAGGGGGGATGCCGCCCTCTTCCCTCTTCCCCCCAGCTCCCGCCATACCTCCACCCACCCCAGCCCGGACTCCCTGTCAGAGTAAGGCTCCTTGCAGGGCAACACCTCCCCACTGAGCAAGGGACCAAGGAGAAGGAGGGCTGCTCCAACCCCTCCCCTCAAGCCAGGCCTGTGGAATGGATTGAGAAAGGTTCAGATTGCCCAGGCCCAGCCCTGCCCCTGCCTCCTGCCTCCTGCCTCCTGCCCCAATGTGGTGCCAAAGCTTCTGGAAGCCAGAAAGTCTTCTTACTCTTAATGTAGTGGACATCTCTCTCCTAGTGACAAAGCAGCTCAGCAGCTCCCCTCCCACCCTAGGGAAGGAGCAGACCCCCTGTCAGCCCTGCAGCCACACCTCAGCACACTCACCCTGAGCCAGCGCTGCCCCCACCAGACCTCGTCCTCCTCTCTGGACCTTGGCTTGGGGACTGGGTGTGAAGGATCCCCAAGCCCTTCAGGCCTGAAATCCGAGCCAAATCAGCCTTAAATCATGCCCCCATCCAAGAACTGGACCTAAAAATACTCCCTTATTTCTAACTCTCTGAACGACCTGGTATTAAATACCTCCCCTGGGAGGAAGGGCACTTTCCCACCCCCCAGAGGGGCCCATTCCACATCCTCAGAGACTGCTTGGGGAGAGCCTGTTCCCCACCCCTCCCCCAACTCAGATAACCTCCCTCCTCTCCAATCTCACCACTGTCCTGTCTTGGGACAGGATGGGAGGGCAGTGGCAGGATGGGACCCACTCCAGAGACCCTCAGAGAGGCCCCATGTGGTATGCGGCCTTCTAACTGTCCCCTGTGCTCCAGAGGAAGCCTCAGTGTTCGCCCTGGGCCTTGTAGCCTCTCCAGCCACACCTGCTGTGCTAGGACACAGAGCAGGATTCTCTCTGCGCACCCCCTGCATTCCGTCTGCTTAAACTGGGGTACCCAGGAGCCCCTCCTGGCCCAGGTCATGTCCCCCAGCTCCCCGCCCGGCTTGCCTGCCCCATGGATGGTGAGATGCCACGTTTGGTCCGAGTATGGCCCCTTCCATGTAGAGCCAGGCAGGCTGGGATTGGCCCCTGGAGGGTCAGGGGACCATCTTCCTGTTCCTTCCCATTCCTCCAACCTCCTCATCTCCTTCAGTTATTTTTTTGTAAAGTGGATGCCTTACTTTTTGGATAAATATTTTTGAAGATAGTATTTCTATTTCTTTCAGATTTTTAATGTAAGGTTGTTTTGGGGGGTGGACTGAGTTAGAACCTTGATAATAATCTTCTGTCTTTAACTTGGCTTAGGTTTTAGAGTTTCGTTTGTTTCGTGGAGAGTTGTTTTTTTTTTTCTTTTGATGTAATAAAATTTTAAATGGAAATAAACTTTGTGGTGTTGATAATTAAGTCAACTTCTGAGACAAGTATCACCAGGCATTTTGGGTGCCTTCCAGGATGGCATTCCTAAAAGCCGTGCTCTCCGTGACTTCCACTATCCAGGCCTCAGTGCCAGCACATTCAAACAACTGTCTCTCTGAGCCAAAAACACTGTCAAAAGACAAAATTGCAACAAATTTAGTTTAAAGATCCCATTGGCTTTTTTCACAGTTCCAGAACCAGGCAACACCTCATTGCATAAAATAGAATAAGTGTACCCACGAGAGGAGTAGAAGTGGCTGCCTTTATGCAGAAGAGCTAAAGAAAGCAGATAACTTTTCAAAGTTAATTTTTATTGTAAGGGGGGGCTAAGAGACATAGCAATAGAAAAATAACTGATTGGTTAACATCAGGTTACTTTAGGCTACCTTTTTTGTGTGAGGATTAAAACAAAGGGAAGTTCATTATCATGCCGATTGAAGATTTTTAACTGGCATGTTTGGGAAATTGGCTGTTATCTGTGCCTCGAGGTCCGATAGCAACTTAGTTTAGGCTTGGTGACAACTTAGTTTAGGCTTGGTGACGTGGAACTTTAGCATGGGTTACTCCGTCTAGATTTTTGGTCTGATCTGTGGTGGCCTTGTGCAGGAGCTTAGTCCAAAACAATGGCCTCCTATAATTTTTATCTAACAACACTCTCTCATTCCTTCTGTGGAGTCACGAAGTGTTACTAAGTTCCCGCTCTGTGCACCACACTGAGAGCCTGCAAACAGGGAGGAAGAGCTCATTACTACCCAGGTGGGAATGTGGAAGGCAGAGACAGCACCAAGGTGAGTCGGGGGAAGAAAAGCAGACACAGTCCTCCCAGAGCCTCACCAGCAAAGGCTTCTCACACCGAGACAGCCGGGCTGAGCTGGGAAAGACTCAGGGTCCAAGGGGCTCGATGGGAGGGTGTGGGAGGTGGGGCTGAGTTCACTCAGCTGTACGGAGACATGTGGGAGGAAGACTAGCAGGACCACTGGACTAGGACCAGGGAAAAGGAGGAAGCAGGTGAGGTAGGTACTAGCACTTCCCGCTGTTTCAGATTAATTGCTAGAGGAAGTTAATGGGATTAGACCCAGTCATCACTTCCTGTCCCTGCCTTTATGGGCAGCTGTCACAGCGTCCTGTCTGGCATCATTCCAGCGCCAGCACTGCTGACAGACATGTGGAAGGGGGCTGGTTGTTAAGACATCACCCTTGACCATCTGGGATACCGTGAGGACACAGGCAAGCAAGACGTCTCCACTCCCAGTCTTGGCCTGGCCCCAACACATCTGCTTTGTGGCTGTCATTCTTCCAGACAGGCTGGAAGCACCATTCACAGGGGCGAACACTTGGCTGCTAGTTCCAGGCTGGCCAGCAAACAGCTGTGTGTCCTTGGGCACGTCACCTTACCGGTTTAGCATTTTAAAGGGGAAGGGTTGGACCTAACTTCAAACGGTTCCTCAATCTTCCAACTCTAGGATGCCCCAAAAGGGCAGAGGCCAGTCTTGTGCAAGAGGCTATTCTCCAAGCCTCACATCCACCCCCTGGGACCCCTCTTCCCCAACACATACACCTTTCCTTTCCCTGCCTGTCCCAGGTCTCCTCCGTGTTGCCCTGTTAAGGCAAGTCCAGCCCCTATCCCCTCTCACTCCATGGAGACACTTGTCCCCGGGGAACCCCTCTCTCTCTCTGTAAGATGACACCTGCTGATCTTTTCAAACTGGTCAAATGGGCCAATGTGGGGCTCCTCCTGGACAACGTGCATTTATTTTTAACCTGGGTCTTTACCCTGTCTTGGCCCTGTCCGTCACTTTAACGTGAGGAATTTCACATGCTTTGACCTTAGAATCTGGGAACTTTTTAGAAGTCGCAGAAATCATAGCTGCTTATGCATTCGTTTATTAATATAGTCACACAACAAATCTTTTTGTGACCATTGTGTCCAGATATGTTACACAGTGGGAACAGCAAATTTATTCCTGGATTTTCCAAGTCAGCTTCAGACATCAAATATTTTATTCTATGGTCCCCATAAGAATTTTCAGATGTGTCAACCCACCTGTCCTTAATTTTTAATTCAGGAAATATAGTCTCCATAGTTGAAGAGGTCCAAAAGATGTATCTGACCCTACCCTCAAAGAGCAAATAGTTTGGGGGGGAAAGAAGCCAGGAATGCACATGGTGCATGTGTGCACTCCGTGGCATCACTGACCACGCGTCACAGGGGAACCACCTGCCCATGGACCTCCCCAGCTGAGCTGTGAGCTTCCACTGGCAGGGGCTGAACCCAACATGTCCCTAGAGCCTGTGCAGTGCCTGGTAGTAGCTTATGTGCTCAACAATTCTCGTCAAATTGAGGCATCAGGCAACAGGTAGTGCGTCTGTTTAGGAGACACAGATAAAACCACAATGGGGCCTGTGGCTCACGCGTGTAATCCTAGCACTCTGGGAGGCTGAGGCGGGTGGATCGCTCAAGGTCAGGAGTTCGAGACCAGCCTGAGCAAGAGCAAGACCCCGTCTCTACTAAAAATAGAAAGAAATTATCTGGACAACTAAAAATATATATATATATAGAAAAAATTAGCCGGGCATGGTGGCGCATGCCCAGTCCCAGCTACTCGGGAGGCTGAGGCAGAAGGATCGCTTGAGCCCAGGAGTTTGAGGTTGCTGTGAGCTAGGCTGACACCACGGCACTCTAGCCTCGGCAACAGAGCCAGACTCTGTCTCAACAACAACAAAAAAAAAAACCACAATAGGAGGTGAAAGGAACTGAGACCAGTTCCTTTACAGACATTATCTTATTTACAGTTTCATTAAACAACACTGTGAAGGAGGCACTACTATTGCTACTTTACAAGTGAAATTAAGTAACTTGCCCAAGGTCATCAAGCTGGTCAGTACAGGGGCCGGATTTGAGCCCAGTTCTCTCTGACACTTCATGGCCATGCTCTGCTGTCTTCCTGTTGGGAAAGTCTTGGCTCACCGAGGAGGTGGCACTGGAAGGAGACCTGTTACAAAGTCACTAAGATAATACACATGCACTGTTTCAGCTAATCCAAACAGGTAGCAACTGCAGCAGCAAAGGGAAAATGACCCTGCTGCCTGGGGAGGGCTTCTTTCCTCTCCTGAGCAAGAATCTCCCAGCCTTTGACTAGCACTGCCCACCCCCTTCCTGTCCAGAGCCCCCAGACATGCAGAACGCTGCCTGCCTCGGCCAGACCCCTGGTTACTGGGAAGCACTGAAGCCAGCACATGGCGGCAACGTCAGCACCAGCCAGGGAGGAGAGGGCCGGGATCACTTATCTTGCCCGGCCTGAGCTGCTGACTTTCTCATTTCCTGCCGGCTCTATTTGCACACCTCCCGCTTCCTCCAGTGCCCAGTTCACTAGCTAGTGACACAGACTTCCCCTCCCCATGGTGGCCCTTGGTGAAGAAAATTCTCTGAAAGATCTCCAAGTCACACAGCAACCCCTTCCCCACCCCTCAGTCCCAGGGCCATTTCCAGAACCAGCCCAGGGGCCTTTCTTCCAAGGTGAACCAGGCATCCTCAAATGACCTTGGGCAGCTCAGCCTCTCAGCCTTGTTTTCCTTGTTTATAAAGAAGGGATGAAAATACGGTCTGCCTTGCCTATTTTCCTACTTAACTCAGGGAAATGGTCAGCACAAAAAATCGTATGTTTCAACAAGAGAAAAAGCATTAATTTATCAGAAAGCGCAAGGCCTAACCATTGTCATTATTTCAAAGTAGGGGAGGGGACAGAATTTCTCCTGATTGAGACAAGGCCCTGGGCCCAGCACTCCCAGTCTGCCCTTTCTCCCTTTAACTGCTCTGCAAGCCCCCATCCCGGCCACGTTTCCTCTTCCCGCCTGGCGATGCCCACGGTGTCTTGCGCGCTGTGGGACGCTGCCCTCTGCTGTCCACCTGACTCCTGACCACAGCGGCCCCTCGAGTCCAGAAATTTGGACCGATATTGCCACCTGGTGGTCAACAGAGGCATTGCCGCCAAACTGAAGTAGCTCAGCTTTGAAATGGGGAGGAGAAATCTCCCCATCTGGTTCCTGATATCTGTCTCCCGGATGCCCACAGATCTCCTCACACCAGCTCAGGGCTTTCGGAGAAAGCACATCTGGCCATACCTTAAGCCGTGCACAGAAAGCACCTGGGGTAGGTCTGGGGGTAGGGAGGATGGAAAAAGGATACTATTACATTTGCATTTTTTGTTTTAGTGTTCAAGGCCACACATATCCTTTGCATTTACCCCGCTGTGGCCTACTCACAGTGGCCCAGCCCTTGGTGTGCCCAGCTTATAAAAACTGGCCCCACAGGGCACCCATGGCATTTGCTGGTGATAAAAGAGCCAGTAATATATTTCTGTGTGTCCTTTTCTTTTCACTAGACCTACAGCCCCGTTGGGAGATGAAATCCAACAGGTTAAATCCACCACAGGTGCGTCTGACAGGAGGGAGCGGGGAGTTCCCAGAGAAAAGAGAAAAGGGAAGTGGGGGACAGGCCCAAGAGGTGCAGAGAGGGAGGTAGGAGCTTCTCCTAAGAGACCCTACAACAGAGCCCCAGAAAGAGGTGATGACCTAAGGCACTTCTCAAGCCTCACAAGAGGAAGTAGACCCAAGAGACACACATTGGAGGTCAGAGAACAACCATGCAAAAGGAAAGACAGCAAACTGAGCTGCAGCGAGCTCCTGAGCTGCAGCCCAGGGCACAGGAAACGGGAGGCAGAGCCTCAGGCCCAGAGTGGGGGGCAAAGTGCCAGCCTGAGCCTCTTGCAGCAAAGGGCAGCTGGAAAAGAGAGGACTGGAGCCACCGGAGGAGGAAAGCTATCTGTTCCGAGGGCAGCAGCCTGCCTGGGCCTGGGGTGCAGGGCCCAAGTCCTGACCAGGTGCCTCAGCCAGACCCAGGCATTCAGGGAACTGTGCCAGTCTGCTAGAGGTAGCGAGGGCTGGGAACACGTTAGTATTTGGGCTACTGCACAGACCCTGTGCAAAAACCTAGCAAGTGAGCATACTCTGGACCACAATACAGGCCCCCATGTACGGCTTGTTCCTAGAACCTATCACTATGCCCTAAATCCCTCAAACGACATCACCCTGGTCTACACCCAGGAGAATGCTCTGGGAGGTGGGGCTACAGAGGGAACTGACTGTTCCTGGGGGTAGGTGGAGCCCAGCACTGGGGGGACCCAGAGGAAGGCGTGTCAAGGGAGGAGCTCAGACCAAGCTGGGGGTCGGCACTGGAAGAGGGCTTCCTCTGTTCACTCTGACTGGGCACCTCGTTCGGCACAGAATGTTTTGGAAGTCAGAGCGAGGAGGACACTCAGAGTGAGGTGTTGCCCTCATTGAGGATTTGGAATCCCCTGGGCTTAACAGGGAGTGGGGAGGCACTCCCAGAAGCATCAGCTCCTGGGCATCTCCAGAACCCTGGCTTGGACCCTGACCAAAGGATGCCCCCAACTGCTGAATAGGCCAGAGGCCCCCTTTCTCTAAAGCCTGCATCCATCCCTCTGGGGTGCGCCCTGCCCCTCCCTGAGTCACCCCAGGGAGAGAGAGGGGGAAAAAAGGGAAGAGAAGAGAGGCATTTACTACAGAGGAAGGAAAAGGAAGCAGAGCAGAGGAGGGAGGAGAGAGGCCACACAGGAGGAGACAGAGGAGAGTGGAGAGGGCAGGTCTAGGGCAGGCCCAGGGCAGGAGAAGATCTAGAGAGGGCAGGCCGAGGGCAGGCTGAGCACCCCAAGGGGCGCCCCGAGAGCAGGCGGGGCAGGGAGCCGAGGGGGCGGGCCGGCCATGTCCCACGGGACCTACTATGAGTGTGAGTCTCGGGGCGGCCAGCAGCCACTGGAGTTCTCAGGGGGCCAGGCCGGGCCCGGGGAGCTGGGGGACATGTGCGAGCACGAGGCCTCCATCGACCTCTCTGCCTACATCGAGTCTGGCGAGGAGCAGCTCCTCTCCGACCTCTTTGCCATGAAGCCTGCTTCCGAGGCCAGAGGCCTGAAGGGCCCTGGAACCCCTGCCTTCCCCCACTACCTGCCTCCTGATCCACGGCCCTTCGCCTACCCCCCACATACCTTCGGCCCAGACAGGAAGGCGCTGGGGCCTGGCATCTACAGCAGCCCGGGGAGCTACGACCCCAGGGCTGTGGCGGTGAAAGAGGAGCCTCGGGGGCCCGAGGGCAGCCGAAGTGCCAGCCGAGGCAGCTACAATCCCCTGCAGTACCAGGTGGCACACTGTGGGCAGACAGCCATGCACCTGCCCCCGGCCCTGGCAGCACCTGGCCAGCCTCTGCGCGTGCTCAAGGTAAGAGCAGGCCAGTTCTCCTCCCCGCCGCCCAGGGCTGGAGAGAGGCCGCTGTGGGTGGGGGAAGCGTGAGCTCCCCGCTTACGCTGCCAAGTCTGTGTGTGGTGCTGTTCTGTGAAATTGACCCACCCCAAGTCCTCTGTGCTCGCTACCCGACCACGACCCCCTTTCCTTCTCTGCAAATTCACTCCCACCTGGCCCAGCGTGTCCTGGAGCCCCTGTGGCCAGCTGACTGACCTATCTCAGGCCCCACCAGCTTCTCTGCTGCCCACCGTGCCCCCTCCTCTTGTTTCTCTGCCGCCTGCCTCTAGAAGAGGAGATGCCTGCTGACCGTAGAACAGGAGACTCAAGATAGATGAAGGACAGTGTCTGCAGAGTGTGAGAACACGAAATGGAGTTCGGTCTCAAGCGGAGGACTCTGTGCGTCTGGGCCACCATCTAGCACAGAGGCAGGGCAACGACAGTTTGACCTGGGAGACAGGAGCTGGCTCTGAATCCAATTCCTCTGATGCCCCAAGTGTACCCTGGCTGCTGCCATTCCTGCCCCTCCTCCACTCTGCCTCTGGCCGGCCCTCACCTCTCTGTCCCTCTCTGCTTTCCCCTCAGGCCCCTTTGGCCACTGCCACAGCCCCCTGCAGTCCCCTCCTCAAGGCGCCCTCCCCAGCTGGCCCCTTGCACAAGGGCAAGAAGGCAGTGAACAAAGACAGCCTGGAGTACCGGCTGCGGCGGGAGCGCAACAACATCGCAGTGCGCAAGAGCCGCGACAAGGCCAAGAGGCGCATTCTGGAGACGCAGCAGAAGGTGCTGGAGTACATGGCAGAGAACGAGCGCCTCCGCAGCCGCGTGGAGCAGCTCACCCAGGAGCTAGACACCCTCCGCAACCTCTTCCGCCAGATCCCCGAGGCAGCCAACCTCATCAAGGGCGTTGGGGGCTGCAGCTGAGCCTGGCTGGCGGACTGTGGGCACCAGGACCCCTGGCCTGGCATGACCCTCGGGCCCCCCACCCTGCGGGGGCCCTAGAACCCTTCGCAGGCTGAGCCTGAGACATAGACCATGGACGAATGGCGGGGGGTGGCAAGGGAGGGCAGGACCCAGCATAATGATTCTGTGGCTGAATAAAATTGCACTGTGACTCAGTGCTGGGCTGTTCACTGGCCTGGGCCTGGGCCGTGTGTGTGTGTGTGTGTGTGTGTGTGTGTGTGTGTGTCCTTGTGTGTGTGGCATGGAGGACCCCAAGGGCAGGGGAGCATGGAGCTGGCTCTAAAACCTCATTTCCACGCCCAGAGGAGCATGTGGGAATACAGATGTGCTGCCCACAGCCCTTCCCAACACGCCACACAGCCCACTCTGCTCTCCCCCACATCCTCATCACCCCCTTCTGCGAGCTGAAGGCACACTCCCCACCCCCCACAGGGCCTGGAGCAGCCTACGGACACTGTCCCAACAGACACCATGGCTTGCAGGGAGAGCCAGCACCATGCAGTCCCTTGTGCCCAGGCCTGCTCTCTCTCACCTTGAGGAGTAGGTCTGGGAGCTCCTGCCCTGGGTGGCCAAGGGAAAGTTCCTGCCATATTTACGGTCCCCTAGCTCTTGATCCAGCACCTGATCTCTTCTCCCCAATTCCACAGCCTCAGTCTACTAGACAGACAGCCCCACACACACTTCTCCCACCCACGCTCCCATCTTTGTCCCTCATCCCCGGGGGCTCTGGTTTCCTTAAGCTTGAGAATCTGAGTGCTTGGGAGAGGAATCAGTTGGGAAAGACCCAGTGAAACCCCACATTCAAAGCATTTTCTTTTCCGTTGAACTACAGAGGCAGAACAGTACAGTAACTAAAAGCCTTGGTTTGAATCTTCCTCTGAGACTTACTAGCTGTGTGATCTTGAGCCAGTTACTTCTCCTCTCTGTGCCTCAGTTTCCTCATCTGCAAAATGGAAGTAATATTAGTAACCACCTTATAGTGTTGTTATATTCACAGAAAAACAGAGCCTGTCACATGGCAAGTATGAATATTTGTTATGGTTTCATTTTGCTAGATATTGAAAGAGCCTCAGAAATCTCACCTAAACTCTTCATTTGGAGGAAACTGAGGCCTCAGAGAGGGGAAGGGACTTACCCAGAGTCACACAACTATTTGGAGGCATGACCAAAGTTAGGCACAAAAATCACATATCTCAAGGGTTGCTGATGAGACCTCAAGAGATCATCTGGTAGGCTTTGTCCTCAGACAGGCAAGATAGTGGGAGCCACATTTCATAGATAAAGCAGTTGAGGGCCAGAGGGGATAAGAGACATCTTCTGGAGCTCACTCAGTCCTTTTGCCATCTCTCTGTTGCGTGCTGCACCCTCCCCTCAAGGATATACAGCACAAGAGGGCACACGAATCACATTCAGTAAGTAATCATGAGTAGTCCCGCAGTGTCAGAGGCCCGGGGACAGCCTGAGCACCAAGGAATAAGTTTCTGAGAGGGAGAGAGGCTGTGTCTGGATCATCTTGCTCTACCCCCCGTGGTAGAGCACCATGTCTCAGGCACCTGCGTGCACCATGTCACCATGTTTATCTCACCCAGGACCCAGCCCCTTTCCTGCTTTGCCTCTGTGTCTCTCGGGCACTGTCCCTCCTTCCTCCCTGTCCTGGGGCCCCTTCACTGGGGGGACGGATGGGAGCCTTCTGAGTCTGGGGGAGGGGGGAGGTGCCCGAGGCTGTGGGCACCTGGGAGAATCCTTGCACCTTCCTTTCAGCCCAGAGAGATGGGTTGCATAAGGGGGGATTGTACAGAACATGGCAAGTGACTCAACCTACAGATTTCCTCCTCTCATCTCAAGACCACTGCGCTTTGACTTATTCTCAAGGTGCGGGTGATGGGACCTGGGTTGCTTCAGCATCAACCCCAAGCTTCTTTGCCATAGCCCCTCCACCCCGTCAGCCCCTCAGGGCCAAGTCTGGTGGAGCCTTTCCCCACCTCCCCAGTGCGATCCCAGCATGACGTGGTGCAGCTGAGCACAACCCAATCCTTTATGTCACATCATGTCCCAGGGAGATGACGCTTAGCAGGAAGGCACACTCTCAGAAAGAGGCTTCCAACCCTCAGATGGTTTTGGCCAAAGCAATTTATTCAATGAGTATTTGTTGAGCATCTTTTCTGTGAATAAGACACGTTCTCTGCTGATAGGGTAGGAAGAAAAAGTCACTAGGCAATTGTGCTGGACATCTTCTTTGGCCCCTGCAGATGCCTTCTCTGCCCTTATCACCCCACTGGGTCCCATGCGGGTGCCTCCCTACCCTGGGGGTGGGGGTGACACTGGCAGGAGAGGGTGAGAAGAGAGTAGATTCCCCTGCCCTCTCAGCCCCTGGAAGGCGGCAATGGCTCCCCTGCTGGGCTAGCACCCCATAAAGTACCTCCATTAAATTCTCTTGATCACTCCATCTGAATATGCCCACCGGGAAAACCAAATAAACAAACAGGCAGGGAGGCTATTTTAGCTGGGGCGTTCAAGGGCCATCTCTCCGAGAAGTGGCATTTAAGTTGAAACCTGACAAATGTGGAGGAGGCGGACTGTCACTGGGGGAAAGGTGGGCAGAGGGAAGAACAAATGCAAAAGCCCTGGGGTGTCTGTGTGGCTGAGAAGACAGGAAGCCAAGACAGGCTGGATTGGGGGGAAGAGGCAGGAAGATGTGTCCTTCCTTCACTCCAGGACAGTGTTGCAAACGACTCTCTCCATTCCTTCGGCCAGGAGGACAGTGCCTAAGAAGCTAGGGGGTGCAAGGCAGGGTTATCTCTGCCCCTGGAGCCGGCTTCCTACCCCTTGCCCCTCCTCTCACCCAGGGAAGGGCAGTGAGCCAAACCCTGCCTGGAAAAGGCACCCGGACTAGGGCCTCCATGACTTTTGAAACCAGCAAGTCAAGGTCTGAGCAGCACCCACATGCAATCCTTTTGCTTTAGAATCCCCAGCCCAGGCGCACTTTTCCTTCTTGAGCAGAACTGGGGAGCAGGACGGGAGTCCTGCGCTGATACAGGGTCTCAGGCCACAGGGAAGCTGCAGAGGAGAAGCAGGGCTGTGGGGAGCCGCTGTGAAGAGGGAGGAAGCTGCCCAAGGTGAGTCTGCCGAGGTCAGACTTGTGAAAGCCGCCCCCCTGCTCGGTGCACACCTCCCCCCCCCCAGATTGCCACATGCCTGGGCCCCCAGGGCCCCCATCCCAGTGTTGCAAGATCCCGGTTGGGGTTGTGGGGTGGAAAGGGGCCTCTTCACCTCTACCCTACCCTGCCCCGAGCCAGTGAGGGGACGATGGGGTGGAGGGGCTGAATAGGACAGGCTGAGGCGACCATGGCCAGGGCTGGCTGGGGGCTTGTGCACGTCCTCTGGAACAGGCCAGTCCCTTGCCATCACCCTCACCAACCCCCAACACGCAGACCCCTCCTCTCAGGACTCAGCAGGGCTGCTCCAAAGTGGAAGTGGTCTGAGGAGGGCAGGATTCCCAGCTGGCCTCTGTCAGCTGCCCTCATAAGCAGGCCTGGCCTGGCCTCAGAAAGCCTCAATGGCACAGGAGCAATTCTCCCCAAAGGGAGAGCGTGGGGGTTTTCAGAGGAAAATGGCTGCAAATTGACTTCATCAAAATGGCCATCAATTCCAACTCCAGGGAGCAGTGGGAGGGTCCTAGGACCTGGGAAGGGGCAGGTTCCTTAATAGGGAGCAACCCACCCACACGGCTGCATCCTCTCACTTCTCTTCTAGAAAGCAACGGGGCTCTGAGGTAGGCAGAGGCCAGGCGTACATAGAATGGATCCATCCCCCACGCCCAAGCTAAACTTCACCCCGAAGGCCCAAACTGCCCAGCCGCTGTTGTCCCCACACCTAGCACTGTCACTCCCGGCCAGGGCATCCAACCCTGCCGCAATCGGGACGGTTTGCAAAACACCTGCTAGCTCCCGCTTTGTCACCATCTGAGGTTAGGACTGTACCCAGGAGATAAGCTCAGGCCCCACCCACCCGTCCCCAGCAAGACTGCTGGCCTGCTGCAATCGGGACGGTTTGCAAAACCCCTGCTGGCTCCAGCTCTGTCACCATCTGAGGTTAGGGCTGCACCCCAAGATAAAGTCCAGCCCCGCCCACCAGCCCTGCCTTCAGACCTCACAAGCAGCATGACCTCAGGAGACAGAGCGCCTGGAAGACCACTGGGGGCTGGAAGCCTTCCTCAGGTCCAGCACAAAGACCCCTTCTCCCGGGCCCTCCCTAGCCTCGCCTTTTCCCACTGCCCTCATTACTGCCCTCTCTCTGCACTGCCAGCTACTCTCCTCACCTTCTGTCTTCTGTCCTCACCCTTCCATCCCTCACTCCCCTCCTGCCTTCTGACCACACTTGTCCATTTGTTCATTTGCTCAAAAAATATTTATTAAACATCCACTGGAGGCCAGGCACTTTGCTTGTTATAGGACCTACGGGACAAATGAGGACAGTCCCTGCACTTATGGGGCTTAAGATCAGTGAGGGTGACAGACAGACTAATACCACAAACAAACACATAACTCTAAATTGTGGGCAGCGCTATGTGGCCAGAGTGCAGGGGTGACTGGTGGCAGGTATTAGCAAGGGCATCTGAATTCAATGTGAGGGGCAGGAAAGGCTTCTCTGAGGGAGTAACATATAAGCAGATATCTAAAAGGCAAGTAGGAATTCATCTGGCAAAAAGAGGGTGCTTCCAGCAGAGAGAGAAGTATATGCAAATGTCCCTAAGCAGGTCCTTCCTCTTCAGTGACGGAAGCCTGGGCTTGGGGCAGGGCATGAGGGAGAGGCCTGGGGTGAGGAGGGGGGCTGAGAGAAGGGTGGGATTCAGAGCACCAGAGTGAGGACTGACCCTCTGAGGGAAGAGGACATCTCCTGTCTCGTAATAAGAAAGAGAGGAAATGGCTACAGATACAAATAAGAATAGGTCTGCAGCAGGCTGAGGCTGTTCTTGTCTTAGGGCTTTTATTTTCGCTGTGAAAGAAGAGGTGACTGAAAGTCACTGAGCAGGAGGGGGCTGGAGGCTTGAAGGTGTACAATCCTAGTTGCTGAGGGTGGAAGAGGGAACTAATTGCTGAGATTTCTGACTTGGGAGCACCCCACTGAAGTTGATGATGACAATTCTGGAGTGACAACAGTCTATACTCTGGGATGATTTCCTCCAGTGGTCACCAGCTGCTCGGGAGCCAAGGGCAGAGAAGACAAATGTTAGGTCCATCTAGGGTTGGGGCTTAACCAGGGATGTGGGGTGGTCAAGAGGAGTTGAAGGCATGTGCGAAGGTGGGATTGTCATGGTGAACCTGGAACCTAAGGCAGAGAAGGGCAGATGTGAGGACGGGGAGGGCCGGTGGTTCCTCAGTGAGCTTGTAGAACAGCTGCAGCGAGGCGACTTGGGCAAACAAGCCATAAGGAAGGGAGATCCTATCAGAGAGCGGGATGTTTGGTTCAGTTATTTCATAGGTGCTGCAGTTTCTGGTGATGATAAGGCCCGGGTATGCCCCCAGGAGAGGCTTGCTAGAGCGGCACAGGGAAGGATGTTAGCAATGAGACGGTGCAGAGGCTGAGGGGTCAGCCTGCCAGATGGAGTGGCCGCGTGGATGCATGGATGATGTCCCCACCGGGGGTGACATCCTCATCTACATCCTCGCTCCTTCTCCCTAATGTCCTACCTCCACAACTGTTTCTCCGTTTCATCCTTGTCCTCTCAAACACCTGTTCTTTCGTCTACCCCAATTCTCTTTTATCCCTCCACCTGCTCTCCTTATCCCCACTCTCCTCACCCCCATCTTCTCTCCTCATCCTCTTCCTCTCCTCCCAACCTTACTTCCCCTCCACACCAGGCAGTCGAGAAGCGTATTGCACAGTGGGTGACGGCCTGTGCTCAGGAGCCTACCTACAGGGGCTGGAATCCTGCACTGCCATTTACCATCTAGGCATATTGCCTAATTTTGCTGTGCCTCAGTTGTAAAACTGGGACAATAATACTAGTAGTAACCACCTCATAAGGTTGCCGAAAGAATTACATGAGCATAAAGTACTTGGAACCATGTCTGGCCACAAAGGGGTGCTCCCTAAAGTGATGATTATCCTCACGCTCTCTCCTTACCTCCTTGCTCTTTCCTCACGTCCATCTTCTTACCTCCATCGTCCCTCTGCACCTACTTCATACCTCTTCAAAGAGGAACTGGTGACTAAGACTCCCGCTCTGCCTGTGGTCCAGCCGGGAAACCAACACAGAAATAAATGCCAGGATAATGTAGTAAGTGCTACTTCAAAGATGTAAACAAACTGCTATTGGAGAACAAAGGATTCACAAACTAACTCTGCCCGGGGGAGCAAAGAAAAGTCTCAACAGGCAGATAACCTCTGAGTTGGATCTTTAAAGATGAAGGAGAATTTGCAGTGTGAAGGCAGGAAAGATGTATCGCTGCCCACATTGACGTTGGGCCCAGCCCCTGTCCTGGCGGGGTACGCCTACCTCAGTGTGGCCACGAGGCGGCAGCAGAGCACCAGGAGCCGCCGCAGACAGAGGCCACACAGACCTTGACTTCATCACGCAAATCCTAACCAGTACCCTGCCAGCCCCGAAATCTTGGAGAAAAAGACTAGGCTTATCTTAGAGAAAGAACAAGAGTCCCCTAAAGATTTGTACACACGATGATAAAAGGATAGTACTCCTCTGAGTTGAAAGTGTATATATATGTATTCTTCAGCTGGGCACCATCTCTCATGCCTGTAATCCTAGCACTCTGGGACGCCAGGCATGGAGGATCACTTGAGGTCAGGGGTTCAAGATTAGCCTGAGCAAGAGCGAGAACCCGTCTCTAGCCAGGCATGGTGGTGCACACCTGTAGTTCCATCTACTTGGAAGGTTGAGGTTTGATCAGCTTGAGACTGATTGCTTGAGCCCAGGAGTTTGAGGTTGCTGTGAGCTAGGCTGATGCTACAGCACTCTAGCCCAGCAACAGAGCAAGACTCTGTCACAAAAAAAAAAAAAGTATTCTTTACTTGATTTAGTATTTACTATGAGCTGGACACTATTCTCAGTGATTTACAAGTATTGACTTACTGCTCATAACACAACCCTGTAAGTATTAATACAATCATCCCCATTTTACAGATGGGAGCACTGAGGCAGTTGGCCAAAGTTACCTGGACAGAAAGTGGCAAAGTGGGTTTGGCTCCAGAGTTTGGGTGTCTCCCTTGTAATGCGTAGTTCCAGCCATAGTTCTGATATGTGAAAGTATAAAATCAAGCTTCCCTGGGAAGTTAGCAGCTCTTCTCTAAACTCTAGTCCTTGTCTGTCATTAAATGGCTATGTTGCCTTGAGACAGGTCACTTCACCCCTGATCTGTTTCTTCAAAAATTAAATAATGAGAGGCCGGGCACGGTGGCTCACGCCTGTAATCCTAGCACTCTGGGAGGCTGAGGCGGGCGGATTGTTTGAGCTCAGGAGTTCGAAACCAGCCTGAGTAAGAGCGAGACCCCGTCTCTACTAAAAAAAATAGAAAGAAATTAATCGGACAACTAAAAATATATAGAAAAAAATTAGCCAGGCATGGTGGCGCATGCCTGTAGTCCCAGCTACTCGGGAGGCTGAGGCAGAAGGATCGCTTGAACCCAGGAGTTTGAGGTTGCTGTGAGCTAGGATGGTGCCACGGCACGCTAGCACGGGCAACACAGTGAGACTCTGTCTCAAAAAAAAAATTAAATAATGAGGTTAGGTTCTGCACCTTCATCCATACACTGAGCCTAGGCCCTATGGACTGTTCCAAGTGCTGTGGACAAAAAGACCGGCTGTGCCGAGTACTATGGAGTACTATGGAAAACCTCCAAGGAGTTCAGAATGAGAGGGAGAGTCACTAAGCCAGCAACGATAACAGAGCATAACAGTGTTCTGTTAGGAGTTGGAAGGAGAGGCGCCTCCTGTGAAATGGTTCTCCTCCTGCTCTGGCAGGTGTGGAATTTGTGCGGGGGGGTGTTAAGAAAGGCCCCCCAGAGTAATTACAGGAAAGGTAGGAATTAGCCAGGCAGGCAGGGAGGAGGAGTATCCAAGCAGAGGAAACAGGGCATGAAAGCACAGCAGGAGCAAAGAAAACAAGAGTTCCCCAGGAATATCTTTGAACACCTACTGATGTCCACTTTAAGAGTTTATTTTCCCACCCCTGTGGGTCTATAAGCAGCTCCTGTGAAGCCTCACAGACCTAACACAACAGCCTCTCCTAGGACGTGGCAGCCAACTAACACGTATTCGTTGAGCGCCTACTAAGAGCCCTACACAGATGCAGGAGATGCCTACAAGTCTTGCAGTTTGGTTGCAGGAAGCCCAGTTCTGGCCCCGGGGCCAGTGAAGTGCAGAAGCCTTGTTTGCCCATCTCCAGGGAGGCAGGCAGGCATCTAGGAAGCAAAGAACGGCCCCCTCCCCCACCACCCATTATGCTGACACCAATCTTTTATTTTGGGGATGCTTCCAAAGTTTTCTACTCAGAAAGGCAGGGAAAATAGGATGAGGGATGCGAGGGGGTTAGAAGAGGGCTCCACTGCAGATAAGGCAGGCTTCTCCTTGGAAAGGTCAGTTGAGGCCGCAGAATAACACTTCCCCTCCCCCAGCACTCCACCTTTGGCACCCCTGGAAGAGGGTGGCTTTGGCCCCTGTGAGTCATATCCAACTTCCTGGCAGGGAACTGTAGATTTAGTCAACAACATTCAAATCTTGAAAAAATAAGCAACAGTGGTGGAGGGGATATGGAGAGAGACAGTGAAGAGAGGAAAGCCAGAAACAAATGAGCCAGCGAGGAAGGGGACAAGACAGCATCCAGGGCAGGCTCCAGAGAGACACTGAAGATGCTGCTGCTGCTGCTCCTCGGGGTTGCCACACGCAGATGTCTACATGAGGAGACTCAGAAGTCTGTGAGCCTTCTCAGGCCCCCTTTCTCCCAACTGCCCCCAAACTTCCGCTCTTCCTCCCACGCCCTCCCTAGCTCCGGAGAGCCTCAACCCCTGCGCATCCAAACCTGCTATATAGGAAACCCTACATCAGATGGAGCTTGGGATCTTGAGGGAGATGGGATGACAAGGAGGTCCCGTGCCCTGGCCGCAGTGAGAGAGGCCACTCAGCGAATCCAGGGTGTCCTAGCAGGTGAGTGAGGGGACAGGAGGAGTCAGGGAGGGCTGAGGAGTACAGAGGTGTAGGGGAGGAAGACCAAAGCAGAAATGAACTGGAGCTCTCAGGCGCGGAGGAGAAATTGACCTCTCGTCTTGTTAAGTCTCTCCAGTGCAAGGACCCCTGCTTCTGAGTCGAGACCCTGCACAATACTGCCACGCTGTCTGGGGAGACCCAGATACCCCAAACTACCACAGGTGAGTTCATGTCATTGAGCATACACATAATACTTCTTTAGGGATCCCCAGAAATGTCTCCAGCTCTCCAACAGATGTTCATTCTTGGCAGGTGCAGCCTCTTGAACCCAGGGTACAATGGAGAGAGTTGCCTGGGGGCAAAGGTGAGAGCAACTTCTCAGACTTAGGGACCTGAAGATCTCTAGCCTGCCTAGATGTTCCAAGACCACCAGCATCAGAATTACTTAATGTGCTTCTTTACAATGTAGATTCCTGGGCCCCCTCTTCCCCACCCAAAAAACTTATTAAATCAGAGACTGGGGGTGGGGTGGGGGCAGAACTCTGTATTCTAGCCAGCTGTCTGGATGACACTAAGACAGACCCAAGATACTCATTCTCCCTAAATCCTAGTACCCAGATTCCTGCTGTCCCAGCCCAGCTGCTAAGCTAGATGCTATGTTTCACTCTCTGCCAGATTCCTGACGCCCATCTCCGTGGTTATGCCTTGTGGCCGGAGCAGGGTCCCCCACAAGTGGTCCAGCCAGATGGGCCTGGGGTCCAAAACACGGACTTTCTCCTGTATATGCAGGTTGCCCACACTTCCAAGTGCCACCAAGAGGTGAGGTTCAAATCAAATCCCTTTTCCCTGCTTTGCCTCTCTTAATCTTTAATCTCATGAGTAGGGTTAGTTAGGGAGCATAAAAAGTTTTTATTAAGTTGTGCTTATTTGGGATAACTTGGGGCATGCTGATAAAGTTTAGGTAGGGGCTAAAGCCCTCCCAAGCCATTCCTTAATACCATTCCTGCAGAATTCTGCAGAGTCCCCTGGTCCTCCATTTTCAGAAAGATTTCTTTTATCTGTGTTCCCCCTACTTCCCACCCTTACCCTGTCCCGGCCCATCCACAGCCCTCTATCATAGCCTATGCTGCCTGCTGCCAGCTGGACTCGGAAAACAGGCCCCTCGCTGGTACCATTGTCTACTGTGCCCAACATCTCACCAGCCCCAGCCTCAGCCACAGTGACATCGTTATGGTGACTGCTACATGATGAACAGGGAGAAGCACACAGCTTGGGGGTGGGGAGCAGGTCCTTCAGCTTCATGTGAAGTAGAAGAACCTACTGAGGGAGGACTAGAAAGTGCCTCAAGCTCTACAAAGAGCTGACTGGGCAGAGGGGGTATATAGTGGTTAGTCAGTCCTGCTACAGATCCAGCCCCTCTCACTTGGCAGTTGTCTGTCCTCAGGCCACACTGCATGAATTGCTCCATGTCCTGGGTTTTTCTGGACAGCTCTTCAAGAACTGGCGGGACTGCCCCTCAGGACTCAGTGGTAAATGAGAGGGATGAGGGAGAGGACTTTCCGAATGCCAACCAGAGGGAATTCACTGTCTCATTACCTCCTTCCTTCCAGTTTTACCTCACCCTACATTTTCCTCTCCTCATACTGCTTTCTTCCCTTTCTGTGCTCAGTTAGAGAGAACTGCTCCACAAGGCAACAAGTGACAAGGCGAGATAAGTGGGGACAGCTGCTTCTCACCACCCCAGCTGTTAGCCACAGCCTGGCCAAACACTTGGGGGTACTAGGGGTTTCACTGGGCGTTCCTTTGGAAGAAGAGGTGAGAATGAGAATGCTTTGGGGTGACAGAAGAAAGAGGGAGTAGGTAGGTAGCAACCAGCTATCTGCCATCTCCTTCAGTAGGGCCCTTTGTCCTCACACTGGGAGGCCAGACTACTCCAGGGCTCTCTAATGATTGCTACCTTTGATGGTGCCCAGCGCACTCGACTTGACTCAATCACTCTTGCTGCCTTCAAAGACTCAGGATGGTACCAGGTCAACCACAGTGCTGCAGAGGAGCTGCTGTGGGGCCAGGGTAAGAAATCAAGGGGAACCACAGAGGGGCACTCGTCACCCAAGTCAGCTCTAGGGGAAGTGGGAGAGGTTGGAAGGGATTATCTGCTAAGGTATAACTGAAGCTGTAAGCATAGCCAGTGCTGAGGGATGTTTGGGGCTTCATGCGTTGAGGACTCTTTCCCTCTCTTCCTACCTGTCAAGCAGGATCTGGCCTGGAATTTGGCCTGGTGACCACATGTGGGACTGGCTCCTTAGACTTCTTCTGCACTGGCAGGTGTGTGCGCTGAGTAGGTAGGGGACTGTACAGCTGTCAGTGATCCTAGTGTTACTCTATCATCCCTCGCACACAGTGGGCTGGGCTGTCACTACCTGCACCTGGACAAGGGAAGCTGCTCCTCAGACCCCATGCTGGAAGGCTGCCGCATGTACAAGCCCTTAGCCAACGGAGTGAGTAGACTAGAAAGCATAGAATGAAACTGAGTGGGCCTGGAAGGGAGTCAACTTCTAAGGCATCTGGACAAACACTATTCTACCTCCTGCTCTGCCCTTCAGAGTGAATGCTGGAAGAAGGAAAACGGATTCCCAGCTGGTGTGGTGAATCCCCATGGGGAGATCTACCATTCCCAGAGTCGCTGCTTCCTTGCCAACCTCACTTCACAACTGCTCCCTGCAGATGAGACCAGGTACCCTTCTCAGATCCCACACCCCAAGGAGCTCACTGGCCGCTGCTACTTGCATCAATGCACGGAGAGGGGTGCATACAAGGTGCAGGTGGAGGGATCACCTTGGGTGCCATGCCTTCCAGGAAAGGCTATTCAGGTGAGTACCCTAAGAGGAATAGTTGTGTCACAGTGGCAAAAAGAAATTGGCCCGCTTGTACTTTCCAACCTGTTTTGATGGTCATTTTTATGAAGTACCCACTGAGTCCCTAACTCTGATCTAGAATGTACATTTTCCTTAAAAGGAATGCTTGGGCAGATAATTGAGGCACAACTACATCCTGCTACGTATTTCCTTACAGATACCTGGGTACTACGGTCTTCTCCTTTGTCCCTGGGGTCGCCTGTGTCGGACTAATGAAGGTACCAATGCTGTTACTTCCCCTCCTGTGAGTCTTTCAACCCAAGACCTGCTATTCCAGCTGTCCTTAGGTTTAGCTGGACCTCCAGGCCACTCTTTGGGGAAGGAACAACAAGAAGAGCTGGCTGAAGTAGTACTGCAGGCTCTGGTGAGCAGAGGTGGCAGTGGCAGGTAAAGGGACAGTTCAAGCTATTTATACAATGGGCCAGGGAAAATGCTTAGGTCCTTTACTTCATAACTTTCATCTGAAGACTTTCTATTTATCTCTCTCCCAAACCTGCACCTGTTTCATGAGATATACTCTTCCAGGGATTATACCTCCATTAAGAGATCCAAATGTCCATTCAGGTGCTATTTCCACAGCCCATCAATTACTACTAGTTTGGTGTTCACCGTGCATATGTGGAAGTCCCCTGGCTGCCAAGGGCCTTCAGTTTCTATGCTGCACAGGGCCCTGACCCTGACTCTCCAGGAGAAACCCCTAGAAGTATATCATGGAGGAGCCAGCTTTACCACAAAAGATAACCAGTAAGATAATATTCCAAGTAGTTTTCTTTCAAACCCACAGAGTACAGATGTTTGAAATTGCATTTATTAAGCACTAACTCATGTGTATATTGTCTTCTGAAATACATAAGCCTGTATAGGACATAGATCCCCGACTAACATGATCACCTCGGGCCCACCATTACGTGCCTCCCTCCTCCATACAATAATGGAGTTTCCCCATTTCTAGGACATAGGGATCCTAGACCCCTTCCTTTCTTAAGGACTACCCAGGGTCTGTGTGTAGCTACCTAAACACCATAGTCTGACTCTTCCCTTAAGCCACTTCCCTAACTGGCAAATTAAGTCTTCTTCCAACAGTTTAAGATGCTAGAAGACTTGGATCTTGGTCTTATACCTACTTGGATGTTCTATAACAACTCATAATGATTTCCTGTTTAGCTTAATGCTTGCATGAAGCAAGGCTTCATGAGTTCTATGCATAAAGGTAAAGCCCTTGATTTCCTAAGTCTACAGTATTATTCCAGGTCAAATATTACCTCCTATGTTCCTAGGTTGCTGGTTACCTCAGACTATAATCCCTTCATGACTCATCTAAGTCTGACCACGGGACTCTGCCTAATGCTGCTAATCCTGGTGGGTGCACTGGGAACCATAGCCTATCAGAAACGAGCCACTCTTCAGGTGGGACCATCTGCCCCTTACCATTTACCAGAGCTCAACACAACAAGGGGTCCAGATGGAGGAATAAGGGAGGTGTGATGTTACTTTCTCCTGAATGCCTCTTTTCATGATATCAACTTTATACTAGCCTTGCAATGAAAAAAGGTGGAATCTTATGGTTCTGAAGATCCATTCTCTATTTTTGTACAAAAAATAAACCATTCTATCTGTAGAGTGTCACTCGTTTTGACATTGTTGTAGAGTAAACTTAGCACCTGCTGCCGGCTCCAAGGATATCACATATGCCTTAGAAAAAAGTCATTGCTATTTGGATTCAAACACAGTGTGGAAGAAGGAGTAACTAATTATCTTCCTCTCTTGATTTTACATCATTTTACTAAATCAACACTGAGAAAGCTAGTGGTTGGGATGTCACCTAATTATGCTAGAGTCTTATAAGCACGGAAAACCAGCCATCTGAATCCAGCTAAACAGTAAAAATATGACCTTTTATTGTCTTTCTCTCCTGTTTCTGGGGAAGAAGGGCTCTACTTTATACACCTCATGGGCCAGCAGTAGGCTTGAGTTATAATGTGTAGGTTCCTTTTGGTACAGTTGCAAAAGAAGTCATCAAATTCTTGAGGGTTTGACATCTCTTGGAAAAAAGCAAACTAGAAGACAGATGATCTGGATTTGCTTAGATGGACAACATTTACAGTAGGAGTCCAGCTGACATGGTGTTAATGTTGAAATAACCATGCCTGGGCTAGTCAGCAAGTTCAGCCAGCTGATCAGAATACCATCCCCAGACTTTTAGGTGACATACTTGAATAGAGTTCTCACTGTAGAGTCATGGCCTCGGCTCCATGAGCTGTGGTTATCTTCTTTGATCTGAATGTCTATCAGTCCTTACCAGCTGTAGCAGCCACTGCTTGGTAAAACTTTGCCACGAAGTCTGGCTCACTGATCTCCAGCTGCCTGACAAATTCATTGCGCTCCTGCTCAGCCCAACCTCGAAACCACTGATCCCAAAGACGTAGCTGGCATTCAAAGATAGAAGGTGGTCGGTTTGCCCCAGACACACTAAGCTGCTCCAAACCATCCAGTAGTGGCTGTAATTTTCCTGGAACTGCCTTAGCTACCAGGTCCTGCAGGAAACGTTCACGCTGGGGACCTGACCAACCGGCAAACCAGTGAAGAATACACTTCATCTCCTGGGAAGTGATGTAAGACATTGGGGGAAGGGAAGAGTGAGTAATATTGTCTGGTACTGAGGGTAAGAGAGAAGGGAAGGATAGTGGCATCGAAGAGGAAGATGATTCCAGTGGCATCCTGAAACATAAAGGCATTGTTATACACTCTCTAGATGCGCAACCAAAATATAATTTCTCAGCAACAAGCAATCTCTACCAGCATCTACAGAGAAAATTACTTTTCACCAATTCAGTTTACAGGAAAATAATAGGGTCCTTTAGATCTGTGGTCCCCAAGCCCTGCTGTTTTAGATTATTAACCAACTACCTTAGAAAAGTCACCTAAGAATGACTTCATTTCATATTTGCCAGCCTTCCTCTTTCTTTCTCAAACGCATTACTCTCCCCAACCACTGCCTCCTTCCATCTTTCTTATAAAGAACCTAAAAATAATCAACATATTTCTTGTTCATTCTCTCCCTCCTCATTCTATGTTCTCAGTTGGGTAAAGAAAAAAAGCAACGATTAATGCTGGCCCATCACGTCTTATCTAACATGAAAAAGTACACTTTTTTTTTTTTTAATTTCAGCATATTATGGGGGTACAGATGTTTAGGTTACATATGTTGCCCTTGCCCCCTCTTCCCCGAAAAAGTACACTTTTTAAAATCTAGTACATACAGTTGGTCAGGGCCTAGATACTAACTGTTTGGAGCTACCAACAGCAGGAGAAAAAAAGAGAAGAAAAAACATCACATGATGAAAGAGCCTTCTTTGCATGTGCATGTAGCCTCTGAAATATGCGCCAAGAACTTCATAACATCCGCTACCTCCTAATATTTCCTGTAAAGTACTAGGAAAAATCAAAGAGCAGAGTATGTGAGGACTTTACCCAAAATAAGGTAACACAGTAAGAAAAACAGAAGCTTGGTGTTTATTCAAGACTCTGAAAAAACAGTGCAGTAGTTTGTTGGTTTAGGGATCTAACAAGCGTTATATTATTGTATGATAATTCATGTCTTTCAATAATTTTCCTTAATGTTTAATATGATACCTATTGGTGTCCTGCAATTGATTTTGCAGCATGAATGCAACTGAAAGGACAGCCAATTTGACTTTAATAGTTTTCAGTCCCGGAGTTTGAATCTCTAACAATGAAAACCATAAACTATTTGTCTGTGACCTATTTTACTGTTTATGTTTCTTCTGCTCCAGGCTCGAGGATTTGCAGTGATAAAGAAAGCAGGCCCTGGCCGGGCGCGGTGGCTCACGCCTGTAATCCTAGCACTCTGGGAGGCCGAGGCGGGTGGATTGTTTGAGCTCAGGAGTTCGAAACCAGCCTGAGCAAGAGCGAGACCCCGTCTCTACTAAAAATAGAAAGAAATTAATCGGACAACTAAAAATATATAGAAAAAATTAGCCGGGCATGGTGGCGCATGCCTGTAGTCCCAGCTACTCGGGAGGCTGAGGCAGAAGGATCGCTTGAGCCCAGGAGTCTGAGGTTGCTGTGAGCTAGGGTGACGCCACGGCACTCTAGCCCAGGCAACAGAGTGAGACTCTGTCTCAAAAAAAAAGAAAGAAAAGAAAAAAGAAAGCAGGCCCTAAAAAACTAACATTAGTTCACGTACCAAAACAAGTCAGGGTGCTTGCCTTTTTCAATTCTTGCGCTACAATAACCAGATCCTCCTAAAAGAACTTTATTCTCTTATTCGGAGAATGAGAGAACTTTTCCAAAGTCTTGCCACATGGCTTCCAAGGCAAACTCAAATTCAGTGTCATGAAATCAGTTCACAGTCTGGGTCCAAAGATACGGTGCTGCCTGTTGCCCACATTGGAGGCCACGGAGCCTGTTATTCCGGTGCCCCAAAAGAGCAACGAAGCCTTAGATGGGAGTGGTGGGATTCCGAAGACTGGGGGAAGCAGCTGTTTCCGTAAAGGAGTGGGAGGCTTGCCCTAGTAGGGTAACCCCAAACATTGAGTCTGACCTGGCCCAAGGAGGGACTTCTACCCAGCTTACCTCCCTTTCCTCTCAGAGGGCACCCGGAGATCGTCACAAGAGTCCTTAGACTTCAACGACCGCCGCCACTTCCATGTTTCCTGAAAACCCAAAGCGGGGCCAGCCGGACATCCCACGCACTTCCGGTCTCGGACCAGCCCCAAACACCCAGACGCCCCAGCGCCTCAGCTCTACGTCCGGAGATAGCCGAATATATCCGATTATGGTTATGCCAGAGTCGAGGGCTTCCGAATAGATTCGACTCAAAGCCTCGGCAAGTCGAAGATAACCGAGCCTGAAAGCAGGGCGAGGGAGGGGTGGGAGAGTCCAGGCGGATGGAAAGAATTGATTGGTGCCGATGTCGAGACGGAAACACCCGAGCAGTTCCGGAGGAACCCGGGGTGTTCTGAGTGGTAATCGAGGGGTAGACTATGGCAGTGGGCGGGGTCAGCTCGGTACGTTCGAAGGGCGTTGGCGGAAATTACCGAAGATGCCCGAAGCCGTCGGGACGGACCCGAGTACCTCACGCAAGATGGCGGAGCTGGAGGAGGTGACTCTGGACGGGAAGCCTCTTCAGGCGCTGCGGGTGACCGACCTGAAGGCCGCACTGGAGCAGCGAGGCCTAGCCAAGAGCGGGCAGAAGAGTGCTCTGGTCAAGCGGCTCAAAGGGGTGAGGAGTCGGCGTTGCCGGGGTGTCGGAGGGGAGCGGACCCGGTAGAGACGAGTCTCTGCCGCGGCGCAGGCGCAGTGTCCGGGCTCGGCGCGAGCTCGCTCAGGCCGCCAGCGCGAGCCTCTGGATCCGCGCGCACGGTGGTTGGCGAGGCTCGCGCTGGAATAGAGATCGCGCCGGTTCCCGCCTTAACGGCAGCAGCGCGAGCCCAAAATGGGAGGGTGCGCGCTACTCTCCTGGAGTGTCCTAAGCTCCTTCCTCCTTCCCCCACCCCCTCCTTGTTTGTGTCTGTGGTTTCGGCGCATGCGCTGCAGAAGGAGTTAAATCCCACTACAACCACCGGCGTTGCTGGCCTGAGGGGGGCGAATTGGGCTGGGTCGGAGTTAGGGGTATAGTTGGGCGGAGGGGTGGATGGGGCTGGTATCCGTATCCGCGAAAATAGAATTGGGGTGGGGTAAAATGTCCGTCCGCTTGATTAGATTAGGAGGTGAGATGAAGAGAAACCTTTATAGAAGGGACTTGGTGAGAGAGGTGTTTGATTTATATGGCATCCAGAAGCAATTTGGGTGTATAAGAGTTTGGTGAATATTGAGAGGAGAGGCAGGCTGGTGTGGATTGGGTTTTTGAATCGGTCTGAGTAGATTAGGGTAGGATTATCATGAGGTAGATTGATTGGGTATGTACAGGTTTGGTGTAAACGGAGGGAAGATGAGGATGTCTTGGTTTTAATTAGAGTTCATCAGGATACGTGGCAGGTAGTACAGATTAGGGCTGGGTTGGTTCAGGGGTTGAGTTGGCAAACCGTTGCTTATACAGAAGCTGACAGTTTTGTGTATGTATGTGGATTAAGTAAGATCATAGTTTACAGGGTCTGTGGTCATTTTCTTCTGTAGCCTTCTCTTTGAAATTTTTATAAATTTGATAAATCTAGGTGCCATTCTGCTGGAAGTTATACAAGTTTATTCACGTAGGTCTAGTCCTGGTTAACTCTGACCAAGTAATTCAGTCAGGCCAAAACCAGCAGCCCCATGTTGGTTTCGTGTATTTAAAGCTGATTGAAGTATTTGAAGTAATTTTACCTGCATGGCCAGAAAGGGCACTTGAGAGAAGTGCAGAAGACAGTAGGGATTGTAGTACTGGTTCTGTCACTGATACTATGACAGAGCCGGGTCACTGATTCTCTGTGTGCCTGCATTTTGCATCTGAACATTCAGTAACAGAAACCATGGTTACCTTTAAGGATCCTCTGAAGATGAATGAGAACTGTGTTAGTATAGGGCTTTTAGGTCCCTGGAAAAGGAGTACAGTTTAAGTGTGTATTTAAGTAATTACATTTAATGAAGAGGTTGTGGGACGGGTGGGGGTCTGTTTTCTTTTTCCTCCTGGTTTCTGACTTTTGCTCTTCTCTGTACTAGGCTCTAATGCTAGAAAATTTACAGAAACACTCAACACCCCATGCTGCATTCCAGCCAAATTCCCAGGTAAGAAAGAAAGTTTGTTAGGTGGAGTGGGCTGTTTGGATGTGCAGACACATGGGATAACATGTTGTATATTTGATGCTTAATTTCTCACTAATATTTTCTTAAATTCTCTTGGTCAGGAATGTTCTCATACCATGACAGTTGAATTCTAATCAAGTCCAGTTGTACACAAGGGCCTGGAGTAAAGAACTGAATCAGGAGTGAATAAGGAGTTATTAATTTCTGATACTTGAAATAGTGTGTGTAGAAAAGTGTGGCTCTGATTGATTAAGTGTAGTGCAGGGATCTGAAGTCATTTATTTACCATTGATTTGGGAAAAGTAGTTGATATCTTTGAATATAGATATGAAGTAGACCACTAATAGGGCAGTGTAGGAAAATACTTGCTGAGCAAGAACTCTTTTGCTGACATAGATTTTCCAAGGATTCAATCCTTTGTAAATCACCCACCATTACTAGTGTTAACTACTAACTCTATGCAGTCATTCTTAAACTTTACTAATAGCTTACTTAAGATAAGAAATTTAACCTTTGGAGGCCTTGGTTCCCTCAGTTTCCTTATCTGTAATATGAGAAAAGGTTAGACTAGACCCATAGTTTTATATAACTCCTTTTCTGGGGTTTTGTGGAGCTGCTTTTGGGGGCTTCCTAGGAAGATAAATATTCTTGTCAAGTAAACAAGGTTTATAGTTCGGTCTTAAACTAGATTTGATCTACTTTTATCTGCTTTGCATATTGAGTTTCTGCATAAGATTTCTTTTAAAGAAATCATTTCATAGTTAAAAAACAAAACCAAAAATTTTTAGACTGTACAATCTCTTAAGGTTTCTTTGAGCTTTTGAAAACCCCTTATTATAGTCACTTAAATGAAAAACCCAAATCTTTGTTAACGCAATGGTGTGCAGCCCCAGTACTAGGTGAAGTTCAGGATGTTGTGGAAAACAAGAGAGCCTTCCTGCTCCCTTGTTTTCACCTCATTAAGCTGCAAGTATCATAATCTAGCCAGCTTTCAGAGGTTTGGTTAAGTACTTTAACAAGCATAAGAAACTGCATAAGTTAATCAGTTTAATTATATTCCTTTTGCCCATTGCATTTTAGTCTTTGAAGCTTTTATTAACATAGGATTTTTGCACCAAACAAGCATATTCTCTAATATATGTAGCTCACACTTCCTCAATGTCCATTGAGTACAAAGAAACTCATTTCTATCTTAGGTGAAAATAAACATTTACTATGCTTAGCAAATATGATTAATAACATAGAAAGTATTAAGGTTTTTTTCCTTTTTCTGGAGTTCTCTTATAGGACTTGCTAAACAAGAAGGTTCTAGGGAGGAAGACCTGTGAAGAGAAAGCTGAAGGGTAGAAGAGTGACGTGGGAGTCTGTATTATAGGGGAAAAAATGGCAAAAGGGATAAATTCGTGGGTTTTCAATATTGTTACCAAGGATTTTTTTTTCACCCAAAGAAAATAGAGTTATAACTGTCAGAATGCTGAATGGATATGCCTTTTAGTCTCTCAATTTCATAACTTAAAATGCTATACTTGAATTTTGGAGATGTTTGACAGAACGTTTCCTGGATAGGTAGAAATTGATCTTTTGGAGGAACTAGTATTTTTTTCTTTCAGTTTTGAAATTACTAACAGGAAATTTTAGATTTATCTTTAGATAATGTTACAGATTATCTAAAAATTTAGATTAAAAGTCACGATTACAAGAATTTTGATTTCTTTTTAAGTTAATTTTGTACCAACATCACTTTTTTTATTTCAAATAAAAAATTATCTGTGGGCCGGGCGCGGTGGCTCACGCCTATAATCCTAGCACTCTGGGAGGCCAAGGCGGGTGGATTGTTTGAGCTCAGGAGTTCGAGACCAGCCTGAACAAGAGCGAGACTCCGTCTCTACAAAAATAGAAGGAAGTTTTATCTGGACAACTAAAAATATATATAGAAAAAATTAGCTGGGCATGGTGGCGCATGCCTGTAGTCCCAGCTACTTGGGAGGCTGAGGCAGGAGGATTGCTTGAGCCCAGGAGTTTGAGGTTGCTGTGAGCTAGGTTGAGGCCACAGCACTCTAGCCCAGGCAACAGAGCAAGACTCTGTCTCAAAAAAAAAAAAAAAATTATCTGTGGTTCCTCCTTTTGTCATTTTTTATGACTCATGGGGCTATTTATTCCCATCCTCAATATAAGAGTAGCTTAGAAAAGGGCCTTCCAACATTTTAGTTATCTTTCTCGGGTCCAGCTATAAGGAGTAGGGCTTTGCTCCATGGAATTTTCTTCCTTGTATTTTCCTGGTTTGCTTTTCTAGACCATCTTTTTCCATTTCCTCTACACAGATTGGTGAGGAAATGAGCCAGAACAGTTTCATAAAACAGTATCTGGAAAAGCAGCAGGAGCTACTTAGGCAGCGTCTGGAACGTGAAGCTCGAGAAGCTGCAGAACTTGAAGGTAAGCCCAGATTGTCACTTCTGACAAATTCTTCATTCTTATTCCTGTCACTGAATAGCTAGGCCTGTCTAACTAGGCAATTTCAGGAATACGTCAGGTAGAAACTGCTACTCATTTGCTTTGGTAGTTTATGGAGCAAGTGAATTACTATTTACTTTTGTCAGGGAAGAGGACACTTAATTTGACTGTCCTGTTAGAAGAGGATTCCTGCCAAAAGGAAGAGTTATAAGTAAATTAAGCTACTATTTAGATGAAGTAGAGCTTAATCCTAGGATGTTTTTTTTTTATGTACAGTGCTCTTTTTGGTATGTATCTCTGTATCTGTGACTTTGCCTGACCTCCTTCACACCTCTACATATTCCCACATGCTGAGCCCTTCACTCCCTCCCTGCCCCGACCCAATCTGTACTTTGCAGAAGCTTCAGCTGAGTCGGAGGACGAGATGATCCATCCTGAGGGAGTGGCTTCCCTGCTGCCTCCTGACTTTCAGAGCAGCCTGGAGAGACCAGAGCTGGAGCTCAGCAGACATTCACCCAGTACGTATCTCCCTCCCCACTGCGCTGTTTTGTCAATCCTGCGTAGTTGGTGGGGGGAGGTAGTTATGCCTCCTTTCATGCTAAGCCTCCCTAAAAGTCCCAGGGAAATTCTGTGACATTGATATTTGACATCTGTTTTTCATGGAAGTTACGTCCTTCTTGAAGTCTGCTTTCACTTACATGTTGTGTTACCTTCTCAGTGTTTTATGAGGCGGTATGATTTTTCTTCTCATCTGTATCTCTGCGACTCTTCTACCTCTGCATTTAGCAACAGTACAACTCTCTCAGCTATTCACCAATTGTATATGTTATGTGTTATACATCCAGTCATCCCCCTGGATTGGGCATCTGCTGCAGTATATTAATTTGTTCAGCAAACTTTTATCAAGTGCCTATTGTGCTAGGCACTAGGAATATAGTAAAGAAAAAGACAAGTCTCTGCCCTAAGGAACATACAGTCTAGTGAGGAGATGGACATTAAACAAATAATTACATAATTAATTACAGTTGTGCTAAGTGCTGTAGGAGGCAATGCAGAGTATTATGTGAGCATATTACAGGGAGCTCTACCCTACTGTGTGGGATTGGTTTGGGCAAGATTAATTTATAAAAATTTTCTTTCTTTTTTTTTTATGAGACAAGGTCTCTCTCACTCCATTGCCCAGGCTGGAGTGCAGTGGTATGATCGCAGCTCACTACAGCCTCCAACTCCTGGGCTCAGGCGATCCTCCTGGCTTAGCCTCCCAAGTAGCTAGGACCGTAGGTGGTACGGTATGTACCACCACACCTAAATACTTTTTTTTAAATTTTTTGTAGAGACAGGGTCTTGCTATGTTACCCAGGCTGGTGTCTAACTCCTGGCCTCAAGGGATATTCCTGCATCTGCCTCCCAAAGTGCTGGGATTACAGGCCACTGTGCCTGGCTACAAAAAATATTAAGCACCTCAGTTTTACGTAGTATCTCAAGCAAAAGTCTATAAATACAGCCTTTGTCTTTTGGGAACTACCTAAGAGAGTATTATTTGAGGAGAACGTGTACAGGTTAAGCATTCCTAATCCAAAAATCCAAAACCTGAAAAGCTCCAAAATCTGAAATCCAAAACTTTTTGAGCACTCACGTGATACTTGAATGAAATGCTCATTGGAGCATTTCAGATTTGGGATTTTCGAATTACAGATGCTCAACTAGTAAATATAATGCAAATATTCCAAATCCGAAATACTTGTGATCCCAGGCATTTCAGGGAAGGGTTACTTAACCTGTATATAAGGCATGCAGATGATCGGTAGATATATTTAACCAATATGTAAATTATTAAGTATTTTGAATTATCATTAATGTTGGGGGGCACCCTCCATGATCAATGCTTTTAGAATGTATGGAAATTTCCAGCTTTGCTGATTAATACAGAATTACTTCATGAAAACAGATTTCTAGGTGATATTTAATGGTGGGAAAGAAATTTCCTGAAAGGATAGGAAAAATGGAGAGCCTTTGAGTCTGATTTTAAGGTCCTAGTTTTCTCAGTGCCTGTTTTTGTTGACCATAGTCTTAGACCTAGAGGGAAATTTTTAGAAACATTTTAATAAATCAATACTGGCCAACACTTTGGACTTTTTTGTGTGTGTGTGTGGATTTGTGTGTGTGTGTGTGTGAGAGAGAGAGAGAGAGAGA
>NW_012148618.1:496855-498373 GCF_000956105.1 Propithecus coquereli
ACCTGGAGCAATCCACCCGCCTCGGCCTCCCAGAGTGCTAGGATTACAGGCGTGAGCCACCGCGCCCGGCCTACATACCAGCTTTTAAATTGCAACTCTAAATCACTCATTTGACCTTGTTTAACGTAGTTATCTCAGACCGACCTTGTACATGCCTCTTTTTTCTTTTTGTTTAAATTAAGATAAATCATCTTTGGCTTATACTTGCAAAGGAGCTTTGCTTAAAATTCATGAAAATTATTATCTTTTCTTTTGGTTTTATTCATTTTATAATTTAACCTATTTTGGGTCACTGAGTTACAAAATTATCATTGATTATTATAGCCACTACACTACTGTTTTACAGATGTCTTCAAATGTTTACTAAAGAATGTGGCCTGTCACTATATCCTAATCATATATCCTATACATAAAACCATAATGCAAAGTCTTTATTCATTTACCTAAATATGAAATGATATGTATTCAGAGGTCCTCTTAAGTGATCATAAAGTGTTGCAAAATTTGTGTAGTCTTCTAGTTCTTTTTATTAGTTTCATTTTGGTTTTTTGTTTTTTGATTACAGAAGTAAAACAGTTCATTTTAGATTGTTGGGATATAGAAATGAGAGAGAAGATTTTGGGTTAGAGCTCATACCATCTGCTTTATTTGCACCAATTTAAATACTGTTGTTAGCGTAGAACATGGTATTGTGGATCATTTAAATCTTTTGTACTATATTAAAATTGAGGCCAATCTAGCTGATTAAGTATCTAGAATATAACAGTCTTTTGCTGTGTTGTAAACTGGTTCTTGTCAATATTTGCATTGCTAGTCTATGTAATATTTTAATGCTGGGAGGAAACTTAGAACTATCATCCAGTGCAGCCCCTCCTTTTTCTCAGTCAAGACACTGAGACTCAAATTACTTCAGTGATTTACCCACAGTTACCTTCCTTCATGGAAAATGAGTAAAAATTTCTTTCAGGGTTTTTTTTTGTTTTGTTTCGAGATAGGGTCTCACTCCCTTGCCTGGGCTAGTGTGCAGTGGCATCATCATAGCTCACTGCTACCTCAAATTCCTGGGTTCAAGCAATCCTCCTGGTTCAGCCTCCCAAGTACCTGGGACTACAGGTGCACACCACCATGACTGGCTAATTTTTCTATTTTTGTGGAGATGGGGGTCTCACTGCGTTGCTCAGGCTGGTCTCAAACTCCTGGCCTCAGCCTCCCAAAGTGCTAGGATTATAGGTATGAGCCACCACACCTGGCCTCTTTCAGTTTTAATGGAGTTATTATTCAGGATGACCTAGATTGGTGGTTTTGAAGCTTTCTTTTAATAGAACTTTTTTTTTCCCCTAAGAAGAAAAAAGAAATCTCACCTTGAGCTCTAGTATATAAAACATAATTAAGAGGACCCAGTTCTGAAGTCCTGTTCGGTTGGCTTAAAGTAATTTCTAGGAACTTTAGGGCCCTAAAAGCCATTAATCTAAGTACTTTTTTCATTTTTTTTTTTTTTTTTTTTTTAAGTATTACTAT
>NW_012148618.1:499664-556113 GCF_000956105.1 Propithecus coquereli
CCCGCCTCGGCCTCCCGGAGAGCTAAGATTACAGGCGTGAGCCACCGCGCCCGGCCAACACTTTGGAATTTTTAAATTCCTTAGGGATGTCTTTTCTCCCCAGATATAAGAGTAGTCGATCCTCGATTGATCCACTTTGCTGTTAGCACTTTTTTTCTCCCTGATGATAAAGCCAAGGAAAGGGAAAGCTCTTCTGTAAATTGTGTTTTTTTCTCAAAAGTCAGTCAAAAAATATTTGTTGAATTCCTGCTCCTGCTGCATACTTGTCTCTGTCCTACAGTAGAAGGGGAATTAGCACATTGTAAAATGTGCTACAATAATAGAGAACAATTGCACATAAAACTAACAAAGTTAATATGTGACATAAATAATACAGATGCATGTACCATAGGAATTCAGAAGAGTAGAAGGGCTCTGGGGACTTGAGTGTTAGAGAGAGCCTCATGATAGAGGTATAGGATTTGAGCTGAGCCTTGGAAATGGATAGGATTTAAATTGGCAGAGAGGAGACGAGGGTATTTTTAGGAAGGAACAAAAGCATAGAGATAGGAATGAATGTGGTATTTTTACAGGAGAGGAAGTAGACTAATCTAGCCAGAGTAAAGTATTTCATATTTGAGAATAGTCAGTGAAACATTTTAAAAGGGATTGGGATGATATCACAGAGGGCTTTAAATGCTGAACCAGTAAGTGTGAGCTTTGTTTTCATTTTATAGGTAATGGGGGAACCGTTGAAATTCTTAGTAAGACTGTGATTTGATAAGGACCTCTCTTTTTCTAAGAAAAGAGAGGCTCTGAGTTCTAAATGTAGTTTGAAATGAAAATGAGGAATGAATTCTGAAATAGAATTAAGGTATCAAAAGCAAAGATGTAGAGTTAGGGCAGCCAGTCTCTTCAGTGCTTTATGTCATCAGCAGGCCTCTGCCCATAGCTATAATTGATGGAGAGAAAAAAGAACCCAGAGGTAAAAGAAAAGGAAAGAGAGAGGTGAAAAATAAATTAGAAAACATGAATGTAGGAAATTGTAGAGTACACCTAAAAATTGCCTTAAGTGCTTTTCAGTGTAGTTTATGTCATAAACTTTCCTACCTCTGTTCTTGGCTAAGATATGAATCTCACTGTAGATGTGGTACAAAATTTAGTCAAGGTCTCGAATGGAGTGGTAGCTTGGAGTTCTAGCGGTGTTTAGCTGGATCAGCATTAACCCTAGTGTTTACCCAGAAATCAGATTCTTTCAAATGTGGAATGTCAGTCTGCCATAGGCCAGCAAATCATTGCAAAGGCAGCTTATTTGTTGACTTTGGATGTTTGGGGGTTCTCTCTTTAATAACAAGATTTTGATTAAAGTAAGGTTCCTAGTAACATACTTTGCTAATCACTAGTGGCCCCTGAGGGTTTTTGTTTTTTTTTTTTTTTTTAAGTATTACTATGTTTAAGAATGTGGATTCCTGGGCCCTACCCCAAGAATCTCAGGGAGTGGGAGTCCTGGGATTCCACATTTTTTAAAAGCCCCCAAGCGATTCTGTTGACGAATTCAATTTGTGAATAACTAACTGAAGGAGGAGTTTTTATCAGGATCTTTGGCTTATATTCCAGCAGCCTCCTGTTTATGTGCAGTAGGCAAAATTCCAAATAGGAAGGAAGAATTGGTTTATAAAATCCTTCGTGACTTTCCCCCTTGACTTTTTCTCTCTCCACCACTTTCTTCAGATTTTTGCAAGGTGTTGGGAGCCATATCCACCTGCCATAATCAGAAGTTTTCTGGATTCCCTTCTATATCATGACTGTGTGTCAAGAAATTCTTACTTGCCCTTACTTAATTTCTTCTAAAAGAGCTCAACCTAGGAAAATATAAAAATATTTAAAAATATTCAGAATACTGATTCTTTAACAAAGGTACAGCCACAGATGATATTAGCTAGCCCATGGCTTACAGAGCATGCAGCCCATATTCTTTTTTCTTGGATTAAATCTGGATGCTGAGATTTTAGAGAAATGCCAGATAAATTACTTATAGGGCTAATATGAGTCACATTTAGGTTTGGCATCATTGCCAGGTCTCTGTTCTCTTAATTCCTGCTTCTCTTATTATTAGCTAAGGTTACCCTTTAACCACAGGCTTTTCTTTGACCTCTAGCTGCCTTACTTGGGTCCCACAAATCCTGCCCAGGGATTTGTTTTCTAGGATGAAGAAACTGCTTTCCTATTTGGCCCTTAGGCATTCTTTACTTTAATACATCCTGCACTGTCTAACAGCTACCTTTTCCTTTCTCCCGAAAGCTTCTGGCTTTGGACTCTTGGACATCTTACATTCACCCTGACTTGTTTTTCAACTCCTGAAATATATTTATTAGCCTGTTATCACGGCTGGCTCCACCCTTAGCTAAAGTGCTCAGTTTCTGCACATGCTATTAACATCTGCCTTAAGACACTCAGTGTGGCCGTGTGCTTGTAATAGAAGATATCTCCTTTCCTAGAAGCTTGTCTGCATCACATCAGCTCCTTCCAAGAAATTAGAAAGAGATCCCTCACCTCTTCTTTATATTTTGTATTGCTTACTAATACCTTGTTTCATGTCTGTGGGTCGCCTCCAGTTTTCACTTTTTTTGCATAACAGTGATGACCAAAACTTTCTGAACAGTCCTACCCATTTTCCCAAATATCCTTGATGACTTACTATTCAAGTGCTTCCAGGGGAGTAATCATCCAGAATCCTATCACTACAGTTTTACAATATCAAAAATAACATTATAGTCCAATAGAATAACATACAGTTTACAATAGGTGGAGAAAAAGGTTGTTTTTGTTTGTACATACCAGCTTTTATTTATTTATTTATTTTTTTATTGAGACAGAGTCTCACTCTGTTGCCTAGGCTAGAGTGCCGTGGCGTCAGCCTAGCTCACAGCAACCTCAAACTCCTGGGCTCGAGCAATCCTACTGCCTCAGCCTCCCGAGTAGCTGGGACTACAGGCATGCGCCACCATGCCCGGCTAATTTTTTCTATATATTTTTAGTTGTCCAGCTAATTTCTTTCTATTTTTAGTAGAGACGGGGTCTCGCTCTTGCTCAGGCTGGTCTCAAACTCCTGAGCTCAAACAATCCACCCGCCTCGGCCTCCCAGAGTGCTAGGATTACAGGCGTGAGCCACCTCACCCAGCCTAAGTATTTATTTCTTGAGTGTGTTGTTGTACAAATTGATTTGTGTATTTAACCATAACATTTTCATCGAAATTAGCAAATAATAGCAATAGGCAATCCAAAAAAAATGGACACAGAACCTTTGGCCACACAGCGAAGTCTTAAGCTTTATTCAGAGTAAGAAAACACTTTGTATAAATAAGTGCACTTTGTATTTGTGCATCCCTGCTAGAAAATTTGAAGAGGAAGTTATTTTACTTTTATTTAAGTTATCTATAATATGTGAATTGGCTTTGCAGTGTTGAAAATATTCTAGATATGCACAGCAAGAATGATCAGTAGGACCCTGGCTCTTAAGGCTTTGTCTTTTCTTCAGCATAGAAGTTAAAGAAATTTATATAGATACGTATTGGTGAGTTCATATGCTATAATTGGTTGGATTTTAGAAAGGATGATTTTAAAAAGCCATGAATTGAGTGCTCATGTCATAAATTTGACTTGATTTTCTTTCATTCGCTAGGAAAAAGCTCCTCTATTTCTGAAGAGAAAGGTGAATCTGATGATGAGAAACCAAGGAAAGGAGAAAGACGATCATCCAGGGTCAGACAGGTAACATAGATACCTCCTAAAGCATCCATCACCTCTTTAGTAATGCTTTGGATATCTCTTCTTCTTCCTCAGACTGTTTCACAATTACTGTCTCTCTAGATTTCTTCATAGTCATCATCTTTCTCCTCCTCATCATCTTTCTGGTTTGTTTTTTTTTTTTAAGATCTGTTCTGGCCTTCAGATTTCTAAGTGAATATATATTTTAAAACACCTAAATTTGGGCCGGGCGCGGTGGCTCACGCCTGTAATCCCAGCACTCTGGGAGGCCAAGGTGGGCGGATTCTTTGAGCTCAGGAGTTCGAGACCAGCCTGAGCAAGAGCGAGACCCCGTCTCTACTAAAAATAGAAAGAAATTGGTTGGACAACTAAAAATATATAGAAAAAATTAGCCGGGCATGGTGGCGCATGCCTGTAGTCCCAGCTACTTGGGAAGGTGAGGCAGGAGGATCGCTTGAGCCCAGGACTTTGAGGTTGCTGTGAGCTAGGCTGATGCCACGGCACTCTAGCCTGGGCAAAAAGAGTGAGACTCTGTCTCAAAAAAAAAAAAAAAAACCTAAATTTGAAAGTTATAAGTGTGGTCTATATTCTTAAAAAAAGCACCTTATTAGACAAGATATGACATAATTAATTATTCAATTAAAACCTTAAAGCTATGCGATAAGACATTAAGTGAGCAAAATGCAGAAGTGTTATGTGTAGTGTAATTATAGTGATGGCAAAAAAGCCATGGGAAAAAAAGACTGAAAAGAAATATACCAAAATGATAAAAAAATAATCATATTAAGTGATAATAGGTCAGTTCCTCCCCCCCGCTTTCTAGGTGTTCTGTTTATATTTTATCTTAAAAACTTGAAGCTAAAAAAGTAAACTAGAAGCAGTTTCATTATTGTATTCCCTTTGGTCACTCTATTCTGATTCCCCTAAGAGCCCACATTAGTCATGATTGTCGACTGTCACACCTGTTTCTGTTGCTGAAAGTGTATATCATTAAATTTCTCCTTCCTAGGGGTGTATCATCAGATGCTTTTTCTCCTGTGTGATTGTGAGAGGATATATTTGGAGCCATTGTGTATCTTTTCTTTCAGGCAAGAGCAGCCAAGCTCTCTGAATGCAGCCTGGCTGCTGAGGAAGAAGAGGATCAAGAAAAACCTTCCAGAAATCTGAGGGTCAGAGCAGATCGAAATTTGAAAACAGAGGAAGAAGAGGAGGAGGAGGAGGAGGAGGAGGAGGAAGATGAAGAAGAGGAGGAAGAAGATGAGGGACAAAAATCTAGGGAGGCACCAATCCTGAAACAGTTTAAGGAAGAAGAAGAGGAAGAGATACTCAAAGCAAAACCAGAGGAGGTGATAGATGAGAGACCCAAAACCATAAGATCCCAGGAACAGGAGGGATTAGAGAGAGGAGGGAGAGTTACAAGATCTCAGGAAGAGGCTAGAAGAAGTCATCTAGCCAGACAGCAGCAGGAGAAACAGATGAAAACAGCTTCTCCCCTTAAGGAGGAAGAAAGAGAAATGAAATCTTCACAAGGCTTGGAGGAAAAATCTAAGTCTCCATCCCCTCCTCGATTGACTGAAGATCTAGAGAAGGCCCCACTTGTGCTACAGCCAGAGCAAACTGCCAGTGAGGAGGAGACTCCTCCACCTTTACTTACCAAGGAAGCATCCTCTCCACCACCTCATACACAACTCCAGAGTGAAGAAGAAATAGAGCCCGTGGAAGGCCCAGCACCCCCTGTCCTCATTCAGTTATCTCCTCCTAATACAGATGCTGAGACCAGGGAGCTGTTAATATCTCCGCATACTGTCCAGTCAGTGAGAGGCCTGTCTCCTTTGTCAAGTCCTGCAGACACCAAAGCGGAATCTCTAGCAGAGAAAGTGCCAGAGGAGAGTATCCTGCCTCTAGTTCAGAAAAGCACACTGGCCGAATACTCAACCCAGAAGGGTCTTGAAACTGAGTCAGACAAATCTGCCCAGCCACTCCCTCTAAAAATTGAATTAGCACCAGCCAAAGGGATCACTGAAGAGTCTCTGAAACAACCATCTTTGGAACAGAAGGAAGACAAAAGAACTTCTCATACCCTTCTCCCAAGCCACAGGTTGAAACAGTCAGCTGATTCATCATCTAGCCGGTCCTCCTCATCTTCGTCCTCCAGTTCTAGATCAAGATCTCGCTCTCCTGACAGTTCAGGCTCTCAGTCTCACTCACCTCCAAGATCCAAGCAGAGAGATGTATCCCAGGCATGTACTCATGCCAACCCTCATGGTAGACCCAAGATGGGCTCCAGATCAACATCAGAGTCCAGATCACGTTCACGTTCACGTTCTCGTTCAGCATCCAGCAACAGCAGAAAAGTGAGTCTGAGAGAATCCCAGGTGCATTAATGTTCTGTCTGTACTCCAGTGTGTTTCAACCCCAGGAGAACCTGTCATGATTTCTGACAGGAAAAGCTTCCTTTAATCCCCCAATTCACTGATGACTTTCCCCTGATTTCAGAGTCTCATTTTCAATTTATTGATTTCCTAAACGGGGTCCTTTTATATTCTTAGTCCCTTTGATTCCAGAGAAAGTTGAATCCATTTACTCATCTTCTCCACTAGATGAAAACTTCTTGAGGTTATGGGTATGCCTTTTTGTTTATCTCAGGACCCAGCACCTAATTGGAACTTAATAATTTGTTGAATAAGCAGTCAAGGAGATCACTAACTCAAACAGGAGCAAACATGGACAAAAAGATCCAAAGTGTTAAATTTGATCAGTGGAAGTTGGAAAACTCAGTGATCTTCTGAATATGTACCATCTACAGTAATTTTCCTTATTATGTGTTTTATTTCCTTTCTTTAGTCTCTGAGCCCTGGAGTCTCTAGGGACAGCAGCACCAGCTATACTGAAACCAAAGACCCCTCTTCTGGTCAGGAGGTTGCAACTCCACCAGTGCCACAACTGCAGGTCCTTGAGCCAAAGGAGAGGACTTCTATCTCCTCATCCTCTATCCAAATAAGGCGTCTGAGCCAGCCTGAGCCGACTGAAAAGCATTTGACCCAGAGGTTACAGCCTGAGCGGGTAGGCTATTATAAAACCCCTCCCTAGAGAGGGAGACGGAGGATTAAGCAAGATTTTCCCTTTTGTCTTAGCTATACAACTGAAAAGTTAGTCTGGTTCAAAAAGTTTTCAAGAAACATTGTAAAAAGTTACAAGGTTCAGTGGAAATGTAGGGGGTTGGGGGTACCTGTTAATCCTACTTAACTCATTTCCAACTAACTCCCTTGTTCATGGAAACTCTGCGTGAGTCTGAGAAGGGGGGTTCTTATCTCCAGGGCCCTCAGGGTCAGTTCTTCCTTTTATCTGCCCAAAAGGAAGCCTTTTCTCAGTTCTCTCAAAAAAGAATTCTAATAAAATGATTACTGGTGTAGAAATTCTTGAAGTACCTATTTTTTTTTTTTTTTTTTTTTTTTTTTTTGAGACAGAGTCTCACTCTTTTGCCCGGGCTAGAGTGAATGCCGTGGCATCAGCCTAGCTCACAGCAACCTCAAACTCCTGGGCTCAAATGATCCTACTGCCTCAGCCTCCCGAGTAGCTGGGACTACAGGCATGTGCCACCATGCCCGGCTAATTTTTCTATTTTTAGTAGAGACGGGGTCTCGCTCTTGCTCAGGCTGGTTTCGAACTCCTGAGCTCAAACAATCCACCCCCTCAGCCTCCCAGAGTGCTAGGATTATAGGCGTGAGCCACGAAGTACCTATTTTTAAGCCATATTCCATTTTATGTTCTAAAATGATGTAAAGATACAGAGGGCCATGTGTGGGGCTGGTGCTGTGTATGTCCCGTGCTGCCTTTTTTTAGCTCCAGGTTGAAGAAAAGGAACCAAACAGATTTAAGTATTTTGCTATGTTTGTTTTTGCTGTCTCCTGACAGGGGAGCCCAAAGAAGTGTGAAGCTGAAGAGGCAGAGCCACCAGCTGCCACACAGCCCCAAACCTCAGAGACTCAGACCTCTCATCTACCAGAATTGGAAAGGATTCATCATTCTGTGTAAGTGATATGTGCCAACTGGGGTATAATAAGGAACTACAGGTGTGGCATAGTTCTTTGCTCCCTATGGTTCTTTGACTAAGCAGACCTAGGTTCCTTTTAAAACCTGAAGGCAGAACTTTATCTGGACAAGGGCTAGACTTCAATTGCTATGTTGGGAGCTGCCACTAGAACTTTCAAGGTGGTCTGAAAAGTGGTGAGGACTTAAGGAAAACACATCTGGGATCATGCAAGCCAAAATAGCCACCTCCTTTGAGGTGTAGGCAACAAAGGTTTCTGATTCCATACTCAAGAGCATATAAGGGGATTGACTCAGGGCATCTTAACTCAGTCTTTAACTCATATTTACCCAGGAATCCAGTTTAATAAAGGATGTTGAGGGTCTATAAAGAGAGGCACAGCTGGGTACTGTTTTTAAGTTCATTTATTTTCCCTGATTACTACCTGTCATTTTATTAATTACAGTCTATCCTAGTTAGTTCTCACAGCATACAGTACAGCAAAATATGAAGTCTCTATCAAGTCAGAAATTTATTCCTGGGCCCCGAAACTCTTTGATTGATCTTACCATTTATACAATTAATGTGGGTTTTTTTAATCCTCATATTAAGTCCTAGAGAAATACTCTTATTTCAGGTTAAATTTGTAATTGAATGTGTCATTTATTCGTTTTGAAGTAGGTATTGTAAATTAAGAAGCCATTGAACCAAAATTCCTGGCTTCAGAGTCTTATGGGAAATGAAAAAAATGAAGCATTGTGGGAATAAGATGCTTAGCTTTTAGACATCAGGAATCCTGAACTGCTTTGAAGAATGTCCTGTGTAGACAGTTGGCCTAAAGTTGTTCCATACTCGTTTTTATGTCATTTCAACACTAATACTACCAGTATGATTTTTCCCTATATATAATAGTCTAATAATTTATGCTCTTCTGAGAGCTTTAAACTATCTTTTAACTCTGATTTTTGGAGGGTGGTGGGCAGGTGACATGATTTATCTCATTTCCTTGTGACTTTAATGATAGTTTTGTACTCTTTACTATAGAGTTTTTGCCTTGGATATACCCTTGCTACTGTTCATTCTAATATTCTTGCCTCTGCTGCCATCTTGTGGCCATTACATTTTTGGTTTGGAAACCAAAAGTTCACTCTATTTCCTTCGAAAAGTTTTTGTTTTTCCCTTCTGGGATTGGCACATTATCCTTTGGGAAAGGGTTTTTCTTCTAGGACCATAAAGTGAAAACTCAGCGGATTCTGGAAGGCGTTCAGGATTCCTCAGCTACACCATCGATGAGGAAATGGGGTGATATCTTCCCTTCCATATCCCTGAACCAAACATAATACCTGCCTTCCCCCATTCCATGGATCATGCCCTTTGTAAAATGGCAGCTTTGATGTGGGCATTGACAACCTGCTACTAATTGGGCCTGGGGAACTGCCTCCTATACACTCTTAAGAAGCAAGTGATTTTCTGAAAAGCTCCTTGTTAGCCTTAAAATTCTGTGGATTTTTGAGATCCTAGCAAACAGAAAGGCGTTTTATGTTGTTTTGAAGTACCTTTTTTTTGGACTTTCCCATGCAATTCCGGGGTAAATGAAGCTTGGAGTCATAGAGGTTTTTCTCCTATGTAAAGGTGGCTTTGATTTTCATTTTATGACTGAGATAATCTAGTCACATTGATTCTGATAAGGTGATAGGCAAGTGGGACACCTTGAGCAAATACTAAGATTGTCCGTTGTTGCCTAGGCAAGCTTCAGTTGAGCAGTCTGTAGAAGAGAAATGCAATCTGCACTCTGGAATAGCTCACACATATCCCTCTTACTGCTTTCCTTCTACCTGCCTACTAGATGGTCTGTTCAACAGCCTAATAATAAGACATATCCAAAGACCTAAATCCATTTGCCATTCTGACATTGGATTTGGTAAATGAACCTCTGAGCAGTTTGCCTACATTTCTGGAGGCTCTACTACAACTAATGCACAACACTGCTCTTGGTCTTTGATGCCTCTGAAGTGCTAGTGTTTAGCCTAACAGCCCTCTAGAGCCCTGACCAATTTTAAAAGTGGGATCAACAGTGCTAAATGGAAAAGACCATTTGTGGCTTAACCTTGGTTTTCCTGTCTGTCTCAACAAGAAGTCACATGACTTTTAAAAACAGAGCAGTAAAGTGTTATAAAAGAAAAAATTAGACTCTGCCTCAAGGACCTCTCACCACTTGGAAGAGATTGCCTAACTTTGCTGTGCTTGGTTAAATCCATTCTGATTCTGATTGTGCCTGAAGAATTCTAAATTTCTGAGGTAAGGTGTCTTTTTCATTGCTTGGAGCAGGAATTTGTGAGCCTCAGTCCTGTTTCAGTTGAGTCCTGTTCCAAAATTCTGTCTTTTGCCTACTATGGATATATGAAAAATGTCCTCATATAGCAGAAAATAGTGGTACTCTCTTTTTACATTAGAAAAAAAAATTACAGGAGAAAAATTGTGTGGGCATTTGTATCATTCATTCAGCTGTAATTAATTCAGACCTGAATTTTTCAAAATACAACCTTCCTGTGTATACAACCTAGCAGGCCATAGCAACTTTAGGCTCTTGGTACTATGCATATTTGTCCTTTTGCCTGTGTAGGAGGAAGGAAACTGTTCTTTAAGCCACTATGACAGTGTAATTGATATTCCCCAGGGGACCTACGATGCCAGTATCCCAAATGATGCATCATTTTAAAAAGCAGAATTTGTTACCAATAGAGTTTGCTCACTGAGAAATTGGCATCTAAGGACATACTTCCCCAAATCATACTGTTCTTGGCTGTCTTGGAACTAGTGTGCTCCTAAAGGTACCAAGTCCCACTATTTATTGAAGTTTCACATCAGTTCCTCAGCTCCTCATGAGTCTTCTATAATAACTAAAATTTAAACATGTATGCCGGTAAGAGTTTGCTTTTCCATTCACTTCTCTGATCTCATTCATATTCACAAATGAATTGTAATGTGATGTTCTTAGTCTCCAAGTAGTTCTGTCCTTTCCTTCTGGACTACTAATGCTTCGTGTGCTGTTTAATTATGGATAGCTATCACTACCCCTTATTCCCTGTGCAATTTCACAGATTTTTCAAAGATTTCAGAAATATTTTTATGCAAGAACTTAAACAAGGGAGAACGGAGATGCCTTTTGTCTGAAAGGGATTTCAAACAAAAGCTGTGTGGTGCTCCGACATAGCTAACAAGGCTTTGGGACTGATTGTGCAAGTAGATGGGGTCTACTTTTTAAACAATTTCAAGTATTCCTAATTATCTTCTGAAAATAAAATCAGGAATTCTTGGATCCCATGGAATTGATCATGGGGAAATAGAAAGCAGAAACCTCCTATGTCTTAAGAAGACCAAGGAGGGCGTGGTAAAATTCTTACTCTTGAAAAAAGGAAATAGAATTTCCAATATTAGTAAATTGTTCCTCCAAATAAGCTACTTCTTTTTTTTGCCCCGACCCCCCCCCCTTTTTTTTTATTTCAAATAAGCTACTTCTGAAGCAGCATATTAGCAGCTGAGAGTATTTTAGGACAATGAATGGACAGGGAACATTTATTTGAGGATGTTTGAAGGTAACATTTCCTGTGGAATAACATTCTCTGTGGGAATTCTATCCAAAAAAATTTTCAAGAAGAAAACTTTTAGGTCACCAAGCATTTAGTAAGTGTCCACTTAGTACCCACAGTGACACCCTAATTTAGAAATATTTGTGGAACATTTCTTTGTGTTAGGCCCTGGGCTAAGGGGTGCAGTCCCTACCCTTGAGGAATTCTGCAGGGTGGAGGTGGGGGACAAGTAAAGTAACGGTTATTACATAGGACGATGAGGGCATTGCTGAAAACCTGTCAAATCAATCACTGAATGGCTTTGTATCAGAGAATGAGCCATCTACTTTTTGAGGAAACTCAAAAGAAGCTCTAGAGGTGCATCAAATGAGATAATGGCCTATTGTGTATATGCGTGTTTTATGTATGTCCTGACTTGAGGTGTCATCCAAGCCAGACTCTTAAGAGCTAACACTTACTACACTGTTCATGAGTATTGTTATTGTCCCCACTTTACAGATCAAAAAACAAACACAGAGAGGACCAGGAATTTGACTAGTATCACACAGTTTGTAAGAGGGTAGGGCTAGGGCCAGGATTAGGCACTCCAGAGTGCTCTTATTCTGAGCAGACAGGGACCACTATGTGAAAGGGAACATTTAAAGTAATATGTAAGCACATCCACTTTAGCATGTGGTTGACATGTAAGTTTAAGATTTTAAGCAGTACTGGGAAATTTTCATTCCTAGTTAAAAATTCGAGTGTTACACATGAGATACTGAGCTTTTGGTTAAGGTCTCAGAAGCTTGTCTTAATGTTAAACCTTGACTGCCAGTAGGATATAAAAGGAGCACCTTTGCAGTCAACAAATTAAGCATTTTGCATATCTACTGAGTGCTTTTTGAATTGTTAGAGTCTGTTTCCCACTTCACATTTGGTCTGGTAAAGATGCCCATGATTAATATTTTCTGCTTAGTTCCCAATAACTTTCTGCCCAACTGATCTCCCTCTCCCTTGCCCCATATAATGGCTCTCTCACTTTACTGTCTTACCTCCTTCAGAGCTCTCACCTTGGAGCCCAAGCTTCAGCTACCCAAGGTCCCCTTGCCCTGTTTATCCTTTTCCTTTCTGACTGCAGTGGACCCTGGGGCAGGGTGACCTTATTAAAGACTCTATGAAACAAAGTTGTCTGTCATCTCTTCAGAGACACCCACCCTTCCCCCATGGGTAATTCAAAAAAGAACTCTACTTGTTTATCCACTTACCTCTACCATCCCTGCAAGAAGACAGGTTAGTGTAGCAACACGTGCTCTTTGCCAGGGGTGAACAGCCAGATACTATCGTGATTGGATAGTTACAGTTCCCATCCCACCTTGAGCATCTGACTGGCTGATGTGGTTTCAATCAATGTTCCATGCCTGGCTTCCTGGGTACAGGGTGGTGGGCACATAAAACTGCTTATGCCCCTCCTTTCTATGAGAGGAATGGATGCTTTGATTATCTTCTTTCTTTAATCATTTTTCAACTTTGGCTTTATCTTTCTTTAATCTTTTGTCGCTCCCAAGTCTGCTGTTTGCCTACCTTCTAGTCTCGGAATCAAGCAGCTATAACTTTGCATGTCTTCCACACAGCCCCTTCCCCCGCCCCCTGGGAAGACTGAGAGGGAGCATGATTACCCTGTGGGGTTAGGCCTCTGTAGCTGTTGTAACCTGAGAAAAGAAGGCCAGGCCTCTAGAGCCAGCAGTCAGCTCCCTCTGGCCTGCCAGAGGATAAGAACCTTGCTCGCTCAGCTCCCTCCCTCTTTTCTTTCCCCTCCCCTGCTGCAGCAGGGCCCTCCCCCATCCGCACACACGGGCTGCTGGGTAAGTGGCAAGATGGCTCCCCTGCATGTCTCCGGCTGATCGCTGCCGCTCCGCCAATACAATAGAGCCAGCCACTACCAACAGCCTGGCCCTCTTCCTCCTCCTTCTCCAGGGAGACCAATCCAGCCGAACTCGGGGTTTGCCGTGAGGACTTAACGCTTATCTCTTAAAAGCCAGATCTATGTTAGCCTCCCCGCACCACCACCACCTCCCCTTCCATTTACCATTTTTTGGATCCCCAGTTGCTGCATCTCGATTTTCTCTCTCTGGATTGGGTGGCTGGGGAGGAGGTTATGGGATCTTGGGACAAGGAAGGTGGTTTTTAAAATTTTTTAGGTTTTTTTTTTTTGTTTGGTTTTTATTATTTCTTCCATTCCAGAAAGGGATAAACAGCACTTCCAGGGGGAGAAAAAAAATCATGTTATCAGAAAGCAAAGAAGGGTGAGAGCTTCACATTTCCATGTGTGCCTTTTCCCCACCACTCTAGCTCCCCTCATCTTCCTTCTCTTCCCCGTGGCTTTCAGTCCGTCTTTCGTTTTGGTTTGTTTTCAGTCATTCTGCTTTCCCCCTTTGTCCTTCCTGCCCGATTTCTAATTGGCCCCACTTGCCCTCTCTGTGTGGGAAAATAAGGTATTTTTTCGATAAGCCTTTTCTGTAGATTTAAGCAGTTCCATCGTGTGTTTCTGTGGGGGCCTGTTAGCTGGGGGCACAGTTCCGATTTTCCCCTCCCCCTAGCCCATGCATCCCTCCCTGACTGCTCTAGGGAGGTTCTTCTGACCTCTGAGTGTCAGTCAGCCTGTTGGGAATGCTGAGTTTTCTGGTGGTGGTTGGCCTGGAGATGCTTGCTTTCCCCTCTCATAAGATTTAGGCCTCTCATCGTCTTGATTTGATTTTTTTGCCCAGTGTTTATTTAGGTGGTAGAGGGGGTGACATTTGAGATAGAAGTTAGGGATGAAGACAAAACGAAGGTGGGAAGATAGTTTATCTGAAGTGAATCTCTGGGGTTCTTTGCCTGAAATGTGTGATTAAGAGTGGGGGAGTGGGTTCAGTGTTTGTGTGGGGAAGCTGCCCGGTGTGGGGGAGGGTGTGTCCTGACTGGGAGGCCTGCTCTCTTTATCTCTTGGAAGTTGGAATGAGGGAGTGGGAGAGACTGGGTGAAAGCCGAATGTAAGAACAGTTCCTACACCTCTGAGCAGGTAAAAGCGGCCTGATTCTTCTCTGAATGTTCATATTCTCTTCAGCAGTTTTAGTTTTTCCTTTTGGATGAGAGAGGGTCCTTGTCGAAGCTTGAACGAACCTTCACCCAGCCCTACTTTCTTCCTGCAGCCCCCACCCCCACCATTTTCTCCATTGCTGGTGTCTCCAGATCCTGTGGGCCAGCAGGCCTTTACTTATTAAGCAGTTGATTAAACACAGGTCGGATCATTTGCCACAGCCATGGCTATTCTTGTCTTTTAAGGGCTGGGGCTTCCCTTAGTTTCTCATGCACTTTTGCTACATAAAGGTGCTTCTGGCCAGGGGATAGGGAGGCCACAGGGTTGTAGGCAAACACAGTCACTTTTGAGGGACATTTCCAGAGGGAGCGTGTTTCTCCTTTCATATAAGAGTACTCTGGTGAGTTACTGCCTAAAAACAGGTGGAGTCCTAACCCCACACATAACAGCTTTATCCCATTTGGGCAGTGGGCAGATATGGTTGCTGTGAGCCATGCTCTTTCCCCAAGGAAAATGATTTCCCACTTTTTCCATGGGGGCTAGGTCTCTAGTCTTGATCTGAAAAGCATCCCTCCTAATCTCACCCAAGTGATGAGGCATGGGGGGTTCCTGGCCCAAAAGCTAATGTCTTGCTCTCTCTTCCTCTTGGATCTTCCCTGCCCTTCCCTCCCAACCTTTCCCCATCCTGTCAGTGAGGAGAAGGAGGAAGTGACCATGGACACAAGTGAAAACAGACCTGAAAATGATGTTCCAGAGCCTCCCATGCCTATTGCAGACCAAGTCAGCAATGATGAGCGCCCAGAGGGCGGTGCTGAAGATGAGGAGAAGAAAGAGGTAAATACCCAAGCCACCTGTTGGGGTGGGTGGGCAGAAGTGGACCTAGGGGAAAGAGTAGGCCACTCTGGTGATCCCTCTTACACAGTGGGATAACTTAAAAAAGGGATGAGGCAGGGCCTTGGATCAGGATAGGGCCAAGAGAGAATTCGCTGGTTTAGCAAGGGAGACCCCTTGTGATGGGAACAGGGCTCATTCGTTCCTTCCTTGTTGGGGAAGTAGTGCAGTCCAGACTCCTACAAGTTTGTAACTAACTGGAAAGTCTGATAATGGCCCTTTATCTAAGACCCAGCCGCAGTTCCTGCTATCTTCCCAAGCTTCTCCCCATGGTAACTTCTTTAGCTTTCCCTCCTTTTTGAAAGCCTGATGGAGCCCAACGCCATCTAGTGGGCTTTGGTGGTTCTCACTGAACCAGCCATGCTGAGGAATTTTTGTTCCTCATCTGCCCCCTAGTGGTCTCATTGTAGAGCTGTAGCTACTTAGAAGCCAGCACTTGTGGTGATCCAGAAAGCCCCTTCTGTTATCTGTGTCCTGCACCCAATTCAATGGGCTCCCCCCATCAGAGCCAGCGAAGTCTTCTTGGCTCTTAAAGTGATAGAGAAAGAAGTAGCTGGGTTTGGGAGTGGGGTAACAGGGTGGGAGGGACTGTTGTGTGTGTAGCCTTTCTCTGGTGTGTGTTGCGGGGGTGGGGGCCGGTGAAAGTGATTTGATGTGCAGAATATTATTTATTACAAGGTCCTTCTTCCCCGTAAAACTTTGTCCAAGTACCTCATGTACGGTAATCCGCCCGTAAAATATAACCCTGCCCAACTGGCCAATCGCTGATGCCGCCTCTTCCTCTGGACCCACCCGCTGCTACTGAGCTGCCCAATCAGAGCCAAGTCTGCTATCCAGGTGTCTTGGCCAGAGGGGGGCATGTATATGGGCTCCTGTGATGGGCCCCCTTTTGCCTCCCTGTCTTGCTTACATCAGGGGGCCGAGAAGAACACTGTTCTGGAGAGACTTATGTTGAAAAAGCAAAAAGCATTTGGAAAGGGGTGGACTTGCATCATCTCCCTACTTGGGACACCCCAAGAAGAGCTTGTGCCGGTGCTGGAGCGTCCGCCCACATGCCCTTGCCCTTTTGAGAACTGTGGGTTGCCTTGTTTGCTACAGACTGTTGGGATTCCCATCTAGGGCGCCAAGACCTCCTAAAAAATCAATGTTTGTGATCACAGTGCCATGCTGTAAAACACTCAGTGGGGCCCTCTGCTTAAGCTGTGACGACTAGGAACCCTGCAGAGGAGTCTAGGGTCTGAGCCCCAGGGATTTAATGCTGATGACAGCCCAGCCCATGTATCACCACTTGCTCATCAGATGGACTTTCCTTTGGTCCCTGTTGTCCATGGTGAAGGGCAGCATGTTGGTTGCTCCAACTTCTCCTCCATCCCTGGAGGCAGGGACTCATTCATCTACCTGACTGGAACCACTGTCTCAGCTGGAGTCCCTGAGGAGATGCCACCCACAACTCTCAGAAGAAAAGCATTCTGACCTTGCTGCTGATTGTCTGCCAGGTCCTGGGGATATTCACCTACTACCCCCAGGCTACCTTCATCAGAGGCTCCATGATCCTACTCAGTGAGAGGACCCCCTCCTCAGTTACAGGCAGAGGAGAAAGGGACTCTGGAGTCATCAGCTGGATCCAAGTATTGGGTGGTGTTATTGCTGCAGCTTGCCACTGCTGGACATAGGGGGTCCTGCCTGCCTCTCACGATAAAAGGCAAGGATCATTCCTGCTACTCACAGGCCATCTCATCAGGGACTGCAAGATGATGCCCCTACAGGGCCAGGACTGATGTCTCTGCCCCTTTTCCCCCCTCTACCCCTCGCTGAGCCTGGCCACCGCCAGTGAACTGTCTTGACATCATGGAAACTGGGCAGCGTCCCCCCACACGTTTCCCTCCCGCCCCCCCTGCGCCCCTGGGAGGACTCTGGCAGTGCCGTGCTGACTACCACGCCGTGCGCCCACCTTTTTTGCCAACCCAACCCCCCACCAATTGCACAGCGCCTAGCAGGGAGGGCTCATTCTGATTGGACCGGCGGTTGACTAGATACAGTACACAGTGAGGTGCGATTGGCTGAACTGAAGATCCCAGGTGTGAGATGGTACCTGGAACATTTGTCATATTCCTAGTTTATTTTCTTCTTTATTTTCTTCCTCTTTTTTTAATCTTTTATTTTAATTTTTTTCTTTATTTTTCTGGTTTCTTTATTGGATTTATTTATTTATTTGGTTCATGTTTTTCCTGTTTTAATTAAGACCTTTTTTTTTCTCACTAACTTACCCATCAAGAGCAGCCTGGCTAGGGATCAGGCTGGCCCTTAACAGAGACCAAGGAGACTTGGTTAGACGACACAAACGGGGCTGCGGGGTGGATGGGGAAAAGGGATTTCACCAAGAGGGTTCTGCCCTACCCTTTAGAAGGGTGGTAGGGTGGTCTTAGTTTTTCCAGAAATAAGCACCTAAATCTAAAAATGCTCTGTCCCTCTTTTATCTTTCCCTTTTTTTTTTTTTTTTTTGGCCTGTCCATAGTCTTTCTCCCACTGACTGGGGCAGAAACTTGCCCGAAAGCTGTCTTCCAGTCCTTGGCAGAGCCCCTAAGGCTTGAGCCCTGGTTGGAGAGGAAACAGTAAGGCTCTCCGGGAGCTACAGTTGGTGGTTGGAAAGTCTGAGAATCTCCCTGGGGATGGTCTGCCCTCCGTAAAAACCTTCCTTTACCAAAAGACACCTTTAAGTTCTTTCTGCTGGCACTTGGCTCAGGAGCCTCATCTCCAGTGGGTCTGGTCTACCCTTTTCCACACTGTGGTGGGGCCTGGGCAACCTGGAAATGAGCGTCTGCTGTCCAGGCATTTCAAAGGCATCGTCAGTGAGCATCAGGTTGGGCATTGAGGAAGGGAGGAGAGTTGCCTTGTTGAAGTTGCCATCCAAAGTTCATTTGCCTTGTTTCCTCGTCTTTTCCTCAAGTTAGCAAGGAAGGACCTAGGAGGACTAGATGAACGGAGTTCTGGGCACAGCTTGTTGGGCTTGGTGTCCTCTCGACCCATAGAGATAGTAGAAGAGGGCATGACCAACAGGGCTGGGGGGCTACTGAATTCCTCTTCTAGCTTATTTCTGGTAAAGCTAATACATAGGTGTGGTATGGACTAGATGACTTTTCCCTGCTGTGATGTTTGGTTTTATTTTTTTCCTCTAACTTGCATTGATTCTGCTTCGTTTTTGCCGTTTGCCACTTCTGTTTTGGTCTCTGTCTCTGTGTCTCTCTACCTCTCTCTCTCTCTTGCTGTCTCTCTCTGTCTCTCTGTGTCTTTGGAGCCTGTACTAAGACTACCCCATCTAACCTCCTCCCCCCCTCTCTGTGGGGTGTCTCTCTTTCTCTTTTTTTCCCGTTTCTTCTCTATACAGAGCTCGCTGCCCAAATCATTCAAGAGGAAGATCTCCGTTGTCTGTAAGTCAGCCCCAAATCCCTGATAAAGGTCTGGAATACCAAAAAATAGCATTCATTGAGAAGTAGATTCCCATTCTCAGTGACATTCTTGGGTCACCTCCTCCCACCCTGCCCACTCTGCCTAGCAAATGTGCCTCTTCTATGTAGGGTTCCATTTTGAAATGCAGAACTTTAGACAATCCCTGTCATATTTCCCCAGTCCCGTTTTAATGAGATACACCATGAGGTGTCTCAGACCATTTCCTATTTAGTCTTAGAGGCAGCTATTCTTTCAGATATCTGGCACTCAGAACCAGGAGTGAGTCTGAGGGACTCCTATGGAATGCTTACTAGCTTATGCTTTATTCTAAGAGCATCTGAGGAAATGAAAGTCCCCATACCCGAAACAGTATTTTTAACATTTTCCCAATGTGGAACTCTAGATTGCAAGGTATAATAGATGTTTATAACTTAAATATCAATCTGTAGTGGGGAAATTAACTTAAAGGATGACCAGAACACATAATGATCTTCAATTAATTTCTACTTAGATTTTAGTATCCTATAGTCATCTTGTTTATTCTGCATTCCTGTGTCATCCTCAGTTTTTCTTCCCCACTACTTCAGATATTACTACCTACAACTAAAAGTTTAAACTGTTAACCAAACTAGCTACCCCTCTCTTGTTGTTTTTAGAGATTAGTAGTTTCCATCTGTCTGGAAGGGGCCGCTGCCCTTTTATTGTTCACTCTGAAGCCATGGTTTCCCCAGTCCCTGAATATGATTTCCTTAAATTAACCTTTTACCAAAACTCTAGCCAAAGGTAACCTATGGGTGTTATGGTGTGAACTAGCAGAGGTCCTGAGACCATCTATTTGTTGGGTCCTATTTCTTGGGGACAGCAGCTACCAAGGGGGTGCCAGCTGGAAACAGTGACACAGAGGGGGGCCAGCCTAGTCGGAAACGACGTTGGGGAGCCAGCACAGCCACCACACAGAAGAAACCTTCCATCAGTATCACCACTGAGTCACTCAAGGTGAGGTGGGAGGAGCCAGGGAAGGGAGGATAAGACACCTTAAGGTGGGAGTAGACATGGGCCCAGTGTAACGGGGTGGGGGGTATCTGTGTCCCAGAGCCTCATCCCCGACATCAAACCCCTGGTGGGGCAGGAGGCTGTTGTGGATCTTCATGCTGATGACTCCCGCATCTCTGAGGATGAGACAGAGCGTAATGGTGACGACGGGACCCATGACAAGGGGCTGAAAATATGCCGGACAGTCACTCAGGTAAGGCTCCTGCACCCCAGCACCAGGGGAGGGGGCAGTGGACACAGAGCAGGCAACTGAGGAGCTAAGGTAAAGTCCTAGGAGGTGACTCTTCATCTGTGCAGAGGGATGGATGGGTTAATTGCTACTTTGAGGGGTGAGACTACCAAATCCAGCTGGCTGCCTGTTGTTGTAAGTAAAGTTTTATTGAAACAGCACCACACCAATTCATTTACTCTTGTCTGTGGCTACTTACGTGCCACAACACCAGAGTTGAATAGTTGCAACAGAGACTGTATGGCTCACAAAGCCTAAGAGATTTACTATCTTGACCTGTACAGAAAAAATTTGCCAGCCCCTGCTTTAGTTTTTCTCAAGGCAAAGGTGAGGCACTAACAATCCCAGGAGCTGGTCGAGGTGAACTGAATAATGAAATTTGCCCGCTGGTAGAGGGAACATGCTAGGTTGGCTCTGATGCTCACTCTCAGTAGGGAACCAGAGGCTGAAAAGAATATGCTAGTTTGATATTTAACTCCCTCTGTTTTCTGGTATCTTTATAGGTAGTGCCTGCAGAGGGTCAGGAGAATGGACAGAGGGAAGAAGAGGAAGAAGAGGAACCTGAAGCAGAACCTCCTGTACCTCCCCAGGTGTCAGTAGAGGTGGCCTTGCCCCCACCTGTGGAGCACGAAGTAAAGAAAGGTGGGTGTCACATTGTGAGAGAAATGTATCGCAGCAACCTGACTTCCCAGAGGACTTCATTTGGACTTCTTAAGGCATTTAATGTTTTCTTCGTTTTGTTGTAGTATTTTTCCATATCTGTCATCTCCTCCTAGGTATGAAGCTACTTGAGGGCCAGGTTTAATCTTGGAGGTTAGCCTAGACTTTGCTATATCACTATGGAATTTTGCACATTGTGGGTGCTCAGCTCATTTACATGGAAGAGTGGCTGCTTGGTAGGGAATCAAAGAAGGGGAATCGTGAGTTATATTGGAGATGAAAGAGCCAGCATTTCTCCTACTGAAGGCTGTTCTTGTGCTCTCTTTGATAGTGACATTAGGAGATACCTTAACTAGACGTTCCATTAGCCAGCAGAAGTCTGGAGTTTCTATTACAATTGATGACCCAGTCCGAACTGCCCAGGTGCCCTCCCCACCCCGGGGCAAGATCAGCAACATTGTCCATATCTCCAATTTGGTAAGTCATTGGTTCTCACATGTCAGACTTGTTCAGTGGTTAAGAGTTTGAGCTTTGGACTTATGCTTCCTCGGTTCAACCTCTAGATCTGCCAGTAACTTACTCACTGACCTTGAGTGAGTTACCTAATCTATTTCCTCATCTGAAAAATGGGGAGTGGGGAACTATCACCCTGCAGGGTTTTTTCGAGGACTTGCAGAGGGCCTGGCACACACGTCTCCGTTAGCTCTACCACTCTTCTCACATTCTTACTACAGGGTTCCTAACATTGCTGCCCTTACCCAAACACTGAAACTACTCCTGTGACAGTAGCCTGGGGAAACTTAAGACTGCATATGTGGGTGTTGTCTTCTTCAAGACCCTGAAAGGCCATTTTCATTGGCAGGTTCGTCCCTTCACTTTAGGCCAACTGAAGGAATTGTTGGGGCGCACAGGAACCTTGGTGGAAGAGGCATTCTGGATTGACAAGATCAAATCTCATTGCTTTGTAACGGTGAGGGGAAGAAGCTGATTCTATAGGTTGTGGCATATATTTACTTTTGTGACCAATGTGAGCAGGTTTAAGGGCGTTGCAGCAAGTAGGAAGGATTGCGGACACACTTTGACCCTCTGTCTTCTCCCTTTTCTCCACCAGTACTCAACAGTAGAGGAAGCCGTTGCCACCCGCACAGCTCTGCATGGGGTCAAATGGCCCCAGTCCAATCCCAAATTCCTTTGTGCTGACTATGCTGAGCAAGATGAGGTAAGAAACCTAGGGAAAGGAAGGAGGGGAGGCCATTATCTGCTAGATTCCAGCTGAGATCCTGGCCAAACTTGTAGTCACTGTGATTCTGTTCTTCCTTCTTCCCCACACCCCCGCTTTGGTTCCTTTAGTCGAACTATGGGACTTCAAAATGTCTGTATCCCTGATACCTGGGCTCCTTCAGTAGAAGTGATGTCATCTCCATCCTGACTGTCCTGTCCCTCCTCTCTGCCCACAGCTGGATTATCATCGGGGCCTCTTGGTGGACCGTCCCTCTGAAACTAAGACAGAGGAGCAGGGGATCCCACGGCCCCTGCACCCCCCGCCTCCACCCCCGGTCCAGCCTCCACAGCATCCCCGGGCAGAGCAGCGGGAACAGGAGAGGGCGGTGCGGGAACAGTGGGCAGAGCGGGAACGGGAAATGGAGCGGCGGGAACGAACTCGATCAGAGCGTGAATGGGATCGGGACAAAGTTCGAGAAGGTCCCCGTTCTCGATCACGGTCCCGTGACCGCCGCCGCAAGGAACGAGCAAAGTCTAAAGAAAAGAAGAGTGAGAAGAAAGGTATTTAGCTGTGGGGCACGCATGCCCACTAGTAGGTGGGAAAGGATCTAAATGGGATGGGTCAGAGGGTCACGTGCATCAAATCTGATTCACTTCTACCTCAGAGAAAGCCCAGGAGGAACCACCTGCCAAGCTGCTGGACGACCTTTTCCGAAAGACCAAGGCAGCTCCCTGCATCTATTGGCTGCCACTGACTGACAGCCAGGTGAGTGCTTTCCTTTGTGCCCTGCTCAGAATCTCATCAAGGCTTGAGGTCAGTGCCTGGGGAGATTCATGCAGCTGTGAGAGTGAGTAGGCCAGGTATTTGTTAGCTTAGCATAATAGGGGAAGAAACTAATAATCACAGAAAGAGGCAGTTTTAAACAGTTGATGAGCATGCCATAGAGAAACCAAGCCCAAGCGGGTGAAGATGGACTCACAGACAGGAACTGAGTGAGGTGTGTGGGTGCCTCGGAAGCTGGCCGTGCCAACCAAGCTTCTTTCTCGGAACTTGATTTTATAATAGCTGAGAAATCATGTTTTATAAGCTTACCCATTTCTCTGTCTTTTAAGTTGAGTTTCTTAGTGATAGGACTTTTGGGAATTTTAGCCTTACGTTAGTCAACTAAAGAGAAAAGAAATTTGTTCATATCTAGGGTGATGGTAGCTAGGAAAATAGCAGAGGCCAGGCATGGATGGTGCCAGTACATGTTGTGTGTGTAAAAGTTGAAAACTTGGAGAGAGGCGCTCTGAGAAAGACAGAAGCAGTTGCTGAGCCCCGACCCCCTTTCCTGCTTAACACTGAAGCTAGGAGTACAGGGTCCAGGCACAGATGCACTGATGTGCGCAGGACTGATGCCTGCTGTCTTCCTTTCTTGCCTGGCTACAGATTGTTCAGAAGGAGGCAGAGCGGGCTGAACGGGCCAAGGAGCGGGAGAAGCGGCGAAAGGAGCAAGAAGAGGAAGAGCAGAAGGAGAGGGAGAAGGAAGCTGAGCGGGAACGGAACAGACAACTGGAGCGAGAGAAACGTCGGGAGCACAGCCGAGAGAGGGACAGGGAGAGAGAGAGGGAAAGGGAGCGTGACAGGGGGGACCGAGATCGTGATAGAGAAAGGGACCGGGAGCGAGGCAGGGAGAGGGATCGCAGAGACACCAAGCGCCACAGCAGAAGCCGGAGTCGGAGCACACCTGTGCGGGACCGGGGTGGGCGCCGCTAGCTGGGACAACACTAGGAGAGCTGCAGGTACCAGCCGCTCTGCCCCAAGGGGGTTACAGGCCACAGAGGGATAGGTATAGTTTCCACCACTCTGGAACCAAGAGTCTTTCACACCACCTGTCCCCACATACCAAATGGAACAGTGGCCACCATCCTTCCCCCACACACACACCCCTTAACCTGTCTCTTGGGACTTAGCCCTCTCCTCCCTCTCATTTCCTATTGAGTCTGTGAGAGGCAAGAGCTAGGTTAGGGAAGGAGGTGGTTGGCCAGAGGGGAACAGCCAGGTGCCCCAAACCTCTTTCATTTTTCCTCCATCCTGCTCACCACCTCCCTTGGGTACTCACAGCCTCCTCTTTGGGAACAGCTGGGGCCAGGACTGGGTCACCTATGAGCTGAATCAGCATCTCCTCCTGAGTCCCGGGGCCCCTGCAGTTCCCAGTCTCTTCTGTCCTGCAGCCCTTACCTCTTGCCCACCGAGTCCCCCGGTTCCACTTTATATCCACCTTTTCCTTTTGTTCAATTTTTATTTTTATTTTTTTTATTATTAAATGATGTGGTCTATGGAAAAAAATAAAAATCTGACTTAGTTTTAAACTGTGAGTGGCTTTCGTCGGGCAGGGCCTGGGTGAGAAGGTGAGTTGAAGAGGATGTCTGTAGCACGGAGCAGGCGTCCTTGCGTTCCACACAGTCGTCTGGGCTGACTACTGCTTCCTGGGGCAGGGACTTGCACTGTCTTCCGTCGCTGCCTTGGCTCTAATGAGCCCAAAGCTGTGGACCTTCTTCACTTGAGGGTGGAGAGGAAGACCGCCTGGGAAATGGAGCTGCCTAATTCCCTGGCGGAACCCCAGCAGGGCTAGGAAGGTCCTTTTCCTGGTCCCCAGTCGTATGCACGATTAGGTTAGGCATTTGGGCATCTGCTCGCCACCTTGGAGGTGCTTCCCATAACTGCCACCAGGGGGCGGCAGTCCCTCGCTCTGTTATCCCCTGTAAACGAGCTTCCCCAAAAAGGCTCCACTCCCCATCTCCACCATGCCGCCGATGTCGTGCCTCTGTCCCTGACCCGTTCTCTGGGCCCGGGCTGCGGACTCCTGGGACCCTTCTGCCTTCCTTAGACGCCCCCCAGCACACCTGCTACTGTGCTCTGCACGGACTCCCAAAACGCCGCCGCCTTGCAGCGGGGGTTCCACACCAGTCCCAAAAGCCGGTCCGGGAGCAGGGAGCGGGTCTCTCTGTAATGAGCTCCTAATTCCCCGCCTCAGCGCGCGCTCGCCCTTCGTCCGCCGCGGGAGGCGTGCTGGCCGCCTTGTGCTCCCGGGTACACCCTCCTGCCTGCGCTTCGGAAATGGCCTGGCGCCGTGGCCTGGACGTCCTCCCGCCCGAATGCCCTGCCGGCGCTGCGGGCACGGCCCGGGAGGGGCGCCGCATCTGTATGCGCCGGGCAGCCCGCGAGCGCCGAGGGGGAGGGCGCGCGGCGCCGCCCCCGCCCCCGCCCCCGCCGCGCGGGCCCGGCTGGCCGGGGAGGGTCGGAGGCTGGGCTCTCCTCTCCCGCGCGGCGCGGAGCCGCCTCGCTCCTCCGCAGGCGGAGCCTCCTTCCCCCGCCCCCTCCGTCTCGCTCCCTTGTTCTCGCCGGGGCCGCTCAGACCTGCAGCGGAGCCGCGGCGCCCGCTCGGATCGGCTCGGGGCTGCGCCCCCGGGACCCCGCGACGGGGGCGGGCGGGGGCGCTCCCCGCCGGCCTGGGCCCCTCGGCAGTGCCAGGTAAGGGCGCCTGCCCCGGAGCCCGGGGTCGGGGATCCGCGGAGGGGCGGCGGGGGGCCCGCAGCCTGCGGGTGTCTTCAGAGCGGTGCGCTCCGGGGCCGGGAGCCCACTGCCGGCTCCCTTCTCCCGCGCTCTGCCTCTTCTCCTGCCCTCGCACCTCTTTCCCTCTTTTTCCTCTCTCGATTTCTCTTCACCCTTCCTTCTCTCTGCCTGTTTGCCTTTCCTGCCCCTTCCTCTGTCTCCCTAAGCCTTCTCTTTCCTTCTTGTCCGGTCTTTTTCCATCTCCTCTCCCTCTTTGCCTTTTTCTTCCTCCACCTTACACCCTCTCCTGTCTTTCTCTTTTCCCTTTCCCGCTCTCCTTTCCTTCCCCGTTCCCTCCCTGTCCTCTTACCTTCCCGCTATCCTGTTTCCCACTCCTCTAGCCCCTTCCTCCTCTCCTCCTCGTCCCGCCTCCCTCTCTGGTCCCCAGCTTCTCTCTGGCTTCCCTCTTCCCTCGGGAGCAAACGGACTGTCAGGTGTATGTCTGCTCCGGGGGAGGTGGAGAGGCGGAAGCACAGCTACCTGAGGGATCCCCCCCAGGAGGAGAGGAAAAGGAGCAGTGGGAAGGGTCCTCTCCCCAGCTGCCTTCCCGAAGCCCCTTCCTACCCCCCCACTCCTGGCTTCTCCTTCTCCCAGAATGAAGTTCCGGAGGCCTGGTCTGACACCCCCCACCCGCCCCCACCGCCGCAGCTGAGGGCTGCCCCTGCCTGTCCGTAACACATGCTGAAGGGCCCTCTGCCCCAGGTGACCCGTTCCCAAGCCTGGTACTATGACTCCTCCTCTCTGCCTCTGAGACACCAGGCTGCCTCCCTGATCTCTTTCATTCAGCCTCTTGCAGCCGTTCTGTCTCCGTCTCTCATCCAGTCATCTCTGTCTCTGTCAGACAGTCACTGAGTCTTGGTCTAGCCCTTAATCACACTGTGACCTCTGGGTCTGCTCTGCTCCCCCATTCCCCAGTCACCTCACCCTGCCCCCAACCCTGTCCCCTCTTCCTCTAACTCTGGCCCCCGATTCTGTCTCATGAGCCCAGTCCCTCTTCAAGGACTGCGGTTGGCAGTGTGGGCTGGGGGCAGGGTTTGGCAAGGTGGGGCTCCCCGTGGGGGGTAGGGACTTTCACAGGCTCTCAACCCTGGCTTAGACTGCACTTCTTGTCATCTCTCAGTTTGACCCTAGACACCTTAAGGCCACAACTCCATGAATCTCAACCCCTTAATTTTAAGTCCTTTCTCTGGTAGCTCCAACTCCTCCAGTCTCCTGGTTATATGCCCAACCCGGGAGGACAGGGGCTAGATTTGGGATCCTAAGCCCTCCCAGCATCCCCTCTTCTGTTTTCCTTCCCAGCTTCTCGGAGTTGACTGAGCAGAAATTTATCAGCTTGGAGGGCTGGAGGTGAATACTGGCAGAGCCTGGGTGGAGGGAAGGATCAGTCTGTCTGCTCTCTGTCTTAGTTTGAATTCTGGGCAGTGGGGTGTCTGGTTCCTTAGAGGTCTTGTCTGCAGCATCTAATTTGGGGAGGGGAGGAGGATCAACAGTTTCCTTGGCCCTGAACAGCTACCTGTCCTGCAGGTGTGGATCCATGGGGTAGCCCCAGCGCCCCTCCACCCCAGCCAGCTCAATGGGCCACCTGGCCCAGCCCAACCTCAGCACACAGGGCCAGTGAACAGAGCCCTGGCTGGAGTCCAAACATGTGGGGCCTGGTGAGGCTTCTGCTGGCCTGGCTGGGTGGCTGGGGCTGCATGGGGCATCTGGCAGCCCCAGCCCGGGCCTGGGCTGGGTCCCGGGGGCACCCAGGCCCTGCACTGCTGCGGACCCGAAGGAGCTGGGTCTGGAACCAGTTCTTTGTCATTGAGGAATATGCCGGTCCAGAGCCTGTCCTCATTGGCAAGGTAAGGATCAATCCCTCCCATGTCTACTCTGACTCGAGGCCCTTAGGCCCTGCCCTGCAACTTCATCACTTCTGCAATGACCGTTGTCCCTTGAGACTCCCAACACTGTACCCAAACCTGGACTCTTTGATCCTCTGTCCCTGCACTTGGAGCCTCTGCCATCTTTCCCTGACCCCTACAGCTGCACTCGGATGTTGATCGGGGAGAGGGCCGCACCAAGTACCTGTTGACCGGGGAGGGGGCAGGTACCGTGTTTGTGATTGACGAGGCCACAGGCAATATCCATGTCACCAAGAGCCTGGACCGGGAGGAGAAGGCACAATATGTGCTACTGGCCCAAGCTGTGGACCGAGCTTCCAACCGGCCCCTGGAGCCGCCATCAGAGTTCATCATCAAAGTACAAGACATCAATGACAATCCACCCATTTTTCCCTTCGGGCCCTACCATGCCACAGTGCCTGAGATGTCTAATGTTGGTGAGCACCCAGCTATGAATGTCCCAGATCCCGTCTCCTGGAACTCCCTCACCTCTCCTTCCCTTATTGCTGTCTACCCCAGAACCCACCTTCTTCAATTCAGCCTCCCTCACATCTGGGTTCCCCTCATCTGCTGTCCTTCCCCATCTGGCCCTGCTGCTGCTGAGTGGGGTGCCGGGATCCCCCACAGGGACATCAGTAATCCAGGTGACTGCTCATGATGCCGACGACCCCAGCTATGGGAACAGTGCCAAGCTGGTGTACACCATTCTGGATGGACTGCCTTTCTTCTCTGTGGACCCCCAGACTGGTGAGGATGGGGCTCTGGAGCCCAGTAGGGTAGCCATGGGAACAGACACCCCCTGACCCAGCGTCTGTCCCTAGGAGTGGTGCGGACAGCCATCCCCAACATGGACCGGGAAACACAGGAGGAGTTCTTGGTGGTGATCCAGGCCAAGGACATGGGCGGCCACATGGGGGGGCTGTCGGGCAGCACTACGGTGACCGTCACCCTCAGTGATGTCAACGACAACCCCCCCAAGTTCCCTCAGAGTAAGGGGCCAGTGCTGTCAAATGAGCTATCCTTTGGCCACCCTACCCCTACAGCCTCTGGAGAAGCCTTCCCTCCCCACCCCAACCCCAGCTAGACCCTGGGAGAAGGATGTGCAGGGGGTAGGGAGAAGGGCTGGGGACCTCTCTGAATGTGTTTCCCTCCATTGGCCCCAAGGCCTGTATCAGTTCTCTGTGGTGGAGACAGCTGGGCCTGGCACGCTGGTGGGCCGGCTTCGGGCCCAAGACCCAGACCTGGGGGACAACGCCCTCATGGCATACAGCATCCTGGACGGGGAGGGGTCTGAGGCCTTCAGCATCAGCACAGACTCCCAGGGACGAGACGGGCTCCTCACTGTCCGCAAGGTTAGCCTCCTTCCTGCTGACACTGCAGACTCGTTTATATCTGCCTCCTGCCCCACCCACTGGGCACATTTCTAACTGTTCTAGAACAGACTCAGGACCCTTCTGTTGGAGCCTCCTCATGGTCATGGTCATGTCCTCACCTTTCAGATGAGGCCCTGAGGCCTAGAAAGGGGAAGGACTGGCTCAGGACATAGAGCAAGTCCACCATGGAGCTGGGGGTAGACCTAGAGTTACTGACGAAGTAATCTGCCTGACCCCTGAGGCGACCAGCCCTTGGTGCCACCTCTCCTCACACGAGGACTGAGCCCTGGATACATTGGGGGAAGGGACTCTTCACCTTCCAAGGGCCTGGGGCCTGCCCTGGTTTCCACATGCCTCACTCACTCTGTCTCCCCTCACCGTAGCCGCTAGACTTCGAGACTCGTCGCTCCTACTCCTTCCGAGTGGAGGCCACCAACACGCTCATCGACCCAGCCTATCTGCGGCGAGGGCCCTTCAAGGATGTGGCCTCTGTGCGTGTGGCTGTGCAGGATGCCCCAGAGCCCCCTGCCTTTACCCAGTCTGCCTACCTCCTGGCTGTGCCCGAGAACAAGGCTCCTGGGACCCTGGTGGGCCAGATCTCAGCTGCTGACCTGGACTCCCCCGCCAGCCCGATCAGGTGAGCCGGCTGTGGGCTGGGGAGGGCGGAGCCTCTGGGAAGGAGCCAGGTGGCAGGTTATTCCCACCCAAGGGTATGTAAATGTGCCCCGTACCTACTGCAGATCATGCCCACCTCCCAGCAAGGGTCTCCCTCTCTGCTAACCACTCCCCAACTCTCTGCCCAGCCCTCTGGGTAGGTAATGGTGGCGCCTCCCAGTGGCAGAGCAAGCAGATGTAATCTCATTAGATAAGTGCATCTCTATTGATCACGCCCTAAGTGCTTCACATTTTGCCCACTTGATGACACTGAATTCTCACAGCAGCCCTGTGAAGTAGGTGTCATCATCGCCAGTTGTTTGAGGGTCACGGGTGGTCACACAGTAAGTGGCAGGACAGCCACTCTTTCCCGCTCACTGGCCAGCATCCCCCTCACAGCTCTGTGAGGGAGGTGCTGGTGTTACTCCCACTTTGCAATTGAGCAAACAGAGGTTAAATAATTTGTTGGAGGTGACACAGCCAGTCCAAGGCAGAGCAGGGCTGAAACACAGGTCCCTGGGTCCCCGGGTCCCCAGGATAGGACCCGGAAGCCCGAAAAACAGTAGTGTTTATCCAGCTTCTACCTCTTTCTGTATCTCCTCCTCTGACCCACATGAAACCCAGTGGCCCTGAGTCTTAGGAGAGGTATTTAATGGTGGTGTCCTCCCAGGGACATCTGCCCTTTAAGGGGACTCCAACCTGAGCTATTGGTCTGGGTGCATAGGGCGGGCTCTGCCCTGAGGAGCCATGAGGCCTAGCAAGGTAACAAGAAGAGAGTTGGCTGGGGCAGCAAGCTCTGCCCCACCCCCAGATCAGCCCCCAGCTCGGCTCCGTCTTCCCCAGATACTCCATCCTCCCCCACTCGGACCCAGAGCGCTGCTTCTCTATCGAGCCCGAAGACGGCACCATCCGCACAGCTGTGCCCCTGGACCGCGAGGCTCATGTCTGGCACAACCTCACCGTGCTGGCCACAGAGCTAGGTGAGGAGACCTGGGCCCATGAGGTAGTGGCAGCCTCCTGGCGTGGGAGTGGGAAAGGGCACTCACTGCCATCACCCATCACAGCCTGAGTCCCTAGCCCGGATCCTCACCACCAGGCAGGCTTCCTGGTCCCCTAGGCTGGGCTGGGCACAGTGGGTCTGCCTGAGCATTCTACTGACCCTCAGTTCACCCCCTTACCTGACTTGCCCCAACCCAGATCTTAAATAGCTCCCAACCTGTGCGCTGGCAGACCCTGCCCTGCCCGCGCTCCGTACAGGCTGGAGCTGGGGGCTGGAAAAGAGCTGGGCACCTCCTCCGGGAGCTAAGCAGGAGTGCACTAGCAGCCCCTGTCAGAGAGCCCTCTTGGGAGCCCCGCGGGGACCCACAAGGTAGGGAAGAGGACCGCCGAGGTAGGGGAGGGGCGACAGCTCCTTGGGCAGGCTCCTCTCCTGCCCCGTCAGTCCCCAGCAGTGCGGTTCGGCTGCCTCTGGGCAGCTCTGGCCTGTGGAGACGGGGAGACCTCCCTTCCTTCTGGGAATAGCCCCCTGCGGTTGTCGTACTGTATATGAAAGTTGTCATTGTGTATGTGGACGCCTATACATGTCAGTGAAGAGCTGTATGTATGTGTACATGCAGGTATGTGCTCAGGTGTGTGTACAATTCTGTATGTGGGAAAAATATATACACACGTATATATTTGTGATTGTCTATAACTGGACACGTATGTGTTTACGGTTGAGTGTATAGAATTATATTCATATTTGTGCGTATGTGTGATTGGATGTATATAGCAGTACATACAAGCAGCTGTATGTGTTTTGAGTAGGCAGGTGTTTGTGGACAGATAATAATTTATTACTTATTATGTATCAGGCATGGTTTTAAGTACCTAAAATGGACTAATCCATTTAATCATCACCACGACTTTAGAAGGGAAGTATGATTATTTCCCTAGTTTGAAACGAGCAAACTCAGGCAGAGAGACGTTAAGGAACTTCCCACGGTCACACAGAGATTACGTGGCGGAGCCATCAGACCCAGTCAGTCAGCAGTCTGAGCTGTTACTTCCACCACCACACCGCCTTTCATGTGTATTTAATCATATGTGTCTAGGTTTCTGTGTCTGTGTATGCAGCTGGGTGCCACCTGGCAGTGCATATGTATCTACAGTTGTGTGGATGTCCGTGCGGATGGCCCTGTGTGTGTGAGGGAGGTACTTTTATATACATAGTTCTGTGTTTGCATATGTATTTCCCTCACTGTCTTCTCACCTTCCTGCCAAATCCTGCTCCTACCCCTACCCCAGCATCAACTAGCAGTCCTGGGCCCTTACTACAGTGGAGGAGTGGACCCCATCCCCATCCTGTCTCTGGGGCACCCCAGACCCTTAGCCAGGCAGTCCACTCAGCCTCCCCAGCCCCTTTCATCAGGGACAGCCAGCTTTCCCCCTGCCTAGGGGAAAGACCAAAGGAATTGGGAGACTCAGCCTAGGAGAGGTGACAGGGGTACACACTCTGCATTCTCTCTTGGATGGCATGGGCAGTGAGAAGCAAGGTAGGGTAATGGTGGGAGTCACCTGATGAAGGGATGGGTGAAGATGAGACCTGTGTCTGGCTGTGGTGCCCAGGCTGGCTGGCGCTCTGCACCTTGTAGGTCATGCAGCTCCTCCTCCCCAAGGTCAACTCTTAAGTGACACTCACTGCTACACTACAGCCTCCCAGACCTCTGATGAGATGTGTGTGTGTGTGTGTGTGTATGTGTGTCCATCCCACTGGTGCTGTGCATGGCCTCTATGCATAAATGTGCATTCTATGGGCCCTGGGTATGGGGGGTGACACTGCATTCACTGTGCATATCAAACATCCACTTCATGTATGTTACATTTGTTTTAAAACACTGAATGTACATTGGATATATGGTGTGAATGTGTTTGTATATTCATGGTTGTGGTCTGTCTGCATGCAAACTGTACGCACCCTTTGTCTACTTTCACTTATGCTGCATGTGCCCTGCACATGGGTAATTGGACATGTGTATCGCCGGTGCCACATTCCTGTTGGATGTCTGCTGCGTATGACGCATTTCTTGGGTACTACACGAATGTCATATGCACTTGGTATTCTTCCATTTATTTCACAACATTGCTTACTACTTGTACATTACATGCATATTTCGTGTGCTGCATGTGCATGCTATGTGCTGCATGTGGCATCCATGCCCTGCACCATGTATGTGGTGTGTAACTGTGTGGTGTGTGCGTGTGTGGTGTGTATGTGTTGGTGTTCTGGCTTCAGACAGCTCTGCACAGGCCTCGCGAGTGCAAGTGGCCATCCAGACCCTGGATGAAAATGACAATGCCCCCCAGCTGGCTGAGCCCTATGACACCTTTGTGTGTGATTCTGCAGCCCCTGGCCAGGTGAGCAGCTGTGGCAGAGGGGTTGGGACCTCAAGGCCTCCAGTGGCCCACTCCATACAAGGCCTCGATTCTTCCTCCCAGCTGATTCAGGTCATCCGGGCCCTGGACAGAGACGAAGATGGCAACAGTAGTCGTGTCTCCTTTCAAGGTCCTCTGGGCCCTGATGCCAACTTTACTATCCGAGATAACCGAGGTGGGTGGCCTCCAACTGTTGTTACCCACCTCACGGTTCTTGGTCCACAAGTCGATAGAAATTGGCATGAGACTGAAAAAGGAATTTAGACAGGCAAGGCTTTATGAGGGGGAGCTTTTGCTCAAACAAAAGGGAGACAGTGCTGGTTAGGGAGCAACCAGACTGGCTCTCTGAACAAAGGGCTGGGGAACTTTTAAAGGGTAAAGGAGAAAGTTTGATGCCAACATTGAAATCATAACATGTAGAGGCAGAGTTTTATCGGCTGCTGCCCATCTGGCAATCATGCTTCTTCATACATTGCATGTCTCATTAGCATGTTAAATCTCCACCTTTGGGTGTGATTTTTAGCATTAAAATAAGGCAAAGGTCTATGAGTGGTCAACTTTGGGCTTCATCTTGGCAGTAACCAGTTTGTGCTGCCTTTGACTGGGGCTGGCAGAACCCTGCTCCGATGGTTGCCATGTCCTGTTAAAGAAAGCAGAACTGCTTTCTGTTGAAGCTGGGCGTTAATCATTTCCAAAGCTTTTGTTCAGTATCATAAGCAGACTTAAGCTTTGGCTCAAGGCTCAGGCAGGTAGCCAAAGTCCACCGACCTTTACTATCTCACTACGACCATGCCCTCGCCTGCGTCCCTCCTCTCCTTCTCCACCACCCCCAGCCCGGCCTGCCTAACCCCTGCCCCACCTGTCTGGGCCTTCCACCCAACAGAAGGTAGGTGTGGATTTACACTTGCTTGGTTGCTCTTTGCAAACCTTCCCCATGGGAGGCTGGCTCTGTGGGTGGGACTCACCCTACCCGGAAGGTGTCCCAAAAGGTGCTCCAACATCTTCCCTCTCCCACAGATGGCTCTGCCAGCCTGCTGCTGCCCTCCCGCCCCGCTCCGCCCCGCCAGGCCCCCTACCTGGTTCCCGTAGAACTGTGGGACTGGGGGCAACCCGTACTGAGCAGCACTGCCACAGTGACTGTCAGCGTGTGCCGCTGCCGGCCTGATGGTTCTGTGGCATCTTGCCGGCCCGAGGCTCAGCTCTCAGCCACTGGGCTCAGCACCGGTGCCCTGCTTGCCATCGTCACCTGTGTGGGTGCCCTGCTTGGTGAGTCAGGCCATGGCGGGACATAGGTGTGGGATCTGGACCTGCAGGGGTGTGGAGAAGAACCAGGACCCTGGGCATAGGGAAATCCACCCTAGAGCTTGAAGGACCCTCATGCCTGGACTTTCCCACCACCTGACACATCCAAGAGACAAGCTCGGGCCTCATATTACTGAGCCAATCCGTAATGACAGTAACAAGCCATAAAAAGTATTTATTGAGCCCCTACTCTGTGCCAAGTATGGTGCTGGGTACATCACTTGTGGTCTTTCATTTTATCTTGTCAACAACCCTAAGAGGTAAGTATGTTTTCCACACAAGTAAACCAAGGGTTCAGAGAAGTTAAGCAACTTCCCATTGTCACACAGCGAGTAAGGGATGAAGTCAAGATTCAAAGCAAGGTTTGCCAGATGTCAAAACTAGGGCTTGCAGCCCCCTAGGCCACACTGCCTCCTCTACCGCCTGTTGGGTCCGCGGGTCAGCATGGAGACAGGCGCCCTGGCCCTGCCGGCTCAGCGGCCTGTGTGCCCCCCATCTGTCACGCAGCCCTGGTGGTGCTCTTCGCGGCCTTGCGGCGGCAGAAGCAGGAAGCGCTGATGGTACTGGAGGAGGAGGATGTCCGGGAGAACATCATCACCTACGACGACGAGGGCGGCGGCGAGGAGGACACCGAGGCCTTTGACATCACGGCCCTGCAGAACCCCGATGGGGCGGCTCCGCCGGCGCCTGGGGCCCCCACACGCCGCGATGTGCTGCCCCGGGCCCGGGCGCCGCGCCAGCCCAGGCCGCCGGGCCCTGCCGACGTGGCCCAGCTCCTGGCACTGCGGCTCCGCGAGGCGGACGAGGACCCCAGCGTGCCCCCGTACGACTCGGTGCAGGTGTATGGCTACGAGGGCCGGGGCTCCTCCTGCGGCTCCCTCAGCTCCTTGGGCTCCTGCAGCGAAGCCGGCGGCGCCCCCGGCCCCGTGGAGCCGCTGGACGACTGGGGTCCGCTCTTCCGCACCCTGGCCGAGCTGTATGGGGCCAAGGAGCCCCCAGGCCCCTGAGCACCGTGGAGGGGCAGCGGCACAGGCCCTCTGAGTGAGCCCCACAGGGTCTAGGCAGGCAGCAGCAGCCCAGGGGCCCAGGCCTCCTCCCTGTCCCTGTGTCCTTCCTTCCCCAGGGCACCCTAGCTCTTCCCTCCTTGTCCTCTTGAGTCTGTTTGTCTCTCTCCAGGGATCCTTGTCTCTGTCTGTGACACTGTCCTGCTCTGGGTTTTGTGGCTCTGACCCTGAGCCTGCGTCCTCTCACTGTGATTCGTTTCTGTTCTCTGTGGCTGTTTGTCTCTGCAGTTGGAAATTTGTCTCTCTCTCTCTCTCTCTCTCTCTCTCTTTCTCTCACACACACACACACACACACACACACACACACACACACACACGCACATGCTCTGTCTCCCTTGCCCACACACATGCTCTGTTTCTGTCTCCTGCCCACATCTCCCTTCCTTCGCTGGGTCCCTGTGACTGGCTTTTTGGTTTTTACTTTGTTGTCCATCCCAAAAATCAAGAGAAACTTCCAGCACTGCTGCCCGCCCTCCCACAGGGGATGCTCTCTGCCCCAGGTCAGTGCTTCCAGACTGTGGGGCCAGGGGTGGCTGAAGCCCCCCCCCACTGACTGCCTCTGAGTGGCTCTCCTGTCCTTACAGACCTGCCCGCATGGTTCCATCCATCACTCATGGCCTCATCCTGGCTCCACTGGCCTCCAGCAGGGAGAGGGAGCCAGCCGCCTCCCAGGGCAAGAGCTCCAGCCTCCCACGTGGCCGCCTCCCTGGAGCTCTGCCCAGCTGTCAGCCGCCCCGGGCATCCCAGCTCTGGGCACTGTCTTGTGTGCTTCCCAGGCCCCAGGGGAAGCAAGGAAGGAAAGGGGGAGGCAGCTGGGGAAGGGGAAAGAGGGAGGAAGGGGAGGGGCCTCCATCTCTAATTTCATAATAAACAAACACTTTATTTTGTAAAGCTGGAGCCCTGCTTCTGTTTCTGCACTCAGGTTTCTGTACAGAGCTTTGCTGTGAAGGGTGGGAGGAGAGCCCTATCCCCTCCCTGCTCATTCTCCTTTCTCCTTGGGGGAAAGCCACTTCAAGTCCCTCTAGAGGAGGATTTGGGGAGTCAGGAGGTGACAGCTCTGTGCCCCACTCCCACCAGCAACTCTCTGCGTTCCCTGTTGGTCTCACGCTGTCCAAGGAGAGTAAGATGTGGGGATTGGCCAGAGGGGAGGATGGGCAGGAGAAATAGAGGGCGAGAGCTACTGAGAAGAGAGGAGGAGATGACAGACTAAGAGGGGCTTCCAGGAAAATCATGTGGGTGGTAGGCAGCAGAGGGAGGCAAGCCAGCCTTTCCTGGGGCCTGTAGTGCCAATTGGGGAAAGGGTGGGCCAGGGTGAGATGGTCACATTGAATCTGGGCCTGCAGTCCCCCCATTTGTTCTCCCCCAGTCCACGGTCTTAGTCTTTGTGGAGCACAAAGGAGGAGGAAGAGGGACCAGGGAGGCGCCTGTTGAGGGGCAGAATCAAAGTCAACTGTGGCGGGAGGTGAGCAGGAACTGCCAGCTTCTCCCAATGTCCACTCCCTGATGCAGAGAAAGGATCTGCCCAGGAACCAGCATAAGAACCCAGGCCTCGTAGCTCCAGGCAGCGCTCCTAGAGGCACGAAGCAAGTGGGTGGCTTAGGAAGTGGGGGGTGCTGGCAATTGGGGAAAGCTGCTTCAATGTGCATATTCCTTCTGTCACACCTTCCACACCTGCTTGATTAGGGCAACCAGGTGGTGGGGGAACAAGCACACGCCTTACTCTTCCGAAGGCTGGAACCCTGGACCCCTAACAGCCCAAGAGCCTGTGCAAGGCCTCAGGAAACTAGAAGAAGGCAGCATCCCAAGCAAGGCATCAGAGGGGACAAGGTCTTCCGACTCAGGGCAGCAAGGGCAAGATCTCTGCCCCTTTGGTCTCACCCTGATTCTACATCAAACCTTCAGGGATTATTGGAGAGATGGAGGAAATGATCCGAGCCATGCTTAGGTAGGGAGGAGTGCATTGGAATGGGATGCTGACCTTGGCCTGCCCACCCCCCCAACACCCTCCTGGGGTCCTCCCCCAGCTCATTAAAAACTTAGAGGAAAATAACAGGGCATAGGGCAACAGGCTTGTCAGCAAGACCCAGGGGCTCCCCTCTGGTCTCCAACACTTCATCCTCTGGAAGGCAGAAGCTGTCAAGGGAGGGAGATGGGCAGGACTGTAGAAAGAAGGGAGAGGGGAAAGGAGGAGAGGAGATGCAAGGAGACGCAAGACGGGGCTCCCCCTCCGGTTCTGCCCTCTGAGTCTGGGTTCAAGCCTCCTTCCCCAGTTTGCAGGGCAGGGGGCGGGGGCACAGAGCACCTCAGGGGCAGGGAGCTGCCAGCAGCTCCCAGTGCCCCTGCCTGGGCTCAGGTGGCAGTCCCAGGCCCTGGGCCACTCCTCCCTCCCTGAGAGCCTCAGGATAGGATTGGGGGGATGAGGAATTGGAGAACTGGTGCGGTGAGTCCTGCCCCCACCTCCTCTTTACTCTGGATCACAGCCCCAAAAGAAATGACAAGGCCTGGCATTCTTCCCATAAGACATTGCTGTCCTTATTCAGGTGTTGCTCTTTTCTGTAAGTCTGTTTCCTGTCTCTGCACACAGCAACTGCATCACCTGCCACATGCACATACACACACCCATCCTATATCACTCTACACCTGGACACAAGGCCCACCTGCAACTGTGGCACGAATACGCACCCTTTCATGCCTACACCAAACACTGGAAGCCTGTGCCAAAGCTGCCCCTGCACATGGGCTCCTCCAGGGGGACACAGCAGACCTCTGGTTATGGGTCCCAGAGTTCCACATCTCCTCCCCTGAGGCTAGGGAGTGGCCAAGGGGTGAAGAGGGCTGCTATGGAAGCCATCGGCCAGATTCCTTGATTATGGCTTGAAGGCCAGTCCTCTTGTATTGTGCACCTTTCTGTGGTCCCCTTTCTCACCACAATTCCACCTGCCCCCCGACTCTGTCCCCACTGCTGTCCTTTCTGGGGCTGGCTCCAGGACCTTTCCTTCCTCCTCCCCAGTCAGGCCCTCAGGGCCAGAGTCTGGAAGCCTTCTCCTGCCTGGCCAGCTCCTGTTAGAGGAATTCTTAGCCTGGGGCGCAGGGTTAGGGCTCAGGGCCCAGGCTGAAGCTAGGAGAAAGGGTTTTAGGAGGGAGGACAAGTGGCTGTTATTCTTGGGACTGGGATGTGGGATGAGAGAACAGAAGCTTCAGTAACTTTCCTTCAGGCCCCATCTCCTAGTGTTTTCTCTCCCGTGTGGCCTGGGGAGAGGGGGCGGTGGCCTTCCTGGAGCTCTCAGCCGAGATCTCTAAGTCAGGGCTTCCAGGGGAGCTGGAGTGGGGACTGGAGGGGCAGGAGACTGTTCCCCTTGGCATGGCCACTTCCCTCTCCTCTTCCTTCTCCGGAGGCAGCATGAGGAAGGGGAGGCTGGAAAGAAGGCAAGGCAAGAAAGGAGGTGGGCACGGCTGACAGTGGAACCCAGGCCCAGAGGGCTGAAGAGCCAGGATGTGCTGTGGGGGCTGCCTGAGCTCACCCCTGCAGGCCCTCAGGGTTCACTCCCCCCTGGCCACCAGGCAGGGGCTTGGCCCAGCTACTCTTCCCCTCCACATCTCTCCCCAGAAGCCTGCAGGGAAGGAGGAAAGGCAGAGCAGGGGGCCTGGGAGGAGCTGTGCTGAGTCAGCGCAGGCCCTGGTGGGGAAGGCCTGGGTCTAAGCCTCCTCTCTGCCACTTACCGTGTGACCCGGGCAAGTCACATAACCCTCTGAACCTGATTGCTCTTCCATAAAGTGAGGAAGGATCATTTTTACTTCAAAGGGCTGTCAGGAGAACTGCCGTCAGTAAAGGAATAATCATTCTTGTCATTACAGTCAAGGCGGAGGAGGGCAGATGAGACAAGCCCACCATACCAAGAGGCGTCCATCACTGTACCAGGCCAGGCCACCATCCCCTTCTCATCCTGAGAGGGGCCGCTCCCCTCCTCGCCGCCCCACCTCACCAACGTGAAAAAGCCACCAGGAGAAAGCGACACTGCCATAAAGGCCCCAAACTAAGAGAGACTGGGGATGGGACGGAAAAAAGCAGAAAAGAAGATGGCAAGAAAAGAGGGTCTAGCACCTAGCGCGGCATCTGGCATGCAGCAGGCACACTGCAAGTGTTTGCTGGAAGACGGACGTGGTGCCCAGAAGGAGGCTGGCCCAACCCATGGGGTGTCAACAAAGAGCCATCAATAGCTCTGGGAGGCAGAAAGGATGGAGACTTGGAACAAATGAAGCTGGCAACTCATCAGGGCTGGAGACAGGTGCTGTGAGGCTGCTCCCAGCGGGGCCCACCCCTGCTGTCCCTCTCCCACCCACTCCCTGGGCCTGGATCTCCTCAAGTCCTGCCGCTTCTCACAACGTCTCAGTCCCTGCTGGCATCCTGGAGTCTCCTGGTGTCGCCTCCCTGTCTCCGGCAGAGAGTTCTCTATCTTCCCCAGCTCTGTGGGTAGTGGCAGGCTCAGGATGGGCCTGGCTGGCCTCCTCCTCTGGCTCTGACTCCGGCTCCCGGAGCTTCTGCAGCTCCGTGTACAGCACACAGGCATCGTTGCGTGACACATACTCCCATCCACTCTCCCGCACATGGAAAAGGTCTACAGAACCCCCTGAATAGGCATCTCGGTGGGTGGCGTGGGCCACAGCGCATCGAGCCAGGGCGTAGGCTTCCTGGGTGGTCATGTCATAGCGGTAGCCACGGTCTAGCACACCATAGGCATAGGGAGATCCAGAGCCCACTGAGAAGATGTTCCCCTGCAGGCGGGTGCCATTACTGTAGACATAGAAGAGGGAAGGACCAGAGCAGTCCCAGCCACACAGGGCAGTGGCCACACACAGATCCAGCCCCCGGTAGCGGGACATCATGACTGACAAGAGCTTGGCAGCACTGGCCACGCTGGGTAGCTGACCCTCCCTCAGTGCCCGAAGCCGAAGCTCCCGCTGTAACACCCGATACCATGTGGCACAGTCGGCGGAGGTGCCAGAGGTGGTACCCAGGAGGTGCCGGTGCACAGGGATGACCTTGCATGAGGTTGGACATGCCACGTAGCTGCCACAGGAGGAACGTGTGTCGGCCGCGGCTATGACTCCGTGACGGAAGCGGAAGGCCAGGGTGGTGGTGCCGTGGGCCAGCCGGGGGCCATGGGTCTGCAGGAAGGCTTGAGGGTCACAGCCCCGGGGCACAGCCCAGCCACCAGACTGGGGCAGATGAGGTGATGGTCTCTCGGTATCAGGCGCCTGCCACTTGCACACATCCTGCAGAGCCATTGCCGGGGCTGAGCAAAGGTTGCAAGAAGCAAGGCAGGGATTTGTGGGCTGGGGTCAGGTGGGGGAGAGGGACGCTATGGAGAAGCTGGGCTGCAGCCAGAACCAGTGAGGATGGCATGTGAGCTGACGCTTCATTTCTGCCAACTCCAAACCACGCCCTGGGATTGGCTGAGGGAGCAGCCCCTCCTCCTCAGAGGACTGCTGAGGGGGGACAGGATGACACCAGGGGAGTCCCCAGCACCAGGAAGACGCTGCCCCATCAGTCAGACCTTCACTTTCTGTTGCCCATGATGCATCTAAGAGTCTCCCAGAGAGTCTCCTGTCTGTCATCCTCCAGCTCTCTGGAGTGGGGTGGGGGCTGGGGCAGCTCAAAGGAAAGCAGGCACAGTGGAAGGAGGAGGGCTGGGTTCCCTTGTGTTTCCTATGCAGGACACTGGGCATTCAAAGACACAGGAGGCCCTTACCTGGCCTGAGGAGGAGGTAAAGGCAATTTGGTGCTCTGCCGCAGTAATAGAGAGTGCTGCAAACCCTCGGGGCAGGACCCTCAGAGAGGTGAGAGAAGGAAATTCTGAGGCTCAGCTAACACTTTCAACTTATGGGCAAGATGGGGAAAGAAAAATGGACTGAGGCAAGGGCAAAGAGAAAAGAGCAAGAGAGTTTTGTATGGGGGAAAGCAGAAAGAGGCTCAGATACCTTCCAGAAAGGCGGATTACTGAGCGAGGGAAACTAGAATCTGGAGCACTCTTTCTCCTCTGCTTTCTGGATAAATATGTCCTCTATCTGCATACAGAGACAGCTTTCCTGACAGCTCTCTGGCAGCATAGCTTCTTTGACTTATTAAAGTCCTGAGGATGTAGCTGAAAGGATCTAGTGGCCCTCTCTCTTCTAGTCTCTCTTCTACCCAGTAGTTTACAATGGCAAGAGAGCTGTTTGCATTAATATTAACAGTACCAGGGCAGGAGAAACGACTGACCTTGACCCCATAACATTGAGTCTGAGTTTTACACCAACCAGGGGTGGTCTAGGGGTGGGCTTGGAGGACCCTGACAGCTGGCCCTTAACAGACCCCACACAAAGGAAAGAGCCTGATCCTACAGACATCATGAGGGTGGGGCTGTGCCATCATAGTTTCCTGGGACCTCAGTAGCAAGGGCAAGTGTAAACATGTCACTAGAGGACTGGAGAAACAAGAAGGGCATGCTAAGGTCCAACCAGTCCTTCTCCCTTCCTTTGTGTAAGACCACCTGGAAATATTACTGAAGACAAAAGAATATGTCCTCTTTCTAAAGACTAAGTCTTAGACTCTATATAGAGATGGACTGCCACCCCTCTAGGCCGGGCCATTATTAAGTCAAGTCTGGACAGTTGAATGTCCTCCTAATCGGCCACCCTCCAGTCTCCCACCCTAATCTTATCCTCCCTATGGACATGTTTTCCTAAGGCACCACTCAAATCCTCTGTCTCTTTTGCTAAGAAACCTTGAAGGGCTACAAGATAAAATCAAAACTACCTCTTCTGCCTCAAGCTGGTATATAGTTGAATTCAAATCCATCCATCACAACCTCTTTTCACTCTATTCCTAAAACACTTCCCACCTTCCTTTCACCTATTTGAATCTTATCCCACAAAGCCCCGCTTGAGTACTGCCTATTGTGAAAATCCTTCCCAAGTATGAGCTGAGAAAGGAGAGGCTGTGGGTGTGAGGAGCAATGAGACTCAAGTGTTATTTAGAGAAATGAATCCAGACTTCCTTGACAAAGCCATCCTGGACCCTCAATCTTTTCCCGGTCTACACAGACCTCCTACCCAACCTCTGAACTACAGCACTTATCTTTTGTACTTCTCCTTTGTGAGGTCTCCATGAGTAGGGATCCTGGAGCAAAGACCTAATTCAGGTAGGTTGGGAATAGGTCATGGAAGGCCTTGAATGCCATGCTGAGTAGCTTGAACTTTAAAGAAAATTTTTAGGCAGGTAAGTGTTAACGTTAAAATGGTACTTTAGGAAAATCAATCTGATGCTGTGCGTAATGAATTAGAGTGATAGTTTAGGCCCAGAAAATCAGTTAGAATATTTCAGCCATTCAACTATGAGGAAATGAGAAGCCAAAGGTGGTATCAGTTGCAATGAAAAAGAATGTGAGAAACATTGCAGAGGAAGAATCAGAAGAACCTGGCAACCCACTGGAGGTGGAGGAAAAGAGGAGTGTCAAAGATGATCTAGGGCTTTAAGCCTCTGTGCCTGGAAGAGCATTGTTGTCATCCTTTCATGTTCATTTGGCAGATATGTATTAAGCAGGCAGTGGCCACAGAGATGAACGGTAGAGAAATATTTGTCTTTAAAAGCTCACAATCTGGTAGGAGATAAATGTACTCTTCTAACCAGGTAAAATGTGAAAGTGCCTTAAGGAGGCACAAATGCTATTAGCGCAGAGTGAAAGAACCACTAAAAGCCACAAGGAGGACTAGTTGCATTGCAGGGGTGAATGCAAAATCATACGTGCTCAGTAAACAGAGGCACTCTGCATTTCCACGCCCTCCAAGTGTGAGACACAGATAAAGATCTCCTGCTTCATTACATTCTGATGATTGGGCTTGGAAAGGGTTGTCAAATTTCAGCATTAAAAATACAGCCATGCAGAGTCTGCTGAAGGAGAGGAGGGGCTGAATGGGGCATCTCAGGAAAGCGTAATTCTGATGTCGATAGATGTTGCCGCTGGAATCCAACAAGGAAGGCCAGACACTGACTTCATAGAACCATAAACCAGGAGGCAACATTTCATACATATGCCCACTTCCTGACTTGTTGTAGTTTCCAAAAGAGTTAAAAAATGAAGGAGGGAGGAAGAGGCAATGAAATATAGCACATTCCTGAATAAAAAGCATCGTCTTAGCAAGCTGAATTTAGACAATCTCTTGGTACATCTTTATGGAGCCTCAACTCTCCTCCAGGCTCTTTGAGCTGGTATATTACTATTGACTCAATTATTCAGGTGCTGAATTGAGAATTCAGTTTGTGGATTAACTGGGTCCTTTGTTTTTCCTTCTTTATTCTTCTATCCACCTTTTATTTTATTTTATTTATTTATTTTTTTTGAGACAGAGTCTCACTGTGCTGCCTGGGCTAGAGTGCCGTGGCGTCATCCTAGCTCACAGCAACCTCAAACTCCTGGGCTCAAGCGATCCTCCTGCCTCAGCCTCTCGAGTAGCTGGGACTACAGGCATGTGCCACCATGCCTGGCTAATTTTTTCTATATATTTTTTAGTTGTCCAATTAATTTCTTTCTATTTTTAGTAGAGACAGGGTCTCGCTCTTGCTCACGCTGGTCTCCAACTCCTGAGCTCAAACAATCCGCCCGCCTCGGCCTCCCAAAGTGCTAGGATTACAGGCATGAGCCACCGCGCCCGGCCATCTATCCACCTTTTAGGCAATTCATTACTTATTATAATTTCCACCAGGCGGTGGGAGAAAAGAGAATGAATATCGAATCTTAAAAACTGGTTCATTAAAGAACAGTTGTGGTGTGGCAACTAACAAAAGCTATATTGTTTGTTGAGCTTTTCACCACAAATTACTGTGGTTTAACAATATCGTAGGGAAATGGCCTCAGAGTAGATCATCAGTTTACCCAAACTTAGAGGGTACCCTTAAACAAAATGGCAACCTCAGGCGCGTTAACAGGATGCTGAGGAAGTAGAGATGTAACATGTTGCTTGGATATCAGGCTGGGCGGGGACAACTTACCACTAAAGGTTCAGAAAACATTTTCAACCAGTCACGCCCTTCTCAAAGATGGCCGAACCCACTTCCCTCACGCAACATGGGCGGTTCCAATCACTTCCTATGAATTTGAGGTTAATCTGAGCCAGTACTGCTTGCAAGACCAAAGTCAATATGGCAGCTACATTCTTTTAGAATTTAAGAGTAGCGAAGCCATGTATTTTTTTTTTCTCTCGGTGAAAATGGTCCCTTGCGTCTGGCTCTTGTTTTTGGAGGCGTGGTTGCCAGGAGTCAAAATGACGCCTCCTTGGCATAGATTTAATAGGAAGTGAAGCTGTGAGGGCGGGGCGTTGCCCGGCCTATCTTTGCAAGGTGTTCTCGGAGTTAGTTCCGTTTGCCCTCAGTAGACATGGCGCTGGCCAGCGTGTTGGAGAGCCCGCTACCGGTGAACCAGCGCGGGTTTTTCGGACTCGGGGGTCGTGCAGATCTGCTGGATCTGGGCCCAGGGAGTCCCAGTGATGGGCTGAGCCTGGTCGCGCCCAGCTGGGGTGTCCCAGAGGAGCCGGGAATCGAAATGCTTCATGGAACCACCACTTTGGCCTTCAAGGTGCGGATCCAGCAGTCCAAACACCCTCGCCTTTCCTGGCCTCTCAGCCGGACCGCAGTCCGTGGTGGTCGTAGCCACCAACCCCAGGCAGAGGCTCAGTCTCCCCTCATCCGGACCCTAGCGGTTTCGCTGTCTCATTACCCCGGGAGGCCTCGGTCCTTGCTCTGGCCGGAGAGCGGGACGGTGGGGATGGGTGTAAGTGGGGGAAAGAACCCGAGGTAGCTTGGTGACCCCAGGTTGTTCCTGTCCAGGAACTTCCAGCTGGGAAAGGGGAGAGGCGGTAACAATGAACCTTGGCAGAGGGAAGGCTGTTGTAACTATTCACTGGGCGGCCCCCTAGGCAAGGGTAGCCGAAGTTCTGTGGCATGGGGAGGAATGCTTGGTGAGCACTGTATGTACTTGGAGTTGTACTAAAAGCCAGACAATTGGGGTTCCTGGCCCAGCTCTGCAATAACTAGCTCTAGATCTTGGGCAATTCGCTCTCACTGAACCTGTTTCCCCATCTATAAAATAAATTTAGTACTGTTTATACCTATGTCAAGGAATTGAGGTGACTCTGAAGTGACATTAATACGTGGGAAAGGACTCTGTGAAGTATAAAAGGACAGAGAAAGAGATGTGCTGGGTTGCACTGGTGCAAAAGAAATGTCAATGTTTTTGTGGTCTGATGTGATTTGTGGCCTGTTTTGTGCTTTCGTCTGATCTTAACAGTTCCGCCACGGAGTCATAGTTGCCGCCGACTCCAGGGCCACAGCAGGTGCTTACATTGCCTCCCAGACAGTGAAGAAGGTGATAGAAATCAACCCCTACCTGCTGGGCACCATGGCTGGGGGTGCAGCGGATTGCAGCTTCTGGGAGCGGCTGTTGGCTCGGCAATGTCGAATCTACGAGCTTCGAAACAAGGAACGCATCTCGGTAGCAGCTGCCTCCAAGCTGCTTGCCAACATGGTGTATCAGTACAAAGGCATGGGGCTGTCCATGGGCACCATGATCTGTGGCTGGGATAAGAGAGGCCCTGGTAAGTTAAGCTACAACCACGTAATCCTTGGGCTAACACTGCAGAAAAGAGGGGTTGGATGGAGAGATGGATGAAAGGGCTTTGTGTCAGTGCTGAGGATATGTTGATTAGGTTCTTAGCCCTTCCTTCTCTTTGTTCAACTCTTTTTCCTACCGTAGTGTAGGAAAAGGAATAGAATTAGACCAGCTGTGTCACTGACTACCTCTGTGACCTTAGAAAGGTGCTTATTTTCTCAGCCTTTTGTTTCTTCATCAGCTACATTGGTTAAGTGAGGTAAATGTAAAGCAACTAGTACAGTGTCTGGCACACAATAGTTTTCCTTCTGTCTTCTCTCCCTTAAAATTATAAGACCTAGAAGGAATTGTATTTGAGAATTAAATTGGATAATAGACATAAAACTCTAGCCAGTGCTAAGAGAAATATATAATGTAAGCCACACATGTAATTTAAAAATTTTCTCATAGCTGAGCACAGTGGTACACACCTGTAGTCCCAGCTCCTCATTCACTTGAGCCCAGGAGTTGGAGGCCAGCCTGGGGAATATAGCCAGACCTTGCCTCTTAAAAAAAAAAAAGAAAGAAAGAGAGAAAGAAGAAAAAATTTCTCATGGCTTTTTAAATTTTTTTTTCATTTTTGGGACAGAGTCTCACTCTGTCATCTGGGCTATAGTTACCATGGCGTCAGCCTAGTTCACAACAACCTCAAACTCGATCCTCCTGCCTCAGCCTCCTGAGTAGGTGGGATTATAGGAATATGCCACGACCGCCATGCCCAGCTAATGTTTTCTATTTTTAGTAGAAATGGGGTCTCGCTCTTGCTCAGGCTGGTCTCGAACTCCTGAGTTCAAGCAATCCTCCTGCCTCGGCCTCCCAGAGTGCTAAGATTACAGGCATGAGCCACTACGCCCAGCCTCTCATGGATATATTTAAAAAGTAAAAAGAAACAGGTAAAATTAATTTTAGGAATTCACTGAATCCAGTATGTGGCAGTAGCACTATTCCAAGTGCTCAGTAGCCATATGGCTAGTGGCTACTGTATTGGACAATAAAGTTCTAATATATGGTAGTCACTCCAAAGTTAATCATTTCTCCTCCCTTTTTGCTTCAGAGAGTCTTTGGCCTAGAAGGGGCCTTTTGGGCTTCTCTCCTTTTCTTTCCTTGCTGGATATAGTCACCCTGACAATCACCCTTGGTCCTATTCTGTCATTTCTGAAAAGAAATTCCTTAGTCTATTTTCCTTTCCAGTATTTAAGAAACTTGCCAGGAAGTTCAGTCTTATACTTGATGTTGTTTCCTCTTCGGCCCATTTTGAATTATCTTTTTAGTAAAGCTAGACTACAGCTAGTTACTTTCTGTGTGGTTTTCCCTTCTGAATGCTTAAAAATAATTATTCTTTTCTCCTGTTGTTTTTTTTTTTTTTTTTGAGACAGAGTCTCACTCTGTTGCCCGGGCTAGAGTGACGTGGCGTCAGCCTAGCTCACAGCAACCTCAAACTCCTGGGCTCAAGCGATCCTCCTGCCTCAGCCTCCTGAGTAGCTGGGACTACAGGCATGCGCCACCAGATGCAGAGCTAAATATTTTTAGTAGAGACGAGGTCTCACTCTTACTCAGGCTGGTCTCCAACTCCTAAACTCAAGCAGTCCACCTGCCTCGGCCTCCCAGAGTGCTAGGGATTACAGGCATGAGCCACTGCACTCCACCTCCTTTAGCTTTTTTTAAAAGTAATTTTATAGAATTCTTATTTTCTTGTATTTATGTTGGTTTCTCCCAGGTTTTAAGAAGGATAGAGAACTACTACCTTGGAATATGAATTAGATGTCACAAGGAGTGGTCATTTTTTTTCCTGCTAACATCATCTTCTTTTCCAGGCCTCTACTACGTGGACAGTGAAGGGAACCGAATCTCGGGGGCCACCTTCTCTGTAGGTTCTGGCTCTGTGTATGCTTATGGGGTCATGGATCGGGGCTACTCCTATGATCTGGAAGTGGAGGAGGCCTATGATCTGGCCCGTCGAGCCATCTACCAAGCCACCTACAGAGATGCCTACTCAGGAGGTGCGGTCAACCTCTACCATGTGCGGGAGGATGGCTGGATCCGAGTCTCCAGTGACAATGTAGCTGATCTACATGACAAGTATAGTGGATCTACTGCCTGAAGGAGGGTGGATGTGGCTGCTTGCATTTCTTGGGGTGACTGTCATTGGTAATTTGGATATAGCACCTCATCCTATCTATAGTGGAGGGGTCCTCAGTTGTATTGGTACTTATTTTTAAGCTCTGGAATATTGGTCTCTGTGTGTTAGCAGTTGTTAATGAGCTGCTGCAGAGGCGACTATTTGTTTTACTTCCCGGATGTTAACATTACACTACTCACTACTCGACCTCAGCCTGTGTTGAGTCTTTTGTCCACGCTGTCCCTCCTGCAAGCGCTCTACAGTCAAATAAGCCAGGACAGTGGGAGGGAACTGACTGTAATTACAGGAAACAGTGATGTGAAGACATTGTCTAGTGAATACATTAACATCCCCACTCATGAAGCTAATAACAAAGGAGAAGGAGAGAGCGGCAAGGAGGAGGGAGAGACTTCCCGATTCGGTTTGCAAAGAGATGAAAAGTTGATGAGGTGGAAAGATGCACAGGGCTGTACCAGGCAGGGCTGCAGAGGAAAAAGCTCTCACCCTGTGGTGGGGGAGGGGAGGCTGATGGTTTATGCAGAGCAGAAGGGTGAAGAGGGTAAATCTTGGATTTTAAACCAATTGGAAAGGGAAGGCTTGGACCCTGGGAAGGAGAGGACGAAGGAGTGAATGGGAAAGCAATAGTGACCACAGGCTTGGTGATCCTTGTCCTTTTGGTCCTCCAGTATGTATATGTGCGGGGCAGAGGGGAGTGATGGTGGGCTTATAGCCTCCTAGGCAGGAAACAGCACAAATTTGTCACTGGAATATGTGTGTGGGGAAGAGGCCCTGCTGAGAGCAGAGAGACTGCTGATTTATCACACCCTGCACTAAGGAGGTTCCCTAGCTGTGGTGGCAGCAGATGGCAAGGCCTTCTGTTAAAGAGAAGACATAGGAGAGATAGAGAGGTTGATGGGAGAAACCTTTAAAAAATGAGAGAGGAGGGCACAAACAATATCGCCTTCTATTTAGTTAGCCAGAAGGCAGAATGGTTGGTGAGAGTGACAACCCAGCGTCATGTCTTGAGACTGAAAGGTCGGGAGGGGTCGTTCATAGAAATAGAGAGGGTGAGGCCTGTTCTCCCCTGTACCGTGGCTACCTTCCTTTCTCACCTTCCCTCCCCCCCTCAGCCTTGTGCAGCCTTTGTATTGATTGATGAGGGCTGTCGGCCAGGAACTGATCAAGGCTTGTTAATTGCATTTGTCAAATGCAGGGAAATTGGGAATTAGTGAGATTGGAGAAGGGAGTTTGGAAAACAAATGACTCTCATGCCTAAGGGAATGTTTTTGCTGAAAGTGTCTCGGGAGCCCCTGGAGTCAGGGAGCTGCTAGCATGGACCCAGACCCACTCACAGTGGAAACAGGCAAGAGCCACACGACATCTCCCTTCTGTGTAGACCCTCGGCAGTGGTTAGCTGTGTGAGAGGCACAGGTACAGTCATCTTCCTCTCGTTTAGGACACTGGTTTGCAGATCTTTTAAACAATTAGAACCTTTTTAAAAAATGAACTCCTGGGAGAAATCCCAACACCTGAAAGAAATGAAGTAGAGTTGAGAGGTCCCAAGCGTCAACTATTGAGCTTCCCCCATCCAGCCACTCCCCACGACACCCCTTTGTTACCCCCATACACATATATTCGCTGATATTTCTTGGAACACAACCTGAAAACTACTGCCGTGGCTTGAGGGTAGAAGGGAGAGTTGAAGATTGGAATTCCCTTATATGGCCCCAGAGAGCCTGAGACTCCTGAGCTTCAGCCTATGAACAGAAAATTCAGTCTGGAGAAAAGATGATCTTGAAACATGCCACCTTTTGCCCTATTCCTGTCTCACACCTTGCTTTGGCAGTGGTCTAACTGCTTAACGGAAACACCTATTCTGCACTGATGGAGTCCTTATGTTCAGAAGAGAAAATGCGTAACCTGCAGTCTTGTGTTCTGTTTTGACATATTCCTATTTATCTGCCTTCCGGGGTCTTGGATAAAGACTCATTTAATGGAAGAGCTCAAGTTGTGGTAAGTTTTCTGGAAAGAAAATAGAGCAGAGGTAAGGAAAAATTGCAAGTCTCTAGGCCAGTGGTATCCACCCTGTGCATTTGTGATTTCTTTCTGCTGGGTACTGGTGGGGAGTTGGCTTTGCACTGATGTTGTACATCTCTGCTTGTGTGGGGATGATGGATGCCGCACAGCATTGGAGACATGCTATCGAGTGGAGTGTACCAGTTCAGGGACTCCCATCAGATTCATTTCCCAGTACAGTCCTCTTGACAAAGGATGATGGAAAAGAAATTGCCTTAAATAGCTGGAAGATTAATTTCTCTTGGCAGTTCCCAGGCGTCCAAGGGACCGGGCTCTTTAAGTGATGTCTGACAATTTCTCCCCCCTCCACAAATAGCTCAGTAACACCAAAATCTGGTTCCTCAGGGTAGATGATGGGACTAATCTGATTAAATAGGGAGCAAACACTCCTAGAGGGCCGAGCTTTCTCTTGCTAGCAGGGAATGCTGCGGGACTGAAGGCAGATGTGCCTCCCAGCATCTGCACACCAGGCAAAGGAGGGCTGTGGGGAGTAGCAGTGCACTGCGGGGTGAGTAGAATGTTCACGAAGGAAGGTGAAAAGGTAGGTGATGATGTGGAGGAGGAAGGAAGAAGGGCACAGTTAAAGCAAATCAGAGACTGAAGCACAATAGTTACTAAGTGTTCCCTCTTTAGGCAAAGCAGAAGGTCAATGTCTCTTGATATCCTCCTCAGCTAGCAAATGAGAAAACTGTCAAAGCCATTTGGGGAGTGGAAGGTCACATCCTCTGAGGGGAAATAAAACAACTGATTTATTCTGGCCCACGCATTCTACGTGGTCTGTTAGGGGAAGGAGGCGAGAGGTGAGATGAAAAGGGAGTAATGTAGGGAAAAAAAGGTGGAGGGAAATTCAGAGGGGTACATTTTCCTTGAGTCACGAGTAACAAGCATACAATGATTGGCTCAGTGGAGAATCTATATGACCATATGTAATAATAATTTGGTGAGTACACTTCAGGTTTTTTATTTTCTTATTTTTGTTTGTTTTGTTAGAAGAGCCCCCCTGGCAGGGCTATATCACAAGATGAGGTATGTACTTTGAAACTGACCAGCAGCAGTAACCTCAAGACATGATAAAGGGCTTTATGATAAAAAATACACATATATTGCAACCAAGTAAATCTGTCATTTTGTGTTTGTTTCTTGTTTGTTTTTATAAATTCTACTTTCCCTTCAGGAAGCCAGACTCATATTGGGAAAGCTTTAATTATAGCAGGCAAGAGGAGAGAGCAGACGCAGCAATCAGGACTGCCCTATCAGCAGCTGCGGCCACCTCCTTTTCCACCAGTCAGCCTGCACTGCTCCCCAGGCCTGGCCTCACAGCCAAGTTCTGGCTTCCAGGGGCTATGCCCTACTGAAGCATTTCAGTAAAAGCCACTTCTAAAATGTCCCTTTCGCAGTTGTTAGTGGGTCAAGCAGAAGAAATTCTGCCCGCGTCAGCTTCTAGGTCTTATTTAACCCAACTCATTTCTCCTGGAAGCTGTTGCCTCTGTGTTAGGTGCCAATCCTAACTTGGTACTTAACCCTTTACAGTCCAGATGAAGCTGTCATCAGCCCTAAATATCAGACCTAGTTTATTTGAAAAGAAATAAGATACCGTTGGTTCAACCTCTTCTGATGCCTCCCCGCTACTCACTCCTCCCCACCTTCTCAGGCTGTTCCTCCCTTTGCCTCATCTCAGGTTCTCTCTCTGCTCTCTCACTTTATAAAAATTCCCTTTTCTTTCCTCGACAGAATTTAAATAAAAATGAATCCATCAATAAACCAAGTGCTGCTTATGGGCATTAATGTAACAAGAAAAGGTTGTCACTAGCTGCAGGGTACCCAGAAAGCTGGTGTTACAAAGGAAAACAAAGATGGAATGGGAGAAAGTGAGCTAGAGAGAACAAGAGACAGGAACAGAAAAGCGACTCACAGATGGCAAGCGTGAGACTGAGCGAAGCGCAGTGAGACGTGGACGTGGCAGAGCAAGATGGATGGAGGCGTTGACGGGCAGAGCTGGACTGACTCGGGGATGCAGGGTGGGAACGGGGACTGAGGACAGTGGTAGAGCAGGCAGAGGAACGGAGGAGGAAAGCGATTCGAAGCTAATGCACAGTGAAACATGTCCCCCTGGAGACAGACAATTTCTCCAGCCATACATGATGAACACGTGCCTCTCTGTGTGTTGCCCCTGTACTGTCACAGTCACTTACATTCCACAAGGATCTCTCCACGTCTACACCACTTACGCAAGCTTGGAAAGAAGGTTTGAGCTCTCCCATAACCCCCTTCTCAATCCTGCCAGGCCAAAGCAGAAAAGTAGAAAACTCTCTTGTAAGAGTAACAGGGTAAATGAGGCAGGATCACAGATTCGGTACCTTTGGAAATTTCATTTTTAGGTTCACTAAGAGGCCTTCTCTCCCCTCACCTCCATACCCCATGTCCACATACATCACACACACATAACTCGCCCCTTTCTTCATACATCCCCACAGGTCAGAGCCATGGCTGTTCAAGCGGGCAGGGGAGAGTCAGGACCTCCCAGGAAGACCGAAGAATAGCACATGCTTCTGGAAAGAAGGAAATAAGTATGTTCAAGTAGGAATGTGTGTAGACCACAAGGGACTAAGGTGGAGGGGAGATTTTTGCAACTCCTGCAGCTTTTCTCAACCTAGCCTTAGTAGCCTCGCCATCCCAGGACATCTGTGCACTAAAGCTTCCCCATGCATACAGAGTTTCACGCAATACATTTCACAGCAGCTTATCTCGAGCAGAGATATGTAGCATTGTCTGATTAGAGGGAATCCTCTGAGCACCTGAGGGAGGGCTCATAATCATCATATCTCCCTTGAGTCTGGAGTTTGCACTCATGGCTTAGTCTTTATTTTTTTAATTTTTTTTAAGACAAAGCACAAATTTGTCACTGGAATATGTGGGTGGGTCGAGCTAGAGTGATCTGCTGATCGAGCTAGAGTGCCATGGAATCAGCCTAGCTCACAGCAACCTCAAACTCCTGGGCTCAAGCGAGCCTACTGCCTCAGCCTCCCGAGTAGCTGAGACTACAGGCATGCGCCACCATGCCTGGCTAATTTTTTCTATATAGTTTTAGTTGTCCAGCTCGCTTCTTTCTATTTTTTTAGTAGAGATGGGGTCTCGCTCTTGCTCAGGCTGGTCTTGAACTCCCAAGCCCAAACAATCCTCCTGCCTTGGCCTCCCAGAGTGCTAGGATTACAGGCGTGAGCCACCGCACCTGGCCACATGGCTGAGTCTTTAGAAAAGAAAGCAATAGAACCTTTTACAACAGCACAACATATTCATCCTAAAGAGGAAAAATGTGCATGAAAGTGGATCAACATTGAGTCAATAAAGCCCAAGCGTGGTCCTCAGCTAGGGGTCAGCAGTGTTCTACATCTCATTTAAATGCCTTAGGCATGTGCTACATCAAACAGCATCTATGGGCCAGGTAGGTGGCTCACGCCTCTAATCCAAGCATTTAGGGAGGCTGAGGTGGGAGCATTGCTTGAGGCCAGGAGTTCATCATCAGCCTGGGCAACATAGGAAGAGGCTTTCTCTACAAAAAATAAAAAATATAGCTGAGCATGGTGGCGCATGCTTGTAGTCCCAGCTACTCAGGAGGCTGAGGCAGAAGGATTGCTTGAGCCCAGGAGTTTGAGGTTGCTGTGAGCGACGCTGACACCATGGCACTCTAGCCCGGGCAACAGAGTGAGACTGTCTCAAAAAAGTAAATAAAAATAAATAAATAAATAAAAAATAGCAAGAAATGGTGGCACACAGCTGTAGTCCCAGCTACTTGCGAGGCTGAGGCAAGAGGATCCCTTGGGCCCAGGAGTTTGAGGTTGCAGTGAGCCATGATCATGCCACTGCTGCATTCCAGCCTGGGCAACAGAGTGATCCTATCTCAAACAAAACAAAACAAAACAAAAAAAAGGCATCTATTCAGGGTTTCTGGTTGTTTTATGCTATATTTGTCTTCTCTTTCAGTTAAATACTTAGTATACTATACTTTTTATTTGTTCCCCACAGTGTCTAGCATGGTGCTGGTTACTCAGTAATGATACATAATAAATGTATTTTAATAAATGAATAAATGATTTCACTATGGTGCCATTATGCCAGTGATTCTTACCCTTCTCAGCATTCGGACTCCCTATATTGTTTAATTTCAAGATGCTGTTTGTTGCTCTTAAACATACTATGAAATATATTAATTTTTAAAAAGTAGACAAATTAAAATTACTTGCTTTAAGAATTTTTTTTTTTTTTTTTGAGACAGAGTCTCACTCTGTTGTCCTGGCTAGAGTGAGTGCCATGGCGTTAGCCTAGCTCACAGCAACCTCAAACTCCTGGGCTCAAGCGATCCTACTGCCTCAGCCTCCCGAGTAGCTGGGACTACAGGCATGCGCCACCATGCCCGGCTAATTTTTTCTAGATATTTTTAGTTGTCCAGATAATTTCTTTCTATTTTTTAGTAGAGACGGGGTTCTCGCTCTTGCTCATGCTGGTCTCCAACTCCTGAGCTCAAACAATCCGCCCGCCTCGGCCTCCCAGAGTGCTAGGATTACAGGCATGAGCCACTGCGCCCGGCCCTTGCTTTAAGAATTTTTTAGTGTTATGCCACCCCTAGTTATAAATGAAGACAACTAGGTGTCATAAAACCAGTTTTGGGGGCTGGGAGTGGTGGCTCACTCCTGTAATCCTAGCACTTTGGGAGGTCAACGTGGGAGGATCAGGAGTTCAAGACCAGCCTGAGCAACATATCGAGACCCCATCTGTACAAAAAATAAAAAAATTAGCCAGGTGTGGTGGCATGCACCTATAGTCCTAGCTACTCGGGAGGCTGAGGCAGGAGGATTGCTTGAGCACAGGTGCTGGAGGCTGCAGTGAACTATAATGATGCCACTGCCCTCTAGCCCTCTAGCCCAGGCGAAAGATTGCAAAACAGTTCTGCCCATTCCCATCTTTTCCAAATTCTTCAGCCCTGCTACATTTTTTTTTTTTTAGAGTCTCACTCTGTTGTCCTGGCTAGAGTGAGTGCCATGGCGTTAGCCTAGCTCACAGCAACCTCAAACTCCTGGGCTCAAGCAATCCTTCTGCCTCAGCCTCCCGAGTAGCTGGGACTACAGGCATGCGCCACCATGCCCGCCTAATTTTTTCTATGTATTTTTAGTTGTCCAATTAATTTCTTTCTATTTTTAGTAGAGACGGGGTCTCACTCTTGCTCAGGCTGGTTTCGAACTGCTGAGCTCAAACAATCCGCCCGCCTCAGCCTCCCAGAGTGCTAGGATTACAGGCGTGAGCCACCGCGCCCGGCCTATATTTTTATTCAAAAGACAGGATTAGTCTCACGCAAAATCTGGCCAGCCCCTGAAGAACTGAGCTCCAGGTGTAGCTCTGTAGGTTATTTCCCTTAGCATATTTTATTTCGTTTATTTTAGACTCATGGACAGAGCCTTAGCCAATGCCCTGGTCCCTGGATGTCTGGGTGTTTCAGTGCATTGCTCCTCATAAGGGCAGGACTAATCCCTGATGGTGAAAGACAGGAAGTTATGTCACCAAGTCGCATGCCCTAAGAAAGGTAGACAAGCCATTTTTCTTTGTTTTGGTTTTCTTCACAACCTAGAATTATCAGCACTGTTTTTTCTTCCACCTATTTAAAAAAATGCTTTGACAGCCTAGGTGGTATTCATTTATGTGCACTTGGAATTTTCTGAATCATTACAGGGAGTCCTAAAATAAATCAGAGAACCCTAGAGTCCATGAGACCATTTTCTTGACTCTAGAAAGTGCTGAATGTAAATATCTAAAGGAAACATGTTATCTATTTTTTCAAATTTTAAAATGTTTCAAAACTTCAGAAAAATTGAAAGAACAGTAGAATAGTACAACAAATACTCATATAACCTTCATATAGATTCACTGTTACTGTTTTACCACGTGTGCTTTATCTCTATATGTATACGTCCATTTATTTATCAATATTTATTCATTTTACCAAACCATTTGAAAGTAAGTTACCACTAAATGTGTCTCCTAAGAACTAAGATATTGTCTTATAAAACCATGACACTCTTGTCATACCAAAAACCTTAACATTGATATAATCGTATTATCTACTACCCAGTCCATATTCAAATTTCCTGATTATCCCAATAATGTCCATTATAGATTTAATATTTTTTTCCTGATCCAAAACCAGTCTGAGCAAGAGCGAGACCCTGTCTCTACTAAAATTAGAAAGAAATTAATTGGACAACTAAAAATATCTAGAAAAAATTAGGCGGGCATGGTGGCGCATGCCTGTAGTCCCAGCTACTCGGGAGGCTGAGGCAGGAGGATCCCTTGAGCCCAGGAGTTTGAGGTTGCT
>NW_012148618.1:556838-595507 GCF_000956105.1 Propithecus coquereli
GTCTCGCTCTTGCTCAGGCTGGTTTCGAACTCCTGAGCTCAAACAATCTGCCCGCCTCGGCCTCCCAGAGAGCTAGGATTACAGGCATGAGCCACTGCGCCCGGCCAATTGCAAAACTTTTAAATACACACACTCATCTTAAAACCTAATGATTTTGTGAAATTGTGCCCTGTATGGTTTTTCCTTAGCAAACAGGTTCTGAGAAGATAAAGAATATACAGAGCATGCCCACGACAGTCCCATGTCTGGGGACAAGTTCATCCCCAATGTCGTGGGACAAGATTCTACACCATCGCACCCGAATGCTGTGCTCCTTTGTGCCATGTGGATGTGTGTACATCTTTTATGGTGTTTATACTTTGAAGAGTCCAGGACATTATTTGCAATTTGGATTTGTCTGATTGTTTCCTCGGGATTGGGATTCGGGTTAGACATTTTCAGCAAGAATATGACTTAGGTAATATTGCATATTTATTACATCACATCAGGAGGCACATAATGTCAATTTGTTCCATTATTGGTGATGCTAGTTTATTCATGTCTGCTAGCCTTCCGCATTGTAAAAGTATGTTTGTCATTTGTAATTAATTGGTAAACTAATAATAAGTAGAGTGACTGTTATGGGCTGAAATATGTTACCCCAAAGTTCATATATTGAAACTAACTCCCAGTGCCCAGGATGTGACCATATATAGAGATGGGGTCTTTAAAGAAGTGATTAAGTTAAAATGAGGCCTTTAGGGTGGGCCCTAATTCAATCTGACTGGTGTATTTCTAAGAGGGAATTTGGACACACAAAGAGACACCAGTGATGCACATGCACAGAGGAAAGGCCGTGGGAGGACACAGTGAGAAGGTGGCCCTCTGCAAGCCAAGGAAAGAGGCTTCAGAAGAAACCAACCCTGCTAACACTTTGATCTTGGATATCCAGCCTCCAGAACTGTGAGAAAATAAATTTCTGTTAAGCCACTCAGACTGTGGTATTTTGTTATGGCAGCCCTAGAAAACTAATACAGTGATTATCTGCGATCATGTGTATATCCTGTTCTCTCATAACCTTGAACCTTTCTGTATTAATTTTTGTACTGGGTGACAAAATGGTGACTTTTCAAATTCTGTCATCTCTTCTACATATAATAGCTGACATCTACCTGTCCATCTTTCTTCTCCCCTTGCTTCTTTCTCCTCTTATTCTTTGCATTTACCTAACTTTAATTTTTTTATGTTACTGCATTTTAATTTTTCGACATTTATTATTTTTTACTAATCTTTAAGAAAGATTTTACAGCTATTTATACCATTTCTTTTGCACTTAATGATCAATCAAATTCAAAACTTTTTTCCTTGAAAATCTAATCTACCCTTGCTCCTGCTACAACACAAACCCCTTCTCTACTCTTCTTTGAGTGCTATTCTCTGCTGCCTGTCTTCCTTTTCTGTCTCTTCCTTTGAATTATCTTCCACCTTTCTGTAACCTCTCTCATCTTTGAATCTCAGCTGTCTCACACTTTCCTCTCCAGTGTCTCTTAGGACTGCTGTCCCCAACCTCAGGGCCATGGACCAGTATCTGTTAGCACAGCAGGAGGTGACTGGCAGGCCAGGGAGGCTTCATCAGTATTTACAGCCGCATCCCATCACTCGCATCACTGCCTGAGCTCAGCCTCCCCCTACACACACACACACACACCCACACACACACATCTGTGGAAATATTGTTTTCCATGAAACCAGTCCCTGGGGCCAAAAAGGTTGGGGACAGCTGTCTTAGGACATATTCTTAACTGGCTGTAGGATTTCCTTCCAGTCCTCTTCTAAAATGCTCTCGGGTGTGTTAATGAATGACTGTCAGAAACAGCTTCGTGGCCTCATTCCAGGAGAAGTTACATTTCACTGTATGGGAGGCCCCTTTGGGATCTCACTGAACAGAAACAGCCTAAAAGATCTGCTTGATTCAAAGCCAAATAAGCAGCTTTTTCTCAATCCACAAGTCATCTGTAAAGTCTAACATTTGAAGTCTCAAATGTTTTAGAGTTGAAAAGTGTAATTTTTTAGTTGAAAAAGGTGCATTTTCTCCATATTCTCATTACCTAATAGCACCAAAGTGCATTACTCAAACTTTCTACTCAAAGATTCCCCTATGACCATAGGGAAAAAAGGAAACTTAAAAAAAAAAATGGCTTTTCCAACTTAACTCTGACCTTTGTAGAAACAGACTCATAAAAATATATCCCAGGAGACTTTGTATGTGGGTTACGAACATTCCATTGATCATCAGAGTGAAGACAGCTTGTCTTTCACGGACTCAGAACAAGAAAGCAAAAGAGGAGAACAGCAAGGCAGAGTGGATTTCAATTCAGACAGAGACTAATGAATAGTCACGAGCACAGGTTCTGCAGCCAGCACACCTGGTCAAGCTCTGACTCCACTACTGACCACCATTGAGTTAATGAGCTCAGAGACCTTGAGGTAAGTTTCCAGTCCCTCTCTGAGTCTCAGTTTCCTCATCAGTAAAAGAGGGAGTATAATAGTACTTACCTCATAGAATTGATTACATGAAATACAGAGTGTCTGGCACCAAGCAAGCCCTCAATGACTGTTGATTATAATAATTATTAATATTTCTGGTTTCCCTTCATCCTAACGCTTTTGAAACATATCACCTGTACATTTGGGAATATGAAATGTCCTAGTATAGTCCCATCAAAAGTTAATATTTTCCTAGTGATCTCATGACTGGTTTGTGTTAACGTTTAAATGGAGGGCCAGGCCAGGCGCACGGTGGCCTATGTCTGTAATCCTAGCACTCAGGCAAGCTGAGGTGGGAGGACTGTTTGAGGCCAGAAGTTAGAGACCAGCCAGTGCAATAGCAAAGTCCCCATCTCTAAAAAAATTTAAAAATTAGCCAGGTGTGGTGGCGCACACCTCTAGTCCCAGCTACTCAGGAGGCTGAAGCAGGATTGCTTGAGTCCAGGAGTTTGAAGTTGCAGTAAGCAATGATGACGCCACTGCACTCTAGCCTGGGCAACAAAGTGAGACCCTGTCTGAAAACAAAAAAAGAAATTTAAATGGAAAACACATGAAAAGAAACACAAGAGGGGCATGGTGGGACCTATAGTCCCAGCTACTTGGGAGGCTGAGGTGGGAGGATCCCTTGAGGCCAGCCTGTGCAACACAGTGAGAATCTGACTCCAAATTTTTTAAAAAGGAAGAAACATAGAAAGTCTATAACCCTTAATAACATAAACACTAGCACTTCATTTTCAGGTAAAAGACAAAACTATTGTCTACATTGACACATAAGGTAGAGTGCCTGCTAGGGTGAAAACAGGTAAGGCAATGGGCCTTTCTGCTGAGAACTAGATCCTATCAAGAGCATTTTGGACTTTGAGAATCAACTGTGTATGGATGAGGCCTGACAGATGGCCAGTGGCAAAATGTGTGTGTGTGTCAGGGAGCTGGATACAACAACTGGCTTGGGGATTCAGTCTGTTACCTGTTAGCTATGTGACATTGCAGTAAGCATTCTCTGAGTCTCAGTTTTTTGTAAAATAGGGATGCCACTAATTTGCCTGCTTAATTATGCTACAATCAAATTATCTAATATGCGAGCCATATCCAATTTTCCCCAATTATCCTGGTAATGACCAGGATAGCTTTTTTTTTCAGATCCATGAAATCTGCATATAGTTGTCATGTCTCTATATTGTTCTTTAATTTACAACAGTCCCCCCACCTTTGTGTGTGGTTTCATTAACAATGATATCTTGGAGGCTGGAAGCATTCAGGTTCAGGCCATTTGTGTTGTGCTATGTTGTGAGGATCAAATCAGATACAATTTTTTTTTAAACTGTGCTATAAAGCCAGTGAGGCATATTGGTTATGAACCTGGACTATGGAGTTGGATTTTGTGGATTCAGATCCCAGGGCTGTCTCTACTAGCTATGTAACTTTAGTCAAATTATTATACCACTGTGTACCTTCATCCTGTCTCTAAAATGGGGATAATAATAGTACATAAATTAATCCATGTAAAGTGTTCAGAACAGTTCCTGCACAGCAAGTGCTCAGAAACTGTTACTTACTATAGAAGGCAAATTTTTGTTGTGCGATATGAGTTTCAAAATCTGTGTCTTAGCTAGAAAACAAATTCACTCACTTAATCATAAGCGATTTTTTTCCAGTGCTTACTAAATATTCACAATTAGGCCTTCTGCTGCAGTAAGAATCAAACAATTCCTGGATGGAAAAAGAAGTTTTAAGAGTCTGGGCATGGTGGCTCACAGCTATAATCCCAGCACATTGGGAGGCTGAGGCAGGAGGATCCCTTGAGCCCAGGAGTTTTTTTTTTTTTTTTTTTTTGAGACAGAGTCTCACTCTGTTGCCCGGGCTAGAGTGCCGTGGCTTCAGCCTAGCTCACAGCAACCTCAGACTCCTGGGCTCAAGCGATCCTACTGCCTCAGCCTCCCAAGTAGCTGGGACTACAGGCATGTGCCACCATGCCTGGCTAATTTTTTCTGTATATATTTTTTTAGTTGTCCAGATAATTTCTTTCTATTTTTAGTAGAGACAGGGTCTCGCTCTTGCTCAGGCTGGTCTTGAACTCCTGTCCTTGAGCGATCCACCCGCCTCGGCCTCCCAGAGTGCTAGGATTACAGGCGTGAGCCACGGCGCCCAGCCGAGCCCAGGAGTTTAAGAGCAGCCTGGGCAACATTGCAAGACCTGGTCTCTACAAAAAATTCAAAAATTAGCTGGGCATGGTGGTCCATGCCTGTAGACCCAGCTACTCAGGAGGCTGAGGCAGGAGGATTGCTTGAACCCAGGAGTTTGAGGTTGCAGTGAGCTATGATGATGCCACTGCACTCTAGCCCAGGCAACAGAGTGAGACCCTATTTCAAAAAAAAAAAAAAATTGTTAAGATATTATCTCTGATCTCAAACAGTTTGCTGAAGTGAAATTATTCAAATATGTGAAACAATCAAGGTAGAGTTAAGTGCTGCTAATCTGAGTAAGCCTGAAGTTCATGCCGATAAGAGCACAGAGAAGGAAGTCAGTGGTCAGTATTGACCGGAATAGCTGAAGAAGAATGGATAAAAATTGACTAGTCACATAGCTACTCAGGAGGCTGAAGCAGGAGGATCGCTTGAGCCCAGGAGTTCGAGGTTGCTGTGAGCTAGGATGACGCCACGGCACTCTAGCCCGGGCAACACAGCAAGACTCTGTCTCAAAAAAAAAAAAAAAAAAAATTGACTAGTCAGAGAGGGGGGTATTGGCATTATTCAGGCAAACAAGACCACTTCACCAAAGGAACAATACAAGGGTAATAAAGTGAGGGTAGTGGGAACTAAGAACAAGTAAGTGGCATGGGACCAGATTATAGGAGGTTTAAAATCCAGGTATAAGCCAGTGGTTTTCATGCAGGAAACAAAGAGCCATTTTAGTTTCTTGAGAATGTGGTATTAGCCAAGTAGAGAAAGTGGGAGCTCAGGCTGTGCAAAAACAATCCCCAAAGTGTAAGATTACTTTGTCTTTCACCTGAAAGATGTCACATACTTACGTGAAAGTTCATTTAAAGGTGGGGGTGTTAAGCAACAGAGACACTGCACGTGGAAACCAGGAGTTGGGTCCGATGCACCAAGTTCCTGATGTTTAGTACCAGTCTAGGATGTTACCAACTAGTTAACCAAATTTAGCAAAGTGTCAGGTGCTCGCTCACTGGATTGTTATGCTGGTGACTGGGCCTTGTTTCACTGAGGGAAAAAAGATGGGAAAGAGTGAGAAAGTGAAAGGAAGGGGAGAGACGTGGAGAAGAGGACAGGTTCGAGTATGGCTGCCGGGTCCGGGCGGGGTCGGGGGTCGGGCGGCCCTCAGGGGCCCCCCGGGGCCGGCGCCTCGGGCGCTGCGCGTGTGCTCGCGGGCGGGGCGCCCCGCGGCCGTGGGCGGCCAATCCGGGCGGGCGTCGGGGGAGGGGCGGGGCTTGCCGGCTCGGGCTCCGCGAGTCCTCCTTTTTGCACACACACGAATACAAAGAGCCATACGACCTTCGGGTATCCTTTTTCCATTTTTTTCCCCTCTTAATCTTGTGTGTGTTTTCAACATTTTTAAAAATAGAGATCTGTGGCAGTGCTGGGGTGAGGAAACTGTTGCTAAGGGGAATTTGCTCTTTCCCCCATTTCTTTTTCTGTCTCTCTTCCTCTTTCTTTTTCCTAGTCAAGGTTTCAAATATACCAAGAAGTTGAGACGCAGGATGGCCGTGTACTACCGTTTCCAGCCAAATTTATAGAGATTTTTTTCTTTTTGTTATCACATTTTAAGAACTGGTAAATTTTTGTGGTTGAGGGATTTTAAAAATTTAGCCTCTTGGGAAGTATAGATTTCTTTTTTTAAGCGGGCTGAAGGGATAATGTAAATTTCTGCCACAGGCAACATCGAACGAAGCAGAGAGAGATTTGAGGCTCCCCTCACAAAGCCCTTGGCGTGCGCATTTTACACACCCTCCCCCAGAACCAAAACCAAGTGGCTGGGATGTGGCAATTGTCCAAGGCCAATAGGTTAAAAATATTGGGATATTATAATCGAGACATTCATTTCCCTGGGGGGGGGGGGGCGGGAGCCCTTCTGGCATACACATTTTCATTAGGACATTTCTATGTATGTGTATGTGTGTGTGTTTCTTGAAACAAATAATTTCGTAAAGATTTGTCTTGGGGGTTATTCTTTGTGTGTATGTACAGTATGTGTATATGTGCCATATCAGATTTTATTTTCAAAAGTGATTACCTTTGGTTTTACGTGTGCAAAGTAGCCCCTAGGATGTGAGTTTTTTTGTTGTCTTCCTAAATGTGATGAAAACAGGATTTCGTGTGCAAAGTAGAGCTTAGAAGAAATCCTATGCTTAGCATAGTTGGACACTTTCTGTGTGCGTTTACTAAATTTTTCTGCTCCTCTTCTATAGCATCATATTAGTGAATAATTAAATAACTGCCAAGGCGTATGTAGTCCATGTGGCAAATGAAAGTAGGCAATTTATTGAATCTGTGGTTCAAAGCCTTCTTTAGTGACTGTTTTGCCTAAGTGGTTTTGCTTTTTATTGTCTCATGTTCTTAAATGTACAGAAGTGTATATTTTGGCCTTCGTGTGTGGTTTGGTTGGTGTGTTCAGAAGGCAAGTTCTCTCTTGGCTTTTTGACAAAATGGTCGTTTATTGGTTGGGATTTGTTTGAAAAGCTTCACAGCTGGCAAAGTATCAGGAAAAAAATCCAGTCAAGTCCAATTCTCAAAAACTATTCATGGTGGTGGGGGGGACCAAGAGGAGGCAGAGGCAAATAATAGGAGGGATAACAAGTGCACTTCGGTTATCTTGTTGCATTTTTGGAATGAAAACCTTCTCCCTGAGTCTAAGAGTCACAAAGAGAAAAGTGTATGAATTAGAGGACAAGAAGCTCAGAGCAGAGCCTCCAGTTAGAGGATCCCTATTCTCACTTAATTCTGTTACAGAGCCACTGTCTCCTCTAAGAGTTGTGGAAAATGCCTGTCTCCAAATCTGTATTTGCAGATTGGAGTGAAAGCACAGGAAATTATGTGGGGTGATGAGGGAGAAACTGGAATGTCACAAGTGTAGTAGCAACCAGGAGGTAAAAAAAAAAAAAAGGCTCTACTATAGAGTTCAAATTTCATTACAAAACCTCTGTATGATGATAACACATTTCCATTTCTCAGCTAGTGTGTTACTGTTTCAAGGAGTATTTAAGACTCCTAAGTAATAATTGCAATAAAATTATTTGTACAAGTTCTTGAAATTCATAATAACGAAAGTGGCCCTGTGGGGGCTTTCTGGTTTCTTAACTGAATTAAATGTATTTTTATTCCCTAACAATGCAAGTCAGATCAGTGCTTAATAAATACTGGCTCGAAAGTGGATCATTCTACAAGTTCAGACCTGGATTTCTTTGAAATCTAGTCAGATTCTAGTGACCACTGTGAGCGTCATAGCAGTGATAAGAGGAATTTTTAATGGAGTTGTACCCTAACTTTTCCGCATCACTGCAGGTCCTCACATATACTTTTTACTTCACTTTCTGGCTTCTCAGAAAAGGGAGAGCTCTCCTAGAGCAGTACACAGCCTATGCCCTTGACTTCTAGGCTGTTTAATTTCAATATGTAGGAACCTAGGCACACATCACTGTCCTCTGCTTTTTCTTTGTAAAAAAGAGGAGAACTCCTTGCACGAGTATATCGTTGGCTTGGCCTTTTTACCAAAGCTAAGTAAAACTAAGCTCAGTTGATTTTGCCTGAGAATCCTCAGGGCCCCTAGAGATGAAAACTTCTTTGAACTAAGAGGAACTGCTACTTTGCAAGTGATATCCGAAAGATTTGTAATCAAGGCCAGCAGGAACTAAAAACCGACCACCACCAAACGTATAAAACCGATTTGTGGTCACTGTACTTATAATTGTGTACATACCGCTTTGAGAACAGCAGAACACAAAAGCAAGTAAACAAAAAAACAAACTAAAGATGGCGTCTGTCGGCCTTGAAAAAGCCTCGCAGTCGTGTCCCTCCCTGAAGAGGCCCCTCCCCTCCCTGGCTCCTTGAGTGACTGTGAATCGCGGCCAATAGTATTCCTGGTTTTGCTCCCCTCGCCTCTTCCAAACACCAATCACCCGGAGCCAGAGGGCGAACGGGCGGTGCCTCCCCGCGTGCGCGCTCTGGCCGAGTACACGGGCCGGCGCCGCGGATTCCTCGGTCTCCCGCGCGCCCGCCTCGGCTTCTCTGAGTCAGCGGCGCGGTAACGCGGGGCACACGCGGTGGAACTCTCGTAGACTGCTAAGGCGGGACCCCTGCGCCAGTTCTCGCGGCGAGCGCCGCCCTCAGCCCAAGTCCTCAGAGCTTTGGTGGCTACATAGTCTACCTCCGGTGACCCAGCGAGATCCCTGACTGTATCTACTCTCCACCGCCCTCTTTGAATTACCCCTTTCCCCGGGACCTCCAGCACACACTGTGTAGTTGGGCACAGTTGCGTGTCGCTCTGTCCCCTGTCGCCTCGAGAGCAGTGGCCGATCTCTGCTGTCTGCGTCGCTGCGATCATCTGCCTGTAGCTGAATCACACTGTCTCATCGGAAATGATTCTGCTGTCCCTGGTGTCCACCTTGTCATCTTTGACTAATATTTAATCAGCTAACATTTACTGAGGGCTGGCTGGCCAGAGAGAGTTCTAGGAGATGGTTTTTCATTTTTCAGTTTCTCCAGAAATGCAGTTAGAGTCCTTTACATTAGGCTCGTTTTTATGAAAACCTGAAACTGCAAATTTTAATCTTACCAACTTGCACTTTAGCAAATGTGAATAAAAAGCACTGTGCTATGCTGGGTTAAAAACTCTTGTCCTACTATACAAGTATACTTGGAATTTTTGGATTCCGTGGAATACTTTTGTTTAAGACCCCATTCTGGCCTCTGGATCTACATTCTCTTTTCTACCACTAAAAATGAGGTGTGGGAAAATAGTGTTTTATGGTATTTGCTTACCTGCCCTTGTGTGATAAGGTGTTCATTTCTGATAGAAATGGATTTTGAGAGGACCTTTTGACAGGTGAGCCATTTTGCACCTTGAAGTGGAGGAGTAGGGCTGAACAACACAGCAGGAGCTTTAAGTGTCCATTTTCCTTATTTATTTCTTAAAATGAAGATTATGATATGAATTGCCATGCTTTTAATAATCACATTTAAGGAAGTCCATTGCTAGCATGACCCTGAATGAGTCTAGGGCCCATTATAAAAACATATATCATCTGAGTGATACCACATCATACATATCTATTAAATAGTAGGAAAACTTTTATTTTTCATAGTTTGGAGGTGAATTCAGTCAAGCAGAAAATTCAAACTCAGAATGGGGAGAACATAAGCAAGGGAACTGCCAAGAGTATGATATATTTAGTCCTAACAAAAATACATGTGACTTGGGAGGAAAGGGATAGTTAAAATTATGGACAGTCTCACCCTGAACTGTCTGTCTAAAGCAGATGAATTTTCTTTTTCTTTTTATCTAAATATTTATGAAAAAATATCAAAATGATTGAAAAGTACATTTTCCAGGCCCATTTCACCAGTATTTAAATTAGATCAATACTGAAATCAACCCCAAACACATAATTAATATTTTTATGCAAACCTAAATTTGACATCTACTGTCGTGTTGGCAATTCATCATAAGATTGAAGATCTTTTTCTTACTATCCAATTCTAAAAGTTGATAGCATTTTGCAAAAGGCATATATATTATTCTATGGTGGGCAGTCTTAGTCTATTCATCTTTTCTTTTTCTTGAGCAAAAATATGAACTCTTAGTTTTTAAATAAATTATCTAACAATCTGAAATTGCAGAAATTGACAGTATTAATAATTTAACAATAATGATATAGATATTACTAGTGTTAACCATTGCTTTGCCGAACATTCCATGTATTATTGCATTAAATAGTTACGCATTTTGAAAAGTAAAATAAAGATATCGGAATAAAGTTGGATATGTTAATAATGTTGGCAGGGTTGAGTGGGTTGCAGAGCCTTAAGCCAGTGATAGAAAAAAGCAAGAGTCAAGTCAGGTTTGGAGTGTTAGAGGAGAAGAACTTAATAGGTTGTAACAACAGATAATACAGTAGTGTCTATAATAAAGTTCTATTAGCATTTTGAATTGTTCATACTGAGAAAAATCTGTCTCCAAAGTAAAAAGAGTGTCTGTATAGTGTACAACTTATTTTCCTCTCTCCCCCCAAATAAATCTTTGTCCTCCTGCATTCATCTTTTTCTTCTCTGAAGACAAGGGGATGAGCTTGCCCTCCTTTCTTATGTTGGGAGGCTCCTTGCTAGAAGAAAACTTATATCCTTTCCTAATGTCTTCATTCATTATTTTCTTACGGGCCTTTTTCCTTCTGCTTTTTAAAGATACTGAAGCTTTCTATGTCTTGAGATACTTTAATCCCTAAAGCCCCTTCTGACTGCTTTACTGTTTCCTTCCTTCTTTTTATAGTTAAACTCTAGAAAACTTGACTTCATGTCTTGCTTCCATTTTGTTTCCACCCAATTCCTCTTTCATTTACTGCATATTACCTTCATTACAAAAAAAAAAAAAGTCTCTCTGGTCATCACCAATAACCATCATGGACAAATAAAATTTATTTCCTTAATTTTCATCTTTTTTAACCACTCTTCTGCACTTGTCACAGTTGATTAGGTCCACTTTCTTGATATTTTTCTCTGCTTTGGCTTCCATACACTGGTTTTTCTCCCACCACACTGACCATTCTTTCTCAAGTTTCTCTTTTAATGAAGCCTCTTTCTTGAATTGGCTTGAAGTGCTGTCCTTGGCCTTTGCATTTCACACTTTACTCTTACCCTTTGGAGAGCTCATTCACTCTCTCAGTTTCAACTACCATCCTCTTGCTAAAGATTCCAAATCTGCATTCCAGCTCTGACCTTCCTTTTGTTTTTGTTTTTCAGTCCTAGTCACTTGTTTTCCTGACTTTCCACTTAAATATACTGCCATCAGTTGAAATTTAACAGGTTAAATAAATACAGTTCTTCTCTAACATACTGGTGCCTCCTCTAAACTGCCTCATTTTTATCATTGTGTGGGTGGTACCATCCTGTGACCCTCAGGTTTATAATCTTGTAGTCATCTTTAACCAATATCTCTATCCCCCATGTTTATTAAGTAAAGAAGTATCAGTTCTTCCTCCAGGATTTTGAACCTTCATATCCACAACCCTCATTCTCATCAACTTACTTCTGGGTCACTTAAACAGTCTCCTAATCTCTTAACTGTTCCACTGCAGGTATCTAAGAGAGGAATTGGCAAACTACAGTCCATGGGCTAAATCAAGCTTGCCACCTGTTCTGTATGGCTTACCAGCTACAAATGGCTTTTACATTTCTCAGATAAATAATAAATATCATGTTTTTGTGACATTTCAGTGTTCATAAATAACATTTTATTGGAACACAGCCATGCTCATTTGTTTACGTTTTATCCATGGCTGCTTTCATGCAACACTGCAGAGTTCAGTAGTTGTGACAGAAACCACATAGCCTGTGAAGCCTAAATTATTTACTATCTGATCCTTTACAGAGAAAATTTGCTGACTCCTGCTCTAAGAGTTTCCTTAACTTGGTTTCAAAGTCCTCTGTCAACTCTCCTCACCTTTCTGTTTAAGCCCCTTTGCTCTGACCTCTCACATGCACTGTTAAATCCTATGATGTTTGTTTTTTCCTCTCTAGAATTTCTTACCACCCTACCAGTTCATGCTATACACTACTCAAGGCTCAACTGGAGGCTTTTCTTCTATAAGAATTCCTTCTCAGCATGATTTCATTCTTTTGATCTTTCCATTATCTTGAACTAACTCCTCAGGAATTTTTCATTCTATACTATATTTTTAGGACTTGTACTTTGTTCTTTAGATAGTCCATGTTTAAAACATTCCATGTTCTTTAGACATTCCCGTTTTCAAATATGCTGTAAGCTCCTTGTGTGTAGGGGCTTTGTCTTCCCTTCATTTGAGTACTTAGTAGGTGGCAATCCATTTTGGTGAATCATCCTTTAGCATGGCCTTCCATATAGAGAATTTTTAGAAACTAGAAACATCTCTTTTTTCTCCCCCACTTGCTCACCTTCTCTAATGGGGATATATGCAGCTAATAAAATTAGTGTTTTGTTGTGTTTTTAATCACTTACCCAACATTTAAGTTGTTATCTGGTTAGTAAATATAATGTAAAATGCTCCTTTATTATCTGCTGATTCTAATTCTTTCCATGTCTTAGAGTTTAGGGGGCAGGGAAATTAAGTCAGCAATAGAGTCCATGGAAATCAAAAAAGAGTTATTTGAATGCCCATTTTGCCACACTGCACTGTGGGTTTTTATAGATAGGTCCATTCAAGAAAACATCTATTTGTTTACCTGAATGTGACATTCTGAAATGGACAAAGTATGGTACTGTACAAAGTAGAAAAGCAGAAAAGAAATTGAGGAACAAATTGAACTCACAATAGGAAAATACATTTAGCATTAAAAACTAGCAGTTAAGTATTAATATTATCCATAGTCTAAGGCCAGGTCATGATAGTAAGTACATCGTAAATGCATGCATTACCTTTCTAATTTGCATCACAGAATACATCCTTGTAGAGTTGAATTTATTGTTACTTAGAAATTTGATATTAAATTTAGGGGCAAATTTCTCCCGATTCTATTTGAAGCCACTGCATTTTATTCAAGATTAGGGAATCAGGATGGGTGTCTGGGAATGGAGCACAAAAAGTTACAAGAATAATCATAATATCATCCAGCTACTATGTGTGGAGCACTGGCCATATGCCAGCACATTATAGGTCCTTACATATATTATGTGTTATCTTCATAAAAACACTCAAACTAGGCAGTGATGAGAAACCTGGGACTCAGAAAAGTGAAATAATTTGCTCAGGTTCACACAGCTCATAAGTGGTACAGCCAAATGAGAACTTTTTTTTTTCTTTTACCTACAGTGCAGTGCTGTTTTGGAAAGATGACCAAGGAAAGACCATGGAAAGGGAAGGGGAAGGGCTTGAGGCAGACACAACCCTGGTAGGGGTGAAGGCCTCTTGCAAGAAAGAGTAAGCGTGTAAGGCAAGAGAACTGAGTGTAGCAGATGTCAGTTTGGTACCAGAAAGGGATCAGAGAACCCGGTGTCCCAATGTGATGCATCTTAATTTCTGACTTTACAAATACTAAAGCCAGTTGGCAAGCTATTGCATGCTGTCATCTACTATCACCAAAATATAACTTCATTTTTCTCACAGCATCCATGTTATGATTAAATTCCTTGCATGATGTTGGTTAAAAAAAAAAAAACAACAGAAAAAAACCCACAAACAAACTTTGCAGGAGCAGTATAGGCCCTTATTTAAGAAGGAAAAGAATACATAAATGATTCATCTCTAAATTGGCATAGAATTGCTTAGTGCTTTCCTTTAACCTTTAGTTTTAATTTGGTTTAACCTTTAGTTTCAGGTTTAGCTATGCCTTCCAGTGACTCTAATGACAGGGAAGCTGTAAATGGATTTGAGTTAAGTTCCTGCAAAAAGTGAATCATCAGGCACAGAAAAGCCATTTCTTCAATATAAAGGGTGGAAAGAGCAAATTAAAGACTAGTCTTTAATAACCAAATGTAATTAAAATGCATTGTCAGATTTATGTTTTAGTACCTCAGAGGCATTGATATGGCCTGTTTCTGAAATAAGATTGCCGATTCCAAAAAAAACCCAGCCTTCAATATATAGAAAATTCTCATAACCTCCTCCTCTTGTTTTAATTGCGATATTCTGATATAATTTATAGGGTAAAAGAGAAATGTATCTCTGGAGGAATTTGTAAACATACTTAAGGTTTTGCCACTTACGGAGCTTGAAGCAGAAGGATTCTTTTTCTATAATCAAGTATCATTTAGAAAATGACAATATTTATTAAGTTTCTTGGAGTGTTTTCAGTGGTACAAATCAAACCCTCCTCTTTTTTTTTCTCCTGGAGTAGTTCAGTTGCTTAACTACAGTCATTCAAAAGAGAGGCAGTTTGGCTTATTACTGACATTCTGGTTTCTCCTTTTATGAGGCTGGTCATGTGGGCAAAGTGGCAGCCTGGCTGTCAGACATTCCTGTTGAGCCTCTGCTCCTCCCTCCAGGGCCATAAGAAGTGGAGAGGAGGGGCCCCAGAGGTATCTCTCTGGGCGACTGGCTGGAGAACTCAGGACAGCTAGTTTCCGTTGCAGGGGCTGCAGGCCCCGGTATACAATGGACAGCAAGGGGGCTGCACAGCCCTGGGTTACCCCACTTCAATTTCCTGATCTCACTTTTCATTTCATTTCCCTACCCTCATCCCCAAAGCATTAATGATGTAATAGTGAGAGGCTGGTGACATGCTGAGGGCTGCAGTGATCCATGTATTCCTTATTCAGAAGTCTTAGCCTGAATGCATCTGTATGAAAATTATAGAGAGGGTAGAATCATGATTGTTTATGTCAACAAAAAGTGGTATCAGTTAAAGAATAATACAACACTAGATTGAAAGTAGCAATAACTGGATTCTGCTATCTTCCTCTGACCTTGAAAAAGACATATAACTCCTCTGCATGCCTCTTCTCGAGACCTGGGGTAATGCGTGTTTTCTAGCGCTGTTGTGTAGATGAGGTAACGTACATGAAGTGTTCTGAACTCCTTAAAGAACGATGTCAAAGCAGTGAAATGCAATGCTGTTATTACAGTAAAGATAGGTGGAGGAGGAGGAGAAGGAGGGGGAGACAGATCTACATTTTCTTCCTTAATCTTCTAATCTTTCCAGATGCTGGTGGGTCCTTTGAGTCCCCTCTCTGCTCCTTAGATTGCAGTGGTGGGGGGTTCCATGCTGGGGTGCAGGAAGAATGCCCACTACCCTCTGAATCTGTGTTCATCAGGAAGGCCTTTGTAGGCATCACCCAGTGTGTTGTGCTAGGGGAGCGCAGGATCTGCAGATAGAAGAAGGCATCTCTCTCCCCTCCGCAGGCTGAGGACAGGAAGCCATGGACTGTGTGCATCTCCAGGGCTTGCCTACTCCTCTTTCACAGAACCCACGGCCTGGTGCCTGGGCACCTCTGGCCACCCTTGTTGAAAAAGGAAAGTGAATCCAAAGAGGCCAGTGCTTCCCACTGAGCTTGTGAAGTCCGGCTGACTGGAAGTCCTTTTGGAGCAGCCTAGCAGCGTGAGCACAGTTGTTACTGCCCCATCAGCCATGTCCTTCAGTGCCACCATTCTCTTCTCCCCTCCCAGTGGCAGCGAGGCCAGATGCTGCTGCTGTGGCTGTAAGAGTGAGACTGGTGGGGGCAGCACAGGCTCTCAGGGCGGGAATCCTCCTCCCAGCACCCCCATCACAGTGACTGGACACGGCCTGGCCGTGCAGAGCTCAGAGCAGCTCCTGCATATTATCTACCAGCGGGTGGATAAGGCAGTGGGTCTGGCTGAAGCCGCTCTGGGGCTTGCCAGGGCCAACAATGAGTTGTTAAAACGTCTCCAGGAGGAAGTGGGTGAGCTAAGGCAAGGGAAAGTGTCCATCCCTGATGAAGATGGGGAAAGCGGGGCACATAGTTCCCCACCTGAGGAGCCTGGGCCTCTCAAGGAGAGTCCTGGGGAAGCCTGCAAGGCTCTGTCTGCCGTGGAAGAGGAGTGTGACAGCGTGGGCAGCGGCGTGCAGGTGGTGATCGAGGAGCTGCGGCAGCTGGGAGCGGCCTCGGCTGTGGGGCCTGGGCCTCTGGGCTTCCCGGCCACCCAGAGAGACATGAGGCTCCCGGGATGCGCCATGGCAGCCAGCGAGGGGGCCCCACTGCTCAATCCCGTGAGTATGGCAGAGGGTTGCTGCTCCCGAGCACTTTTCCTGGCCTTTTGCTCTTTTTTTCCCTCTCTCTTATCTATCTTTCTCCCCATCTTTAAATCTTTCTTTGTGGTAAAACAAAACAGTACCAAGTTTCCTTTGCTTTTGGAGACAGTCAGCACCCCTATTTTCTTCCTGATCCCTGAGGCTCTTTGGCAGAAGGTCATTTTTTTGGCATGTGTGGTGAGCAGGTGCCCCTCCCTCCCTCTCAATGGCTTGCATGGCACCTTCTCCTCCGCAGCTGTCTCGGCTGCTCCATGGGCTCTGCCTCTCCTGGCGAGAGTGCCTGCCGTGCACAGACGGCTCATTCATATTTTATCGTGGGCCGTCTGCTTGCCAAGAGGAGTTCAGTACAAAGAGAGATGGGAATGAGAGGGAAGAGAGGCAGAGGTGGAGGGACAGGAGGAAAAAGTGCGAGGACAAAGGTAAAGATCATAGACGACAGGTATGGGGAGGGAAGGAGCCAAGTAGAAATGAAAGGTTGAGGAAGGAGAAAAAGTGGGGGAAAAAGGAGCATGGAAGAAAGGTGAGTCTATGTGAGAAGAAGAGAATTTACATGGGAGAGAGACTATGAGGTAAGGTGGGAGGGAGGTAGAGGAAAGGAAATAAAATGTGAAAAAGAACTGGACGACTGAGAGTTAATAGTAGAGAATAATGTATAGGGAGAGAAGGAAGAAAAGAAAGAAGCAAGTGAGCATATTTTGTGAGCAGGAAAAGACGTAGAAGTATATTGTGCTATTTCAGTTTCTATACTGCTCAAGGGCCATATGAGCAGGAAAATCCTGGCTGAGTGGAGTAAGAACTGCAGACCGCGGCACATGGAAGTCTGAAAAGGAGATAGAGCAACTATAGAGACCATAGAGGTGGGAAACTAACAGATGTGGTGCCACTTGAGAGCCAGCGGGAGGTCTGTCAGTCTCCTCCACCCTACTCTCCGTCCCCCCTTTCTCCCTCCGCCCCCCACGACAAGGCATAGACACCCAATAAAGAGTAAAGGAGCAGAACACACAGGGTAGATGGGAGGGATAAAACTCCCAGCCCATCTGCTGGATCTGAGAAATGAATACATAAACTCCCCTCTCCCCCTCCAGTGTAGCACAGCAACTGGCCACTGTTCTCCGGAAGGCACCCCGTGTGGGTATGGCCACTGCCGCTCAGCCCAGGCTGGGCCAAGTCAGGCCTGTCTCAGTGGTTCGGGCCTGAGGGAGGAGGGCCTGGGAGGTGGGAGGCAGGAGGGTACCATTGCCCTGAGCTGTGGGTTCTTTGAGGCAGGGAAGGCTTCCAAGCCAAGAGGATGGAATTAGATTTCACAGCGCAGAAAGCAGCTCACAGGTCTATAAATCTCAGCCTCCTCCCCCGCTTCTTTCTGTGTGTGTGTGGGTTTTTTCTTCCCACTTTCACCGTTTTGTTTTCTTGGCTGCAGAGATCCCCCCCTCCTTTCTTCCTCCGTCTCCCTTGCTCCCTCCTTCCTTTCCCTGCCCTGTGTGTCCTTGAGTGAGGGCACAGGCAGTCAGGGGCAGGAAGAAGGTGAGGGCACAGACTGGCCCTGGGCTGAAGGGTAGGTGAGGGGAGATCTCAGCGCCAGCCCCTCTAGTGATTTCTGACTTTGTATTTCCCTCCTTTGCTCTCATTTTTCTTTTATTTCACCTCTTTATTGTTGTTACTGTTTCATTTTCTTGTTCCTTCTCTTGCTTGGTTTCCCTTTCTTGTGATCACTTCCTTCCCTAATCCCTTTAAACAAAACTTACCTAGCTACATTTCTTATACCCGAGACCAAACCATAAATGACTGCTCACAGGGCCGGGTGCGGTGGCTCACGCCTGTAATCCTAGCTCTCTGGGAGGCTGAGGCGGGAGATTGTTTGAGTTCAGGAGTTCGAAACCAGCCTGAGCAAGAGCGAGACCCCGTCTCTACTAAAATTAGAAAGAAATTAATTGGACAACTAAAAATAAATAGAAAAAATTAGCTGGGCATGGTGGCGCATGCCTGTAGTCCCAGCTACTCGGGAGGCTGAGGCAGGAGGATCGCTTGAGCCCAGGAGTTTGAGGTTGCTGTGAGCTAGGATGACGCCACGGCATTCTAGCCCGGGGAAACACAAAAAAAAAAAAAAAAAAAAAAATGACTGCTCACAAATACAGCGTCAGAAACATGCCTTGTTCTTGTGAGCAGCCCTGTGGTAATGACCCAACATGGGAGGCCCTGTACACATGTGACATACTTGCCCGACACTCCCATAGGAGTCCCAGAGAAACAAGCTGTTGATCATTAGAGACTGTGCTAGATTCTCCCCTTCTTTCTACTCTGTGTTCACTGTTCTTGGCCAGAGAATGATGGTTGACCAGGTTCCCCTATGCCTGGCTGGCTAATGAGCTATTCTTTTTTGTACTCTTAGCTGGTGGATGACTATGTGGCCTCTGAGGGTGCAGTGCAGCGAGTGCTGGTCCCCGCTTATGCCAAGCAGCTTTCACCAGCCACACAACTGGCTATCCAGCGGGCAACCTCAGAGACAGGGCCAGAAAATGGAACCAAGCTGCCACTACCCCGCCCTGAGGACATGCTCAATGTTGCTGCTGCATTGGACGGTGCCTTGGAAGAGTCAGGCCCTGGGAGCACTGGCGAGCTGAGACACTCTCTAGCATTTACTGCTTCCCCATGCAGGACCAGAGGAAGTGGGCAGAAGAATTCTAGGCGCAAGCGGGATCTGGTACTCTCTGTGAGTGAGCTCAATTTCTATAAATTTCTCTTCAGTCTGGAGGGATAAGGGAAGAGTGAAGGGTGGGTTGATTTTAAGCCTTCTATGATGAATGAATGGTATACTGAATCTGACTGGAGTGGGAAGGGCTAGAAGAGAGATTATCCTGTACCCTCGGGATAGGCAGTTCCCCTGTTATAAATTGAGCTTCTAGGCTTTTCCAGATAAAATGATATCTTCCTTTTAAAGAAAAGGGAATCTCCCAGTGTTCTAATAATCCTGATGGGAAGATCTTTAAGGAATTGAACAGGCTGATCACCAAAAGGTAGTACTGGAAACTGCCTACAGATTTAGCCAGTGTGCCGGGTCAGTGGCAAGAGGCCCCCTGGGTGGAAAAGCCAAGCTGTCCTCAGGTGGTTACAATCCTCAAAGATGCAGAGGGCCACTAGACAGCTCAATTATAAAGGTTTAGAGAGTCTAGTCATTCCAAGAGCACTTGGCAGGGAAGGGACTGGCCTGAACTGGGTCTGACCGAAACCTCCTTGGAGTGGCTGGGAGCCCTAGGAACACGCCGCTGAGCTGGTAGCCCCCAGCCTGGCAGCTGACACAGACTTAGAGATCTAGGGCAGTAGTTCCCAACTTGGGGTGATTTTGCCCCCAGGGGACATTTGGAACTGTCTGGAGACATCTCTGGTTATCACTGGTGAGGGGGCAGGAAAAGGTAATGAGAAAATGTTACCAGCATCTAGTGGGCAGAGGCCAGGTCTTTTGCTAAACATCCTACAATGCACACGACAGCCCCCTATAACAAAGGATTACCTACCTCAAAACGTTAATAGTGTGGAGGTTGAGAAACCTTCTTCTAGGGTAACTACAGTCTTTTGTATCAACTCTGTGCCCCAAAGCTTCTTTCTGATAACCGTGGGGATGTTCTTCAGCCATATATTGTTCACGTATACTGTAACGAGTTTCCATTCTCTGGATAACGGCTGATGTGAAGTAACTGGAGAGTCCTGGTTGGGAGTGGAAGTCACCACTCATATCCAGCCTAACTCCCATCATTATGTAGATTCCATTTCTTCTTGTTACAAAGCCGATTACCATTTATGCCTCCTTTATTTCTGTTACTTCCTTATTCCTTTTCTTTTATCTCAGAGATCCTACTCTTCCTATCCCTTATTCATTTGATTTATCACTGACAGATTCCACCCACCACCCCCTGCCCCCCCGGTCAGGAAGACACCCATTCATAATCAGTATCAACTTGTTTCTAACTTTCATTTTGAATTTTGGTTATGTTCAGGGACATCTCCTCACTGATCAAGAACAGGGGATGAGTTTGGTTTCCCTGTCATGGAGTTATGGATTTAGGGATTTATGGCCCCTATTGGGCCACTCCTGCTGCCAGTAATAGGATTGGAGGTGTATACCTAAAAGTGCGTTTCAAGGGATTTCCCAAAACTTCATAGTGTTTAAATCATAAATATATGTGTGATAATTATAATTTGCATAAAAATCAAGATATTCCATTATTTCCATTCCACTCCTGCCTACTGCCTCCTGCCTCCAGAAAGAGGTACAGTGCCGAGGCCTGGCTTCTTCCTTCCTTTTGGAGAGCTTGGTAGAACCGAGGGACTGCTGAGAGGATAATGTGCTCACTCATCATGCTTTCTCTGTTATTGCGCTTGAGAAGGATCTAGAGTCAGGGAATTTTGCTGCCCATCACAGAGGAAGGTTTAAAATATTCTTGTGCCAGACTATGGGTTTAAAGGGGGAGGGATAGTTGCAGATCTTCACTATTCTAATCTTTAGCTTTGGGAAGGAATCAAAGAGGCACCTCTCCAATCTGCTGGGGCTCCTGTGGATTGCTGCTAGGGATTCTGTGAACCAAAAGCACCAAACCAGAACTCTTAATTCCATGGAATGCTGCAGATCCCAGCCACTCTTTGGGGAAATGTATTTATTTTTAGCTCACTCAGGAGGTATGTGAGCCAGCAGCCTTTATAGTCTTAACACTTATTATTGTCTAGAGTATTTTCCCTTTCCACTTCAAGCCTGGTTTGATTTTTATCAGCTGATCTCTTCCAAGCCACTTGAGTTGGAACCTATACAACTCCCTTTTTCTTTTTTTTTTGAAACTCTCCCAAATACTTTCTGAAACATTCACCCACTCCTTTATGATTTCTTAAGTTTGGACTGCTAAGAGGTAAAATAACCATGTCAAATATGAAGCTAGTAAAACAACAGTCCTTTTTATAGAGTGGAGACCCTAACCCTAGAGTTGACAGTACGTTCCTAAATTGGTATGGTCAGTCAGCTGTAGAGGCAAAAGGATAAATTGAGCATTTCTGAATACGGAGCTGAAGCCTTTAGACCAGGATAGGAATCTGTCAGTTTGGGACTGGGTAACTTTCATTGAGTGAGGGAACTTGAGATGAAAATATAATTAGAAACAATAAAACTAAATTTAACAGAAGGAAATGTAGAATCCAGCATTAGAGTTCAAAAAACCAGTTGCAGAATGGTAGAGACAGTATCCATGTGAAAAATGGACCTGAGTGGACTATAAGCCCACTATGAGTGAACGCTATGACACTGTGAGTGAGGGTGATGTTGCTGAGAAAGGTCACACCGTCTTAGGTTTCATTCCTAGAAGTATAGGGTTCTACTCAGGGAAGTAACGCTACCTTTGGCCAGACCTCAACTGATGAGTTGGATTCTGTTCCAGGTGCCACTTTATAAGAGGGAGACTGGAAAACCAGAGAGCTTCATAGTCTGATGAGGAGTCTGTCTGGAAACTATGTCATGAAAATGCTTGAAGGACTTGGGGGTATTTAGGCCAGATAAGAGAAGATATTCAAATATTTCAGGTGTTATTATGGGCAAAACTGGGGTTAGATTTTGAAGCATCTAAGGCAAACCTTCTTAACACTTAGAAATGTTCAACACTAGAATAAACTGACTCAAAAAGGAGAACCCATTATTAGACGTGTATAAGCAAAACTGAAAGACGGCTTGTTTAATGATGTAAAAGGGAGATTGGGTGATATAGTCTCCCAGGTCCTTTCCAATTCACATCTCTGTTGTTTTAGATTTTTTTTTTCAAACTGTGGTGTGTATACCCCTGAGATTTGTGGTAATGTGCAAAGGGATATATAAAGCCATGGACAAACCTAGGGCATCTTCCTGAGTCATCAATTTCACTGGAAGATGTCAGATGACATCTTTATATTAAAATAAATACAGATATATTTTGAAGACAAATGTGAAATTTGCAAGAGTAGGAGACTTCAAGAAATGTCCACTTGCAGTAGTCCTGGTGTGTCTTCGCTCTCTCCTCGCCATTAGGGGTATGTTCACAGAAATGTTCGAGACCCTCTGCTCTAGTGACCACATTACTCAGAAGCAGAAATAAGACCAGGGATGATCCTGGAATCCTACACAAATTATAAGAAAAGAAAAGACTGCATTAGAACATTAGAAATACTAACTTGGCTAGGCTCTCTGGCTTAGAAAGGGCATCTACAAATATGGTACCTAGACTATGGGAAATATTCAGGCAGAGCACCCCATAGGGACAACACCTTTTTACTTCTAGGGACCAGAGGAGAGTTTTCATAGTATCCACTCCTGGCTTGATTCTGTTGTTTTTGTTTTGTTTTTCCCCCTAGAAATTGGTCCACAATGTGCATAACCACATCACCAATGACAAGAGATTCAATGGGTCTGAAAGGTATGGTCCCCTTGAGGAAAAAGAATCACAAGGTCCTTTGCAAAGGAGAGGGAAGTCGAGGGGGATGCTCCAGTACAACAATGATACTAAGGCTTTGACTTCACCATTGTCCCTTGTATTCTGTCTTAGGCCATGGAGGGATATGCCACAAAGTTGATTAGTGCTGGGTATCTCATTTGTCTGGTTCTTTCAAAGCTGACTGCCTTATTCACTCTCTTCTCTTTGTGGCAGCATCAAGTCCTCTTGGAATATTTCAGTAGTAAAGTTTCTTCTGGAAAAGCTCAAGCAGGAGCTGGTTACCAGTCCCCACAATTACACTGATAAGGAGCTGAAAGGTGAGAAAAACTCACCTTTTAATTTCCAGCCCCTCACACTCCCATGTTCTTGGTCAGAGGGGAAGAGGCATAACGGAAATGATTTGGGTGGTTTTCAAAACAGTGGATTTAAAATCTTTTTTGGGGGGGGGCAAGGGCAACATACGTAACCTAAACATCTGTACCCCCATAATATGCTGAAATAAAAAAAAAATCTTTTTTTTTTTTTGGCTATTCTTCTCACCTACAATATATTCATAGGATTACCTCAAATTGCCTTTTTATTCTCCTACTCAGTCTGATATGAAAATGAGAGAAGGGCTAGAACACCATCATGCATTCTGTTTATGCCAGGCCTGAAGCTGAGGTGTTATGAAGAAGTCAGAAGCCAGGCCTGCCCTTTTGTCCCTAAATATTACATCCTGGACTTTCTACTTTGTTTGCTCTCTTCTGTTAAAATGACTGAAGAGCTAACCCTGAAGTATTATGAAAGCTTCTGCTGAAAAAGTACTTGTAATCTGCTGTCAGAGTAGCAACAGGGGTAGGTTTAATTGGCGGGGGCTGGGGGAGAGGGAATGCAGAAGCAATTGGAGTTTTCTTTTTCCAGTGGGAGATAATCTAGAGGAGCTAGTGTTGGAGGTGGAGGTGGACAAAGAGAGCTAAACCAAAGGGGAGTGAACAGATGCTGATGCATATGCCAAAAAAGCCCATCGTCTAAATAGTGATTCCCAACTTCCCATTCAGTAGTGTTAGGGCAGAAAAATGAGCTGAAGACCACTGCTCTAGAAGACTCTGCTTCTTGCTTCTCTCCCTGCCCCCTCTCCAGGAGCCTGCGTGGCTTACTTCCTTACTAAGAGGCGTGAGTACCGCAACTCCTTGAACCCCTTTAAAGGCCTGAAGGAAAAAGAGGAGAAGAAACTTCGAAGTCGCCGATACCGGGTAGGTTTCTAGGCCTTCCTTTCAAGATGCTAAACTCTAAACCCTAATAAGCCACAGTGGGAAGGGATAGAGGACATGGCATCTGAGAATAGGGTTGAGAGCCAGGAATGTAGGCAGAGAAGGATAAGCCAATTCTAAGATTTGACTTGGGGACTGGGTTCTTTTAGGCACTGATCTTACACAGCCTTCCCCACTCAAACCCTTTTTCCAAATCTAATCTGTTTCTCTTCCTAACCTTTGTCCTGGGCTTCTCCCTTAGCTTTTTGCCAACCGATCCAGCATCATGAGGCATTTTGGACCTGAAGACCAACGCCTGTGGAAGGATGTGACAGAAGAGCTGATGTCAGATGAAGAGGACAGCCTTAACGAGCCAGGTGTCTGGGTGGCCCGCCCTCCCCGTTTCCGGGCCCAGCGCCTCACAGAGCTCTGCTACCACCTGGATGCTAACTCTAAACATGGCACCAAAGCCAACCGTGTATATGGGCCTCCCTCAGACAGACTGCCTTCTGCTGAAGCCCAGCTCCTTCCACCAGAACTTTACAATCCTAATTTCCAAGAAGAGGAAGATGAGGGAGGTGATGAGAATGCACCCGCCTCCCCATCTTTTGACCAACCCCACAAAACCTGCTGTCCTGACTTGAACTCATTCATTGAAATCAAGGTGGAAAAGGATGAATGAACTCTGCACCTGCGAATGACTCTGGCTTCTGCCACTCCCCATGTCCCAGAAATGGGCAGCCAGGGGGCTTCCCAGAGTAATGAGGTACCCTCCGCAGTCTGAGAAAGCAATTTGCCTTTCTTCTTTACACAGTCTCCATTGGAAGTGGAAGCGGGAAGATATGGTGGGATAAAAGAATTTATCTAGAAGGGGAGAAACTCCCCCCAGTGTGAATGGCAAGCCAGAAAATGCTTATTCCTCAGCATAAACGGTGCCTCGGAGGAGCCTGGCATAAGAAAAGGAGGAGGATGGGTCTAAGAAACATGAGGCCTTCTTGACATATGCCCTGTCTCTGAGTTGTTTCTGCCCCCACCCAGTTCAACCCGAGCTCTGGGAAAGCAGCCCAGGTTGTACCTTTTGCTTCCCCTTGACTGCTGGTCTTGCTCTGCAGTGGAAGTAGAACAGGACCAGTCCTGGAAAATACTGCCACCTGGTGGGCAGTTTCAATTATGGGCTTGATTCTTCTGAGCAAGAGAACATGGGTTCAATGTTTGGGAATTGGGATCTAGATACAGTAGCTATTGTTTATTGAATTATATAAGGTAGATTTTTCCATTCCTATCTTACAGATGAGCAAATTAAGGCTTAAGGAGTTCCCATATCTCACCGGCCAGGTTCTCTCACACTGTGTGACCAAGCTGAATATATATAGCTTTGTAGCTATTTCTTAGTCCTGTTAGCCAGGCTGCATTTTAGGGAGGGGATATGTGTATGTGTGCACATGCGAATTTTGACTGGATTGAGAAGTAAAAGTGACTCTATATTCATTCATGCAGCCATACAACAAATATTGATTGCTTACTAATGTTAAGGTACTGTGTGCTAGGTGCTATGGATACACTGATAAAGGTTAGATGCTGATCAGAGGTTCTGTTGGCTAGTCAGGAAGCCAGGCAGTTGAGTAGGTGATGAAATGAACTGTGGTAAGGGTGACCATGGTGGTGTGCAGGGTGCTATGGCAGTATACAGCAGGGGTAGCTAACCTACTCTTGCTGTCTGGAAAGGCTTCTCAGAGGAAGTAATGCTTAAACTGATTCCTAAAATGGGAGGAGTTAGCCGGGGAAAGGGAAAGGGAAGCTGAGAGTGTTCCAAACACAGGAAATAGCAGGTACGAAAGTCCAGAGGCAAGAGATTATGAACAAGGTCTAATTCTACTGCAGACCAGTTTGGGAAAGGGATAATGCTGAGAGGAGAGACTGGAGAGGTACAGACCTTGTAAAATATTTTAAAGATTATAGACTTTAGCTCAAGGGCAGTGAGAGATCATTGAAAGGTTTTAAGCTTGGAAATGAAATGATCAGTTTTGTGTGATCGGACAGTCCCCTACTTATGGTGGTTCAACTTAACGATTTTTCAAATTTACGATGGTGCAAAAGTGATATGCACTGGGTATGTTCCTCATCTTGCTATTAGGTTATATCCAGATAAACTCATTGTAAGTTGAAAATACACTTTCACCTTATGATATTTTCAATTGACAAGGGGTTTATTGGATAAACTTTATCCAGATGTAACCCCATCATCACTTGACAAACATCTGTATTAGAAGAATCATTTGACCTCAGGGCGTAAGATGGATTGAAGGGAGCAAGGCTTGGCTGGGAAACTTCTGCACTGGTTTAAGAGAGAAAAGATGGTGACCGGACATACATTGTGATGATGAGGGAAGGACTGGTTTGAAAGATATTTAGGAAGCAAAATTGACAGAACTTGGTGATTGACAGGACTTGGTTGGATTTGAGGTTAAGGGGGAAGGAGGACAGAGGGTTGATGCTCGTTTCTGGCTTAAGCAGCTAAGTGGTTAATGAAGCCATTTACTCAGGGAATGCTGGAGGAGCTAGTTTCAGGTGGTAGGGAAGATAAGATCAGTTTAGTGTTGGGTGCCTCTGAGGCAACCCAGTGGAGATGCTGGTAGTCAGTCGAGTTCTTTGGTCCCAGAAAGTCTGGGTTAGAGATATGGATTAGGCAGTCATCTGTTTTGGGGATGAAGAGGGCCTGTGGAGCTCCCAGCTCCAGTTCAGACTGTGGAGTGGCTACCCTGGGGTCATGAGCACTACTGGAGTATGCTGTGTCAGTGTATGCTTCCTCCCCTCATTCCTCTCTGCTTCCTGTTATCCCCTGAAAACACAGGCTCTTCGTCCCAACTGTGCCCATTGTTGCCAACCACTAGCTCTTGGATGGGCCTCCTTTAATGGCTTCTCAACTTTTCATAAGATTTAACTCTTATCCTTACTCCAAAGGGTCAAAGCCAAATATTAGGGGCTACGTGGATATTTTGGATGTGAGTAATTGAAAGGAAGAATCTAGGTTCTCCTTTCCCATCTGGAAACAGAAAAGGAGGGAAAGCATTACGGTTAGTTCTGAAGATGTTGCTCACAGCAGATTCTAGATGCACCCTAACAGCTCCCTCTGTTACGAGTGCTTTCAGTCTTCCCTGCTTCCAGTCTGATAGTAAACTCTCCTCAAGATCAGAGAAAAGCTGTAGGCTTGACCAGGGAAACAGGTTGATTCTCAGGAGAGAGAAGGTCAGGGAGACAATGCAGCTAGGACAAAGACACCAAATAGTTTGTGCCAAATTAATTTCCCAAAAGATATTAACCTCCTTTCTTTCCCCATTCCCTAAAGCTACACTAAGACTATAAAAGGTGTTCAAAATGTTGATATGAAAACAATATGCATGATTTGTTTGCATATCATTTTCATACTCATTTATTATCTAAATACAAAGGAGTCATTTTCCTTCTCCATTCTATTTCCTCCGCCCCTTGGCCCCATGGGCTAGTCTGGGCAAAAAAATTAGTTGGCTGGTATTTAATTAGGTATGTTTAGCTTCAGCCAGGGATTCTTCTTTTCTTTATTCTTGATCGTTCTAGAATGGTCAATATCAGCCTCTTTTTCTTTTCCATCTTGACCACTTTCACTTGCTATTTACTATAAATGACATTTCTTTTCTTCCTCTTAAGTTAGTACTTACTCTTTATCACCAAGCTTCTGTGGGCCAACCAAGGGGGGAGGGTATTAGCCAGCCCTGAAACCGGGCCTTCCGTGATCCCCACAGTCACCTGAAATATTTGCTAAAAATCTCATTTCCTAACACCAGGGGGTGTCTGTCTATCCCTCTATCTGTCCTACCCTTAAGGTAGAGGTTAGTTCCAAACCTTTTTCTCATTCCTTTCACTGCTTTTGCATACATGCTAAATCTCCTTTCCTCCCTCTAAAAATAGAGATTAGTCCTAAACCTTTTCCTCACTCCTTTTCATTGCTTTTATGAACACACAAAATCCCTCTTCCTCCCACCCTCCCTCGGCACCACCACAAAACTTTGGGTCCAGAAAGTGGTGTCTTTTTATTGCAGTTTATATGTCTCTCATTCTCCCTGGACAAACTTGCCCTTTCCTTTGTCTATGTATCCTTTGGTCTCCGCACCACCTACACTCTCCTTTGCTCTGGCTCTCCCTTTCTTTTCGCGACTTCTACCTCTCTATGTGCGCTTTCTCGCCTTTCAGAGCTGTCTTTACATACATACACGTCTGAACCTCTTTAGGGATCTGCCTTTCTTCCTTCTGTTTGTCTTCCTCAGTACGGCTCTCTCCCTGCTTCACCACTTCTGTACCAGTCTCTCTCTATCTCTCCCCCAGTCCCCCCACTAGGAACAAAGTCACGGTGTTTGCGCAGAACATGCCTCCCCTCGCCCGGACTCAGACCGTGACATTCCACGGTGATCCTCCGCGCATTCCAACTGCAAACAAAGAGTCCCCGTCCCCTTTCCTCCCCATGCTTTCCTGTTCCAATTCTTGAGTGTCGTAGTGGCAGCTGTCCAAACTGCCGCTTGTCCCCCTCTCCCGTCCGGTTCGCAGATCTCCACCTCCAGGGCAGTTAGCACTAGCGACCCCCAAAACACGCACACACCAGAGATCCCTGCGCGGACACCACCGTCGCTCTCGTACACACCGCGCTCCGCCCCACCGGGAAAGTAGATCCGGCCAGGCAGACAAAAGTTTGGGAGAGAAGTTCGGTCTGAGGAGAGCGTGAGAGCGAGGGGGGCGGGGGCCGGGGATAGTGGGGCGGTCTGGCGAGTCAACTCGTGAACAGATAGACCTGCGGACGGGACAGCTGCGGCTGCAGGCCCTTCTAGCCCCGCTTAACCCCAGATGCGCGGGGGGACGCAGCCCCTCCCGCTGGGGGATGCTGCGGGATTCTTGGCGCCGGGCATCCGGGCCGCCCGCTAAGCCCTTGTGCCTACCCCGTACCCCTGGGGAACCGGAGTCCAGCCTCAGGGAAGGAGAAGCGGCCGCTGAGAAGCTGCCGGGTGCCGGGCGGGGAGGGGGCTGGAGGCCGCAGGCCCGAGGGCATGGAGCGGTTAGGGGAGAAAGCCAGTCGTCTGCTGGAGAAGCTCGGCCGCAGAAAGGGTGAATCCAGCCGGTCTGGGTCAGATGGGACCCCCGGGCCGGGCAAGGGGCGCCTGAGTGGGTTGGGGGGACCTAGGAAATCAGGGCCCCGAGGAGCTACTGGGGGACCCGGGGATGAGCCATTGGAGCCGGCCCGGGAGCAGGGCCCCCTGGACACTGAGCGGAATCCGCGCGGCTCCTTTGAGGCGCAGCGCTACGAAGGCTCCTTTCCCGGGGGGCCGCCGCCCACCCGGGCCTTGCCTCTACCTCAGTCATTGCCCCCCGATTTTCGGCTGGAGACAACAGCACCAGCCCTAAGTCCCCGCTCCAGCTTCGCCAGTAGCTCAGCCAGCGACGCGAGCAAGCCGTCCAGCCCCCGGGGCAGCCTGCTGCTGGACGGAGCGGGGGCTGGCGGAGCCGGAGGTAGCCGGCCCTGCAGCAATCGTACCAGCGGCATCAGCATGGGCTACGACCAGCGCCACGGGAGCCCCTTGCCCGCGGGGCCGTGTCTGTTTGGCCCCCCCCTGGCTGGGGTACCGGCAGGCTATTCCCCCGGAGGGGTCCCGTCCGCCTACCCGGAGCTCCATGCCGCCCTGGACCGACTGTGCGCTCATCGGCCCGCGGGGTTCGGCTGTCAGGAAAGCCGCCACTCATATCCCCCAGCCCTGGGCAGCCCTGGAGCTCTAGCCGGGGCCGCGGTGGGAGCGGCCGGGCCTTTGGAGAGACGGGGGGCGCAACCCGGACGACACTCGGTGACCGGCTACGGGGACTGCGCCGCGGGCGCCCGATACCAGGATGAGCTAACGGCATTACTGCGCCTGACGGTGGGCACCGGTGGGCGAGAAGCCGGCGCCCGCGGGGAACCCTCGGGGATTGAGCCGTCAGGTCTCGAGGAGCCGCCAGGTCCTTTCGTTCCAGAGGCTGCCCGGGCCCGGATACGGGAGCCAGAGGCCAGAGAGGACTACTTCGGTGAGTGAGAGAGAACTGGCCGGGCGCGGGAAGGGACCGTCACCGCATTCGGTTCTTCACTGCCCCGACGGCCTAAAGTGCCGGTGTTCAGGGGTCTGAGGCGGAGACGCAGCACTAGAAAAGAAACAAGAGGGATGGACGGGGGCGGACCCCAGAGCGCTTTCCCCTTCCTACTGGTCTTCAAATGAACCAGGGCTCCTCATTCCTGATAAATTAAACCCCCTGGTTGTCTCGTGAGTCCCAGTTTCTTGAGCATTTGAGGCTCGCTTTTCTGCAGTACGAGGCCTCGTAGGGAAGGGACCAAGTGGGGCAGTGAGAGCATCCCCCCAGCTTGTTCCCCCCTTCACGGCGGTGCCCCTACAGGATTCTGAGCGCTGCTCCCCCACCCGGGCCCGGGCTCCGCCCGCAGGAATTCGGGGAATGCGCGGGTGGGGGGGCGGGGCAGGCGGGCCGCGTGCGTGCAGACTCCTGCCCGGGCGCTCCAGGTGCCCGCGGGCGGGGCCGGCCGCAGCCGCGCTGCCGAGGGGTGGGGTACGGGGTGGGGGTGGAGGGGCGCTTTCTAGCACGCGCGGAGCAGTGGCCGTTGTCGGGGGTATGGAGCTTGTAAGGAGGAAGAAATGTCCTGGGATGGAAAGCAGGGATCCAATTGCTGCCCCAGTCCTGCCGGCTAGGTGCGTGCGTGGGCATTTATGCAGAGACCGGGTGGTACCAGCCTCTGTTTTCCCTACCCTCCGGAGGAATTCAGGACAAAAGCCATGACCACTGGTGCACCATCATCCCTGGATGGATAACGACCCTGTGTAACTGCCAGAAATAACCTGGCCTTGAGTTCTGACCATAACCTGCTCAGAATTCAGGCCAGAAGTAGGCCCTTACATCCTGCTACTTTAAGGAAACCCTGTCGCTCTTTCCCTCCCCCACTCTGTTCAGGAAGTATTGATTGATTATACCTTTCAACTACAGGGGATACTGGGGTCTTGAATGATCTTTTAGGCATCAGTTTGCTATATAAAGAAATACTGATCTGATTGTGATTGGAAAGAAGTGGAGGGCTCACCCCCTCAGGGCTTTGGGCCCCTTCAGTTTTCCAAGCATCTGCTTCTCACCTTTCTCCCTGCCCTGGACCCCATGCTGTAAAACTCTATGGCTAGAAATGGGAATAGGGAGATGAACACAGCCAGGTGGGGATGGTTGGGGAGGCGGTTCAGGGGTAGCAGGGCTGCAGGTTGGAAGGGTCCTGCATAGTTCAACCCCATCCCCTCCCCATTCTTTTTTTCCCAGCCCCAAGCCCATCTCGAGAGAGGAAAGCCCAGAGCAGATGATGCTAAACTGCTCTGATCAAGGGAAACTGAGTGACAGGGCCCATTTAGCAGTTTCCTTTTGAGGCCCAGGAGAGGTGGCTGGGAAAGAAGTCTCTTAGGCTGAACCATCAGAGCCAAAAGGAAGAAAGGAACTCAGAGAGAGTGCAATAAAATGGCAGGAAGAACCTAGGTGTGGATATGCTGGGTTAGAGGAGGTAAGGCAGACATGCCTGAACAGTTTCCTCTTATCTTCCTATATTGTCCAAGGCTTCCCTAAGAATGGCTCTGACAGGACCCCCTCGCGTGGCAATCTTGAGGCATATCTCCATCTACTTCCATGAGGATGCCACAGTTTGAATTCAGGGGTGGGGGCCTCTTCTCTCTGGGGTCAAGTTGCCTCCCTCTGCATTACCCCTACAAACCCCTTCTACCCCCAGCCCAAGTTTGACTGTACCCTCCTACTTTTGCCCCTACTGGGGGCCCTCTTTGGCTTCAGCCTTGCCCAGCTGCCAGAGGGTGGGAGCAGGACAGGCCTGGGCCCATCAGTTGCTGCAGCTGCTGCACAGGCTCCCAAGCCCCTGGGCAAAGACTGGGATGGGCCCCAACAGGCAGGGAGTGTGGCAGTGTGCCGAGGGGAAGAGGTGGGGCAGGCCCGTTGGGATCTGCTCCCCAAAGACAGGCCCTAGCCCTCACTCATAGGCCTGGAATTGGGGAGTGGAGGGAGGGAAGAACACACCCAGGAAAGGCTGGTGCCAGAGCCAGGTGTATGTATCTTAGGGGGAGGGGTTGGGGGATTGTGTTGTGTTGGGGAAGAGCAGTTCAGTTCTGTGTCCCTCCCATGATAGAAGGTGACATGGAGGCTTTAGGGATTCTACTACCCTTCCTCCCTTCCTATGCAACCGTGGTTCCTGGAACCACCCTGCATTTTCAGCAGCCACCTCCACCTCCCACAGGAGTCATGCTCACACGGTCCCCTCTGAACAGGGCCCTGGGCTGAACCAGATTCTTCTCTCCATCCTTGGCAGCCTCCTGCAGAGAGAAATGTTGTGGCTGAACAGTAGCTTGTTTTACTGATGGGGAAAACTGAAGTCCCAGAGAGGCTTTCTGGGCCTGGCTTTCTTACTCTAGGAAGTTTTTTTATCTGCTACTGAGCCCCTGTGGACCAGCATCTCTGACTGTTTGTCTCACGTGCTGCAACAGGAATCATACCTTGCCCTGGTAGTCATTTCTACCTAACAAAAACTAGACATCTGAAGACCAGGGACCATGTCTTTGACTTTCTCCAATTTTCTTCAGTAGTGGGTACTATGCTAGGCACAAAATAGATGCTCAGAAAATGAGTCATCAAATGAACAAGAATGGCTCTCCCCAGCCAAGATCTTTCTGCATCCCATTACTTGTTAATCTTCTCTTCCCAGAAGGGATCCCATCAGAGGGAGGCTGTGTCCTCTGGTACATCAGAAAAGAGCAATCAGGAAAGCTTGGGAATCCCTGGTTTGAGCTAGGGGAGTGGGGTGTGACACTGACAACCTCTTCTCTCCTCTTAGGCACCTGTATCAAGTGCAACAAAGGCATCTATGGGCAGAGCAACGCCTGCCAGGCCCTGGACAGCCTCTACCACACCCAGTGCTTTGTGTGCTGCTCTTGTGGTGAGTACAGCCCTGCCACTGTAGCACCCCCTGCCCCATACACACTTACAAGTGCTGTGGGGAGCAGGAAGAGATGTTTGCTCACAGAGCAGCTGTTGGGTCCCCACCTAGTGTCTGGAGGCCCACCTTCTCTCTTGATTCCCCTCTCTGCTCTACCTGGCTCTCCCCCATGGGAAGTCTGCTTTCTGGAGTCCATCCTCCCTTCTTCTGCTCAGACTCCTTCCTTTCCTCTGTTGCTCCCTCTTTCTTATGCCTTCCTGCTCGCCCAGCCTGGACTCCTGCTGGCCCTCCAGCCTCTCCTTGGTGGGGCTTGGTCTTGGGCAGCCCAGTTGCCTGGGGCGACAGTGAAAGACTGGAATGTGGGAAGGGCTGGGGTGGGCTGGGGGAGTGGGGAGCTGCGAGGGGTGGAGAGGGGGGTTTTCTCTTGGCTGGTCAGAGTTCAGCCACCTCCCTAGAGTGTAGGCCACCGGGCCATGCCAAGCTGATGACATCACGCTTCAGGAATGCCCGCTGCTGTTAGCTCCGGAGGCCCGCTTGGGGTGGGGGGGGGTGCTCACAGTGCTTGGGGGGGTTCTCACAGTGGCCTTAACTCCCCCCTCTCCTCCCTCATTACCCCTCCCCACTGCTTACCCATTCTGAGTCCTTTGCTAAACCTTTAATCTCCTATCTCTGCCTGACTCCAGCACTCAGTTTTTCTCTCACTCCCCCAGCTCTGCCTGGTTCTCCTCAGGCTCATCTGTCTGTCTATCTGTCCTGTTTATAGGGCCTTTTCTGGCTATGTCTCCCTTTCCCTCTTTCCTCCCCTGAATCTCATGAGTTTCTAAGTCAGCTTTTCTAAACTGTTGAGGAGGCAGGAACTGGAAAAGCAGTGAGCAGAGGAGAGGGAAGTTGGCTGGAAAGAGGCCAAAGCAAATTGGAATTGTATCAGGTGGGATTTTTGTGTGGGAAGGGAGGATAGACAGCAGTTAGGAGGAAAAGCACTAAAGTCCAGGTTTAAATATATCATGCAACATTGGGGAGCAGTGACCCCAGAGTAGGAGAAGTCCTGTGCCTGGGCTGTGGGATAGGTTCCAGCCCTGTCTCTGCTGTTCTAGGGCGAACTTTGCGTTGCAAAGCTTTCTACAGCGTCAATGGCTCTGTGTACTGTGAGGAAGATTATCTGGTGAGTAAGGGGTCCCCTGGACCTGGAGTTGCACCCACACTGGAACCTCCTTTTCTTGGTCGCCCATTGGGGTTCCACCCATCATTCTCAGCTTAGTAACACCCTCCCTTTGTCTTTTCTTCCTAGTTTTCAGGGTTTCAGGAGGCAGCTGAGAAATGCTGTGTCTGTGGTCACTTGATTTTGGAGAAGGTAAGGAAAGTGCCTTTGGCTGAGACTCTGTGAGTTGCAGGCTGAGGAGTGGCATCAGGGACACTGGTAGAAGGTTGGGGGAAGGAACCTATCACCAGATGAATCACTTTCATCCTATTCTTCCCCAGAGGAACTGTTGACAGTGACTTCCCTCTGCTTGTGGGATCAAGTCTGGGCTCCTAGGCCTGCCATCCCAGGCTTCTGTGACCTGGCCCCTCCCTAATTCTGCGGGCACAGCCAGGCCCTCTAGCTTGAGCTAGGAGTGTGGGGTCCTGGGTCTTAATCCCCTTTCTGCTACTGGTTGGGAATATCTGGAGCTCAGTTTTCTTTCTTGTAAAAAGGAGGGATTTGATTAAATCAGTGATTCTCAATCTTAGCAGCCTAGCAGATCACCTGGGAAGAACTTAAAAAAAATAAAAATACAATAATGCCTGGGTCCCATCACCAGAGATCGTGATAATAGGTCTTGGGTGGGACCCAGGCATTGATGTTTTTTGAAAGCTCCCTAGATGATCCTAACATGCAGCCAGGGTTGAAAACCACTGGCCTGAATGCTCTCTAAGGCCTTTTTCATGGTTTCTGCCTCCATTTTAAGACTTTTTGGTTTTCTCAAATTACATATCATTATTCTACTAGTTTAGCAGGGAGTTGGATGAGGTTAGCAGGAGTAGCAGGGAACGTAATAGGTAGCTGGAGAGCTGCAACTGGAGGGAGACTGATTCTTTTCCCACCCTATGAGCCAGATCCTACAGGCGATGGGGAAGTCCTATCACCCAGGCTGCTTCCGATGCATTGTTTGCAACAAGTGCCTGGATGGCATTCCCTTCACAGTGGACTTCTCTAACCAAGTGTACTGTGTCACCGACTACCACAAGTGAGTCCAACCCTTGAAGTGTGGTGTGGAACTGGGCCCAAGGATTCCCCAACCTCAGCTCATCTCTGCCCTCTGTCTTTCAGAAATTATGCCCCTAAGTGTGCGGCCTGTGGCCAACCCATCCTCCCCTCAGAGGTCAGTATGTCTGGGCAGTATGCAGGGCAGCCAGTGCTGATGCCCCTAGGGAAGGGATGGGGACATGCTGCCTGGCCTCCCGTGGGAAGTGGTGGTGCTGAGGAATGTACTCTGCAAAGATTCCCGTGTGACTCTGCTCTTGGGGTCACTACCCTGACCCTAACATCCGGGCCTGGACATGTCTGACAGCCTCACTGGGCCCAGGCTCTGTCTCTGCTATCCCAGTCCAGAGGAGGAGACTTTCTTTGAGGTCAAGGTCACCAGATCCCAGATGTAAGGGCTGGAAAAAGGTGGGGAGAATCCTTAGGGCTTGTAGGAAAGGGTCAGAAAAGATTTAAGCTGTGTGTGCAGAGGGTGTGCCTAGGGAGAGAAGCCAAAAGCCATTGAGGAAGCAGACCCTGTTGAATCTCCTTGTCCCCAGCCTAGCCTACTTTATTTTTGCCACCTGCCTGTTTCCCTTCCGTCTGCTTCCCCACAGCTGGGAGAGCTAGGTCAAGGCCAGGGCCTGTAGAGAGGGAGTGCTCCATGTGGGGGGATGCCCAAGGAAGAAGACGGGAGAGTTCTGGTAGGATTTGTAAAGGCGTCTCAAAGCTACAGATGATTGCAGAGAAGCTCTGGGACCTTTGCGATCCTCCCATTGGGGTGAGAGGGGTCATGTATGGGGGGAGGGTGGAATTTGGGGGCATCATGCTGCTCTTACACTCATGGGGGTCTGCATGTTTCAGGGCTGTGAGGACATTGTGAGGGTGATATCCATGGACAGGGATTATCACTTTGAGTGCTACCACTGCGAGGTGAGTATTGGGGTCCAGGACTGCTAGAGAAGTGGAACCAGGGAAAGGGGAGGAATTAAGTCCTACAACAGCGAGGTGTCTATGGGAGAGGTGTAGGGCGTGGGAAACCAGAAGGGTGCTGTGACCTCTCTCCAATCTCTTTCTTGTCCTCCAGCCACTCTCTTTGGTCTTAGTAGTTTAGTCCTTTCTGAATCTGACTTCCCCAGAGTCAAGACTCTAAGACTAGGGATTCCTGGTAACTGCTGGAAATGCAGCTTGTCTCATTATTTCTGCTGCAGCAGCGACACCTGGTGTCCAGATGAGGTATTCTTCTCAGGTTTCTCTTGCATACCTTCCATCCTTCCCTCCCCCCAACCCTTTCTTCCAGTTATTAGGAGTCTGGTGTTGAGCAGGGCAGACTCCCAAGATGTCCTCAGTGCCCAAGCTGCCTGGGCTGAGGTGAACTAGGTGCCTTCTTCCCTAGGACTGCCGGATGCAGCTGAGTGATGAGGAAGGCTGCTGCTGTTTCCCTCTGGATGGGCACTTGCTCTGCCACGGCTGCCACATGCAGCGGCTCAATGCCCGACAGCCTCCTGCCAACTATATCTGAGCTGCATTCACAGCTGCTGCCATCACAACATTGACATACTCCTCTGGCAAGTGGGCCCTGAGGCCAGCAGAGACAAGGAATGCACTCTACAGGCCTGGCAGAAGAGTTCTTTGGGGAGGACTCCAAGGGCCAGAGACCCAAAGATTATGACATTCCAAATGGACTGTGGAGGAGGAAGCTTCTAATTGCCAGGGTGGGGTGACTGGAGTTCTTTCTGTGTATGCAGCCTGTGCTCAGGCACATAGAGGCCTGTTCTAATGCTTTCTGAACATCTGATTCTTGTCTATATCTTCAGTATATGTTTGTGCTTAAGTTAAGCAATGATTTGGATTACAGGAGGAGAGGACCTACCTTTAGGTGAGCTAGTTTCAACCAAACTGACAAGAACTAAAAGTGTTTTGCTCTCTCCAGCTCCCCAAAACCCTAGAGTTTTGGGGTTTTGGTTGATGTAATCTCAGATCCCTCTGAGAGGTAGCAGGTCTGGAGTGGTGAGTTACTGCTGGGGAACCAATTGTGAGAGTCACTCAAGAAGAAGAAAGAAGTGACAGAGAGCGTGTGCGCGCGTGTGCGTGTGCATGGGCGTGTGTGTGTGTGTATGAATGCACCTGTATGCATACACTAGGCTCTAGGGCTCAATGCACCTAAACTTAGGAGTGTGGCTAGCCTGAAGTTTCCTAGACATCCCACCTAATAAGTTCCGTATCCACAGAGACCCACTCATTACCTCCCCCGGCTGAGAAGAAGAGCAACCAAATATAGGCACCCGCTGAGCCTCCCAGGCCCATGTGAGTCTCTGACAAACAGGCAGTACAGGCAGCAGGCTCACCCAGAGCTGGTCCCCATTCCCAGCAGAGGGATGAGGAATTCTCCTAGTCCTTAGAAGAAAGCCAAGAAACAGCTTATTAAGAAGGTCCAGAGTTTCTACCTCTTTATCTAGATACAGAGATAGGATACTATGGTAAGCACCTGGCTGACACCATGTGTAGGGCACAAAAGCATGAGGAGCTTACACTTGCTTCCCTAGCTATAGCTCACTCCAGGCTCTCAGAGGCATCCCAGATTACATCAACCACAACTCCAAAATTCTGGGGTTTGGGGACCTGGAGGGAGCAAAACACTTTGATTTAGTTCTAGTCAGTTCGGCTGAAACTAGTTCACCTAAAGCTAGATCTCTTAAAACCAATTCACAGAAAACTTGTTTACTTAAAGTTCAGTTCACTTAATGACCAATTTGCCAAAAGCTCAATTACCTTTTCGGTATTTTTATATCCATGTAGATGTCCTATTCTTTTTTGTCGTGCTTCGGGTATTTCAAAGATTTCTATCTGTTCATCCAAGAGTATTTCTGAGTTATTATCAGCAACATAAATTTATCAAATTTGCAGCACTTTGCAAATGAGGAGATTGCTTCCTGCCTTTATGGATGTCTTTTTCTATGTTCTCTACTTTTCAAACACTTTTTAAAAAAAGTTTAAAGTTTCTAGCAATAAATACAATTGGTACAGACATTTTGTGTATCATTTTTTGTGCTTCTTAATCCAATGTTCCTTTACAAATTAGATGCCTTGAAAAATATAATGGAGCTCAATATGATTTTTTTTTGAGACAGAGTCTTGCTCTGTTGCCGTGGCTAGAGTGAGTGCCGTGGCGTCATCCTAGCTCACAGCAACCTCAAACTCCTGGGCTCAAGCGATCTTACTGCCTCAGCCTCCCGAGTAGCTGGGACTACAGGCATGCGCCACCATGCCCGGCTAATTTTTTCTATATATTTTTAGTTGTCCGATTAATTTCTT
>NW_012148618.1:595557-613132 GCF_000956105.1 Propithecus coquereli
GGGTCTTGCTCTTGCTCAGGCTGGTCTCAAACTCCTGAGCTCAAACAATCCGCCCACCTCGGCCTCCCAGAGTGCTAGGATTACAGGCGTGAGCCCCCGCGCCTGGCCATCAATGTGATTTTGATACTTTGGTTTAACTTCTACATTCCTACTGTTAAAATGCCAGTATATCTTAAACAAATGAATAGGCATGAGGCATATTTAGTTGACTAACAATTAAAGGTTATACAGGGAACAGCAATAAAAAGTAAAAGGGTGAATCTGCTGAGTCCTTTTGAAATGCTGCAGATTTGATAAATATTTTAGACTAATTGGCTTTAGGTGAATTGACTTCAGGCAAATTAATGTGGTAATCTTTGAACCTTGGTCTCCATTCGGTGTCACTCAGTGAGTTTCATAATGTAAATGATGACTCCTGAGGACAGAATTTCCACATTTGGGGATTCTAAGATGACTGTGCTAGCCAACCTGGGAATTACATAGACAGGACCTCTGAGTGAGAGGGAATGAGTTCAGATTCACACAACTGAGTGCCAGAGGGAGAAATGCACTTTCTTGAAGAGAGAAATGTTATGAAACTGATTACTTGTTCTACAGCTGAGATTGCTTCTTCTTAACTATTGTTATTAAATAAGTGAATACAAAGACCCTGTGACTGGGAAGTTTTCTCACCAGGCTGTTCCAGGCCTGGGGAATCCAGACAAGCTTGTGTAGCTTTACATCCAACCCCTTGGTTCTGTTACTCTGGGGATTTTTTCCACTCTGTCACTTTAAGCCTTTCTTACTCTGATTTTGGCCTCTCTCTGTTCCTGACCTGACTGGCTCATTCCTTTCTAGGTCTGTGCTGATCTGTCCCAGTCCTGGGGATCCCCAAGACTCTGTTCCTGCCACTGAGCCTACTCTCCCTTCTTCCTGAGGAAAAATAAGTGATAATAGCTGATAAGGGCAGGCCATGGCAGAAGAGCAGCCCCAGCCACCGCACATGGTCACTGGCAGGCTCCCAGGTGTACCTGCATCAGAGCTTCCCTTCTTCCTGTTTGCTGAGAGACTGCTCCTCTTTAATATTTCTTTTCTTTTCTTTTTTTTTTTTTTGAGACAGAATCTCTCTCTGTTGCCAAGGCTAGAGAATATTTCTTTTTTCTTTTTGAGACAGGGTCTGGCTCTGTTGCCTGGGCTGGAGTACAGTGGCACAGTCATAGCTCACTGTAGCCTCAAACTCCTGTGCTCAAGGGATCTCCTGCCTCAGCCTCCCTAGTAGCTGGGATTACAGTCATACACTACCATGGCCAGCCAATTTTTCTTATTTTTTGTAGATATGGGGTCTTGCTATGTTGCCCAGGCTGGTCTCAAACTCCTAGCCTCAAGCAGTCTTCCCACCTCAGCCTCCGTAAGTGCTGGGCATACAGGCATGAGCCACTATACCTGGCCACCTCCTTAATATTTCTGTTAATATTTACAGTTGATGATGAAAGATTCATGGGTGCTGCCAAGTACACAGCAAAAGATAGACCTTGTTTGATCAACTTGCCACCTGATTTTCATCAACAGCCACTAGTCCTGAGATGAGGAAAGGGGAAAAATGTAAGAATTGTGAATCCATTGTGTGTCTCTAGATGAGAGTCTCAGCAGAAGAGTCAGCCTTTTTTTTGTTTGTTTGTTTGTTTTTTGGGGCTTTTTTTCTTTGTTATTTCTTTCCAACTTGTCACTAACTTGAGAAGGGGTCAGGCTTTGACTACAGACTTCAGCTCTTTGCTCTGGCCAGCCCTGTTCACCGTAGTACTGAATGTGGGTTATCAAGAATAAAGCTGGTGATGGTTTTCTCTGCCTTACTCCTTAGAGAGCTGACTGTCTCCCTGGAGCTCCCAAGGCCAAGGAAATGGTAAGATTCCATTTATAATCATGCTGGAGACTGTCCTCAGTCAAAAAGGATGTAGAGAAAGAGCTACTTCCAGGCACATGAAGCAAGTTGGATGAGGTCCTTCAGATTGTACCTATAACGAAGGGAATAGGCCAGGCACAGTGGCTCATACCTGTAATCCTAGCACTCTGGCAGGCTGAGGTGGGAGGATCACTTGAACTCAGGAGTTTGAGACCAGCCTGAGCAAGAGTGAGACCCTGTCTCTTTAAAAAGTAGAAAAATTAGCAGACGTGTTGGCACGTGCCTGTAGTCCCAGCTACTTTTGGAGGTCGAGGCAGAAGGATCAGTTGAGCCCAGGAGTTTGAGGTTGCAGTGAGCTGTGATGACACCACTGCACTCTAGCCTGAGTGACAGAGTGAGAATGTATCTCAAAAAAAAAGAAAAAAAGCCTGCAGAGGGAATAAAAAGAGGGAAAGGAGAGCAATAGGACTGAAATAAAAGGATTGGAAAAACAGAGGAGCTAAGACATTTTTATTTAGTTTTGTGTTTTAGAAGCTCTCATACTATACCCAGAGCTGGCCTAGGATCCATTCAGAGCCCTTATGGTGAGGTTCCACAACAAGGGTCTAACTCTAACCAAAGTCAGTCCTCTTCCTCCTGTCCTACCTTGCAGGGAGAAGACCTAAGACTGGGCTACTACTATGCCAATTGCTTCTATAAGGGCCCTTGGAATATCACACCCAGTTATAAAGGACTAAGGTTTGACCTTGAAAATATAAGCTAATTGTTACTGGGATATATATATTAGACCAGTCAACTATGATGGTAGAAGAGTCATCAGAGACAAATTCTGTTCACTATGGTGTTATTTCACCTATACTATACCTTACTTGAAGGGATAGTGCTGACCTATGTGAAGGGAGCCAGGGTGCCATCCAAGTAGGGAGGGATGGCACTGAAAGGTATTATACTAGTTAGGCTTAGAGGTTTAGAGCCAAGCAGGGTGTGAGTTTAGAGATAATTTAGCCCAGTCACTTCATTTTACTAAATGAAGAAATAGAAACTCTTGAGTGATGACGTGACTCACCTAAGGTCTCATAGGTGGATAATGACTTTTCAACTTTTGCAGACTAATAAAGAGCTATTTCCCTTTTTCCTTCCCACCAGCCTCCTACCCCTTCACAGGGACTCCAGCAGCACAAGTAAATTGGAAAGGTTTATTTGTCATTGACAATGAGATAAGCACTTTATTATAATAGAGAAATAGGGAAAGTTTTAGTGGAAAAGCCAGGGAACACAAGCAACAATAATGAAAACTTTTGGTTCTTACCATTGCTTTTTTTGTTAATTAGGACTACTGGAAGCCAAAGTACCTTTAAAAAGCACATTAGGTTAAGGCCTGATGCAGTGGCTCAGGCCTGTATTCCCAGCACTTAGGAAGGCTGAGGCGGGAGGATTGCTTGAGGCCAGGAGTTCAAAACTGGCCTGAGCAACATAGTGAGACCCTATCTCTACAAAAAAATAAGAAAAAGTAGCTGGGCATGGTGGCTGAGGCAGGAGGATTGCTTGAACCTGGGATTTCTAGGTGGCAGTGAGCTATGATGACACCACTGTACTATAGCCCTGGCAACAAAGTGAGACCCTGTTAGAAAAAAAAAAAAAAACCCACACACATTAGGAGAGGAAATATACTGCAAAAGAGTCCCTGCCCTTGAGGAGGTCACAGTCTAGCCAGGGAGACAAATGCACACACAAAATGAGAAGATTACAAGCAACCTGTCAACATGTGCAAAGTAATTGATTGTTACAAACAAAAGACCTAATGCCGCAGGGCACAGAGTGATGACAAGTAAGACTTTGTCCACCTTAGAATGTAGTTCAGAAGGTGGCACCCAATAGGCTAGGTCCTGCCCCCAAATGCATTGAGTTTGGCCCACTGGGAGGTTTTTTGTTTGTTTGTTTGATTGAGACAAACTCTTGCTCTGTTGCCCAGGCTGGACTGCAGTGACACAATCATAGCTCACTACAGCATCAAACTGCTGGGCTCAAGTGATCCTCCTGCCTCAGCCTCCGGAGTAGCTGGGACTACCGGGTGAGCCACTGTGCCTGGCTAATTTGTAAATATTAATTAGAACCCTGTTGAGGAGGGGAAAATGCTAGCTAATAAATGTAGAAGGCATGATAGAATTGGGAAAACAGCATTTTGTGAACTTTAATAAAAAATTATTGATTCTGGCAAAGATTTTTAATTGGTGTTAACAAATACAGGTGAAATGGTTGCTGGACAAGTGGACATTCATATAGTGGCAAGTAACACTACAGTGTTTATAGTCTTTATTTATTTATTTTTTTAGAGGCAAGATCTTGATCTGCCCCTCACGCTGAAGTACAGTGGCATGATCACAGCACACTGCACCCTGAAACCCCTGGGCTCAAGCTATCTTTCTGCCTCAGCCTCCTAAGTAGCTGGGTCTATGGGGTGCATGCCATTACATCTGGCTAGTTTGTTTTTTTTTTTTTTTTGGGACAGAGTCTGGCTTTTCTTGCCCGGGCTAGAGTGAGTGCCGTGGCGTCAGCCTGGCTCACAGCAACCTCAAACTCCTGGGCTCAAGCAATCCTTCTGCCTCAGCCTCCCAAGTAGCTGGGACTACAGGCATGAGCCACCATGCCCGGCTAATTTTTTCTATATATTTTTAGTTGTCCGATTAATTTCTTTCTATTTTTAGTAGAGACAGGGTCTTGCTCTTGCTCAGGCTGGTTTTGAACTCCTGAGCTCAAACAATCCGCCCGCGTTGACCTCCCAGAATGCTAGGATTACAGGCGTGAGCCACCGCGCCTGGCCCCACACCCAATTGTTATAACAAGAATTGTGCACATTATGCTTCATGTCTAACTTTTCAAAATCATACTAGTCTTCCTCTCCTGAATCAATTTACTTTATGGTCTCATATTCCTTTGGTAAAAATGGTTTCAATCTGTCCCATTTTTGAGCCCAAATTTTCAGCTTTTCTTTGAGATCTAAAATTTCCGATCAAGCATAGTTTATATACTAGTTCACAATAGCGTCTCAAAGAAAAACTGGGCTCATTCCAGTTTGTATAACAAAAGTTTCTGTGAACAGGAAACCCTTGAAGCCTCAAGGGCCTAGGTCTGAAATCCCCTTGGAGGTGTGAAGCAATTGCAAAAATGGTGCTTTATGAACATTTGTTCTGAAATTTTCATTTGATGTCATAGGTTGATTACACATTTTCTTCATCCACTTGTTTTCTTCTTAAATCAGGTACTTACAATGGGCATGAAATTTTCTAGCTTAATCATCAATAGTTGTGGATCTGAATACCTTCATTTTCCAGTGAACACCCTTGAAAATAATTCTAAATCTCTTGACTGTGTGTAAATTTTTTTTTTATTCCTGAAACTAGTTTCTCAGTCCATAATATCATAACATATTCAAATCCTTTCAAAGTGGTATGGCTTATTTTTCATGTTTTTCTAAATAATTGGTCAGTTAAATGTGGTTCCAAGTTCCAATGGCTATTTTAATGTCCTAGCTTTGCAACCAATTATTTAAGCCCATATTTTTAGTGTGAGAACAATTCTACTCAAAGGTTTCCATTAGTATCATAAATAGAATACAATACTAAATACTCACCTGGAATCTCTCTTTGGAGCACAATTTTATTTCCTGGCTAGAGTGTGGGAGGCTGAATGCTTGCGGTGTTCTTGCAAATGTCCATTCTTCTCTGTAATTCTAAACAATGCAGCAAAGGAATGTCCAAGTCTGAAAGGTTAAGTAGACTTTTTCTCAGATTCTCATTCACATTTCTCACCAAGTTAAAAACATATACATGATTATTTTTAGAAGATTTGATCAACAGCAATGTCTCCAAGACAGTAGAATTAGATTGAAGGCAGGAGTCATGTGTAACCTATCTTCCTACACCCCGACCTCCCACCCTCACAGGAGTCTAGCTCAGGAATACTTGAGCATATTCTTGCCTTCATCTTTAAAGAGCATTTAAGAAGTGAGTGATTGTATTTTGCATATGGCACAGCAGAAGGTGAGATGAACAACACTGATGAAGAGACAAGCCTGTAAAGGCCAAGGATTCCATGGAAAAACAAAATTATGTAAGGTATTAGTACTGTGGGGGTGGTCAAAAATTCATTTTTGCAACAAGTAAGCCCCTCTATGTGCCAAGCACTGAGATAGGTACCTGGGGGTGATGGAGGAAGCACCTCGTTAAATACAAACCCAAACAAATTAAGGCTTTAAAGATAATTCCATACTACTCCTTAGCAATAAAACATTAACTTAAAAGATTAATTATTGATACTAGTAACAACATGTATGGATCTCAAGATAATTATGCTGAGTAAAACAAGCCAGACAAAAAAGAGTGCATCTTTATTTGATTCCATTTATATAAGATTCTATAAAGTGACAGCAGATCAGTGGTTGACTAGGTCAGGGAGGGGCTAGAGAAAGCATTAAAAAGGGGCACAAGTAAACTTTTAGAGGGTGATGCATATGTTCACTATCTTGACTGTGGTGATGGTTTCACGGATGGATAGTTGTACCAAAATTTATTGAATTTTACACTATAATGTTGTATGCCTATATACCTCGATGAAGCTGTTTCTAAAAAAAAAAATCTGGGAAAAAAGGAAGAGAGGAAAAGGAGAGAGAGGAGAGAATATGAATGGATTCTAGGACCCCTCCTGCAATTTTTTCTTGCTCAAGGACACCAGATGGTGTCCGATTGTGATTGTTTTTTCAGTACTTTGCTACATTTTTAACTGTCAGGGTGGTCTATAGGCTCAACTTTCTAGCCTATAAAATCCTTCACTTCAGCTGGTCCTATCTCCTCTTGGACCTAGAATGCAGCCTGTACTCCTTGTCTCTGCTTCCATTTGCTGGGATGTTTTCTCCATTCTAAATGATCCACATTTTCTCTAACCTTTCAGGCTCAATGAAAATAAGATTTATTTCATAGTCTTTCCTATCTATTTCTGCAGAAAGAATTCTGTACCTTCTTCAAGTTTCTCTAATATTTATAGTCTAAACAGCTCTTTTGACACCTATTTGCTGCCTTGTATTATTGGCTTTCCATGTGCATATGTCTTATCTTCTAAACTAGATTATTAACTTCAGGGCAGAGACTGGGTCATATTTATCTTTGTGTCTCTCCCAAAGCACTTAATAAGTGCTTAATAAGTATCAATTTAAAACACCCCACTTTTATAGTCTTTCCAACGCACTTTCTCAGCCATTATCTCATTTGATCATTACATCAACACTATGAGATTGGAGGAGCTAGAAATATGTTATTTCCTCCTTTTGACAGATGAGGAACCTGCAGCCCAAGGTCACATAGCTTGTTAGAAACAGAGACAGAACAGATAATTGCACATGAAGGTCTGATCTAATTCAAGGCTTCCCATCGCTGTTCCCTCTGTCCTCCTACATGAAGACAGGCTTCTGCACCCTTCACCTCCTCATTCACCAAATACTTTAGCCAAAGCTAAATAGTACCATATTAGAGAACTTGTCAAATCTGGAAGACAAAATTTCAGTAGACTTCTGATCAGCTCTGAGTCACCAAAGCATGCTTGTTCCAAGTGCCGTTTGTTAGGGACATTATGCCTGATATTTAATGTTGCTGCACTACGGAGTTGAGGAAGCATAAATGATTTTTAAAAGCCTTAGAAAATAACAGCACTCTACTAGTAAACATGAAAGGTGGCAGCTGACGAGCAGATCAAGAATGTAATATTTCTGCACTGGACCACACCATTTCTCTAGAATTCTCTAGCTGGTACTAAAGGAAGAGGTGAAACTCTCCATCTCCCAGCACATCTAGCCCTGAGATTCCTTCCCTACCACCCCTGGCTATCGGTTTCTCTGATACAAGTGATTTGATAACCTTGGTACATTTTACTGAGCATCAAACATTAATATTTTCTTTATTTTTTAATATATATTTTTTTTAGAGACAGGGTCTCACTGTGTGGTCCAGGCTGGAGAGCAGTGGCAGGATTATAGCTCACTGTAACCTCCAATTTAGAACTCCTGGGCTCAAGTGATCCTCCCGCTTCTACCTCAGCTTCCTGAGTGGCTGGGACAACTGTCACCACACCGGCTTTTCTTTATTTTTAAAAATAATTCACCTCCGACTGGATGCCAGTCAATTTTGCAAAGAAGAGGATGCAGGGGGTGGGGGTGGGGGTTGGGTTTAAGAGTAAGACAGAGGTGAATGAAGGATGAGAGATAAAGGGGAGGGTAGAGGAAGCAGATGGGGGGGCTGGGTTGGGCGGGCAATGCCTAAGAGACATCCATGCCCAGGTGAGGAGACTGGCGGGGCGCAGTGTGGGCGGCAGGTCTGGGAAGGTTCAGCGGGCCATTGGGACAGGTTTACACCCTGCAAACAGCGACCTTGAACGTAACCTTTTTGTGCTTTAGTTTTCCCCTCTGTAAAATGGGTATGATAGTGACTTCTTCACAGGACGCTGTAAGAACTAAATGAGGCGGGGAGAGCAAAACTCGTGGTATAGTGCCTAACTCATCGTAGGCCCACAATAAATGTTAACAGTTGTTACCATTTTCTCAACATTTGCCCTTCACTGGCAGAGGGACTAAGGAGAAGGGGCAAAGAAGCTTTCCTGAGGCCGCCCTCTTTCCCAGCCCGGGTCCCACAACCCAGGTTCGCCGACCGTTGGGGCCCACGGGCGCGCGCCCGGCGGGGGGCGGGGCCTGCCGTTCCCGCCTCGAGTGCGGCCCCGCCCGCTCCTTCCTCCCTCGCGGCCTCTCCAGCACTTTGGGCCTTTTCTCCCCCTCGACCTCGCTCCCCACAGCCCCAGCGCGGGGCCGGAGTGTGAGGTTCCGGAGCCCCGGCGCGGGCGGGGTCCCGGGTGTAGACGCTGCCGCCCAGCCCGCCTCAGCCTCCTTGGCACTGCCTCGGTTGCTTCGGCCGCCCCAGGGTTTGCAGGTTTGCTTTAGAGGTTGGGCGGGCGGCGCTGCGGGGAGGAGGAGCGCCGGAAGAGTCAGTCTGGCCAGCCCCCGGTCTCCGGCCTCGGCGGTCTTCGGCCGTCCTCGCCCTTGGGAATCCTTGGCAGCCCAGACAGAATGGAAGTAGGCGCCGGAGAGCCCGTTCTGCATTTTGATTCATCTCGGGCCCTGTAAGGGTCACATCTTGTGAAAATACCTGTAAAATCAATTTAACGTTCAGTGCAGCGTGTAAAGACAGCTCTAAGAATTTAAAAGACGCCTGAGTCAGAACATTTAAATGCTTGGGTCCCTGTAGCAGCGTTTTAACACGTCTGAGTGCAGAGGGTGGAGAATCGAGCCTGATTGCCAGTCTGATTGCCGTTCACGCCCTGTAACCTTTAAAAAGGGTAAAGAAAAGCACCCTAAAAAACCCCCAAGTGGGCAGTTCCTCCAGGGAGGGAAGAACAGCTAGCTTTTTGAAATTGAGGTTGGTCCTGATTGCCGTGTGCAAAATTTGCCTGCAAAACTTTTTATTTGTAAGCTTAGATCAACATCAACGATAAACAGAGTTGTTAAAACACTGAGCTTAACTAAGTAGTGGCTTTTGTTGACAAGTCAATTGTGTTATTAATTCTTAATGTCTCATCCAAGGCAGGAATCGTTATCTCAGTTTTGCAGGTGGAAAAAAAGTTTGGCACAAAAAAGGAATTTCCCTTAAATTCACACAGAAGCAAGGGCTGCAAATTAAGTCCTAGCATTCTGCCTCCTTGGCTGCGTCCCCCTCTGGACCATGTTACAAAACAAATGACTAGTTACTTTGATGTTACTCATAAAACGAGCAAGTAAACCAAATGTTCTGTGAACATGAAGTGTTAAATCATAATAACCTTCAATGTCTGTTCTGCTTTGGGAGGCTCTTCTGCCCTTTGGAGTTTGATACCCTGCAAGAGAAGGGGGTGGACCACAAACACGGAAAATAATGTCAAGGGAAAAATTTTGTCTCCTGAGTCCAAACTCTGTCCATCTTTACTGCCCTTCTTTGTTGGTGTCACTCTTTTCAGTGTCCTCCATGTTCTGGCAAAACACAGATCACGTCCCAGCTGCAGCGGTATTAACTACACCTGTGCATCACTCTGTTGGCACTGACCTCACTGTCAGTCTTCTTGTCATGCTCTTTCCTCCAGGTGCTCTTTGCTAATGCCATTATGTGAAAACCAGTTGTTGTTGTTCAAGTGTGGAATGATTTGTCACTCCTGAAGGATGATTCTAGAGTTAATGATCAAAAACTACCAACAGATCTTAGATGAAAGGACAAGTTAAAGAAGCACAAAAACACTATTATGGAATTTGATAGCTGAGTTATTTTGGGGGAAAGAAAGCAGACTTTGATTTTTTTCTCTCCCCAGTTCACTCATAACTGGAAAGCAGCAGCTCAGTTTTAACTGACATAATGGTGGTGGAGAATCCTCTTGTTTAGACGCTAGAATTGGAAAGTTTTCTTTCTTTTATGGAAACTCTTTTTGGACAGCTTGGAACAAATGGACACCTTTATATGCTTAGAATGCGAAATGTTTTGGCAGTTGTAAATCTGTCGATAAAAACTGCGTAAGAGCTTGGGACCCTGAATATGCGATATAGTTGTGCTCTATAAAAGGCATCCCTGAGGTTCCTTCCCAGCTTGTGGACAACGAAATTCAAACCCAAGGTGGTTTCACCTGGAGCAGCCAGCTGTTTTTTTATTCATCTTTTTTTTTTCCACTTGGTTCCATAGGTAAGAATCCCAAGCAAATCCAATGGCATCTGGAGATTTCTGCTCACCTGGAGAAGGGATGGAAATACTTCAACAAGGTAAGCGTAGCCATTTGCAAAAGGTTTGATGATTTATCCAAAGAGGTCTTATCCAGGTTCTTGCCTTCTGTAATAAAAAGGATTTACAATGTTCACCAGTGTGGTTTCTTTCACAGAAGCCTAGAATATATGGAGATTCTTAAACACTCTCTTATTGGAAAACAGATAATACCAACTCGTGTTAGTGTAGGGTTCAGTATCTGCTTGTGCAGTAGACTAAAAACTCAAGATGCTCCCAAGCTGTATTAGCAGACATTACAAAGAGTGGCCAGCAAATTCCTTCAAGGCTTCCTTCCTACCTGTGTCTTGAATTTTCTCATCTCTTGTTCTCCAAAATTTCAGATCCTTCTATATCTTGAGTTCTTTTTATATCTCGTATCCTTTCTATATCTTGAATCCTTCAAGAACTTGCATTTTCTATATTTAGACTTTTTCTATATCAAGTCCTTCAGTCAGTGTTCTCTAAAAGGACGTTAGGTGTAATGTTCAGAAGAATGAAAATTTGAGTGTTTTGGTAAGTACAAGTAAAAGACCCCAGCAGAGAGCATATGAGAAAAGAGATGGGAGGAAAGCCCCTTGAGCATAGGGAATAACCAGAGGACCCCAATGCCTTGTACTTTTTCTCATGCCTGTGCTATTCTGTGTATACAAGGGTTACTTAACTCTACTTACAATAAGAATTGGTTAGTTAAATTTTTTACTTTAAGGGTATACTTTCTGTCAGTCTTGCTTATGTGACTGGAGATCACATCCAAAGTTGGAACCTTACATGTGTTTTGTTTTTTTTCTCCCCTTCCTTAAGAACTGCAGTAATTCTGGGTGAATGAGACATTTTGGGTACTATGGTGATTTCTACTGAAAGTCCCTTATTGTTGATTTTCTTTGTCTAATATTTACCTACTACATTTCTATTTTCTAAGATCTTAGTTTTATTGGATACTTATTCCCCCTTGACTAACATCCCTGTATGTAACACAAATGTTTGTTACCTTGAGTATCGCCTCTAATTTATTTGTGGATTTCTTAAAAAGTCTTCCTTGATTTAGAAATCTTTCCTACGAAAAGCCTAGGTTTTGGAGGTTTTTTTGGAAGTGAATATTAAGTTATGCTCAATTATGTAAAGTAAGAATCCATACCTTTTTTTGCTTTTTTTTGTTCCTGTGGGGGACATGCCATTAAGTGTACAGCAAACAACTTCCTCCTTGTAACCTGAGTGAAGAGGACCTGTTACAGAACCCATATTTCAGCAAGCTGCTCCTGAGTCTCTCACGGCATGTGGACGAGAGTGGCTTAAGCCTCACCCTGGCAAAAGAGCAGGCTCAGGTAAGGGCCCTGGGAGAAGAGATGATAGGAGGAAGGGAAAATTCTCCTGAGGGGGAGGTTTTTACCTGGGATTTTTGGGTTTTCTAGGCATGGAAGGAAGTTCGATTGCATAAGACAACATGGTTGAGGTCTGAGATTTTACAGAGAATCATTCAAGAGCTGCTTGTGGACTACTATGTGAAGACACAAGACACAAATTTAACTTCTGAGGACAAAAAGGTAAGGCAGAAGAAATGAAGTGGGGTTCGGTTACCACCTATGGGAATGACCAGGCCAACTGTGGCTTTGTCTGATGATACGATCTAAGAGAAATAGGAGCTTTGAGAAATGGGTTATCAAAAAAGAAAGGGACGCCTGTAATCCTAGCTCTCTGGGAGGCCGAGGTGGGCGGATTGTTTGAGCTCAGGAGTTCAAAACCAGCCTGAGGAAGAGCGAGACCCCATCTCTACTAAAATTAGAAAGAAAGAAATTAATCGGACAGCTAAAAATATTATAGAAAAAATTAGCCGGGCATGGTGGCGCATGCCTGTAGTCCCAGCTACCCGGGAGGCTGAGGCAGGAGGATCGCTTGAGCCCAGGAGTTTGAGGTTGTTGTGAGCTAGGATGACGCCACGGCACTCTAGCCCGGGCAACAGAGTGAGACTCTGTCTCAAAAAAAAAAAAAAAAAAAGAAATGGGCTTTTAATTATGGGGGAAGGAGCAGGTGTGTTGTCAGGGTTTGAAATAGAACGATTGACAGGAGAAGGCACTTGCAGCCGAGGAGGTACCTGAAGAGGATGACATGTTTGAGGACTTCGAAAATGTGTGAAGAACTGGTTCATGAGGATGGAAAAGGTGGAGTGGGAGTTGTTTTACAGTCACCTCTTTTTTTTTTAATTCTCTCTTTCTTTCTCAGTTTCATGAGACCCTTGAACAGCGGCTACTTGTGACTGAACTGACACAGCTCTTAGGTCCTAGCCAGGAGAGGGAGATACCTCCACTGCTAGGGCTGGAGAAAGCAGACCTTCTGGAACTCATGCCACCCTCAGAGGTTGGGAGTGGCAGATATTGGGACCAAAGAAGTAAAATGGCTTAATTTCTCCTATATGTTTAAAATTTGTTTGTTAAGCTTTATTATTTTTGTAAAAATGATACACATTTAGGGTGGTCAAACTCAAATAAGAAAAACATTACACAGAAGCAAGTAAAAGCTGAAATACTACATACAGGAACACAATATTATTATACACAGCTTGATATAAATGGTATACCCTCCATGCTTGTATAGCAAGTGTGTAGTCTGTTTTTGTGTAACATATTTTGGACTTTTTTTCAAGTCAATAAATAAATGTAAATAAGATGGTACCTCCTATAGCTCTCTTAGCATGGTGTCTAGACGCAAGAGTAGAGCTTACTTTTCTTATATCATCAGTTTAAATCACTGCTAGGATTCCATTGTATGGATGTAGCATAATTTGCTTAACCTTACTGATAGATATTGTTTCTACACTTTTGCTGTTAGAAACCACACTGAATGAACATACTAGTTCACATGTGTCTTTGCCTTCATGTGATTATTTCCCCACATAGAACATATTGGTACCTACTGCCAAACTGCTCTCCAGAAAGGTATTTCCAGGGCTCCTAGCTCCCCACGTTTTTACCAGCATGGGATCTTGACAGTCATTTTATTCTTTGCTAATTTGATAGGCAAAAAATGAGTGTCCTTGATATCTCTCCATGCATTTTCTTTGGTTATCATCATGTATTCATTGGCTGGGTCTTCCTAGTTCTGAAAGTCTATTTGCATTGCTCTTTTTGCTTCTGTGTCTGTAGGACTTTGTGTGGATGAGAGCGCGACTCCAGCTAGAAGTGGAAGAGCAGCTGAAGAAGAAATGTTTCACTCTGCTGTGTTACCATGATCCCAATTCAGGTGAGTGCTAGCTCTGTTATGCTCACAGCTGGCCTTCAGAGTTCCTGATCTGCTCTTTTGAGAATAATGTAGTTGAATATTAGATTTGGGACAGAAGCTTAGAAGCATCAGAGACGCTTATTTGTTTCCTTGCCTGTGGAATAAAAACAGGGATTTTTGTAAGGACTTCTTTTATTCAGCAAGATGCCTAGTGGCAGTGTCCTCCTGCTGCAGGGAAGGATGAGTTCTGTCTTTTTAGGAGGATCCAAATGACATAGGAAGGACAGTTCAGGCTCGTATGCGTTCCCTTTATCTTTATTTCTATGACTTAAGAATTAAGGACCAAATCTGGAATCAAAGGTATGAAGGAATAGAACTAAATTATGAGAATGGACCATCATTTCTAACAGGCATCAGAAGAAAACCTCGAAGAAGGCAGAATTTGTCAGACTAGATGTAGAATGAGGACACTGAAAAACGGCCTTAAAGGGACAATAGATATTAGGGTTTTCCTGTCAGTCCTCTGTCCCCTTGCCCAGATGCTGACAGTGAAACCCTGAAGGCAGCAAAAGTGTGGAAACTGGCAGAGGTCCTGGTGGGTGAGAAGCAGCAGTGCCAGGACGCCAGGAGCCAGCAGAGGGAGCAGATGATGCTTCTGGAGAAGAAGAGTGCCACCTACTCCCAGGTTTGTCAGGGCAGTGGGATAGCTTCCTCTCTCCTTTATCCTGAACCCAGGGCCACCTTTGGGGAAGCCAGGGATTTCTAGTCCACCCTCCTTTCTGCTGTCTTTATTTATGCCCTCTTTCTCCTTCCTCTTGGGGGCTCAGGTGCTTCTCCGCTGCCTCACCTTGTTGCAGAGGCTTCTTCAGGAACACCGGCTGAAGACCCAGTCTGAGCTAGACCGCATCAATGCCCAGTACCTGGAAATCAAGTGCACTGCCATGATCCTTAAGCTGAGGTGAGCCATGAGCCCTGTAGATCTAAGGGATTCTGTCTCACACACCAGCCCTCCCTCCCTCACCCTCATCTCTTTCCTTTCTACCATGCCTAGCACCTTGTGTGTATCCAGTCAATGTCACACAGCAGTATGAGCCTTTGGATTACCCAAAAGCTCTCAACATTTTTGAGTTTTTTCTTTTATAGCCCTCTGAAATAGGCGCTTTACTGTGAGATCAATTGCTCAGGGATTCAGAGTGACCTTGTTTGTCCTGTCACTGCGTAGCCCACACCTTGACCATGGGTGGGTACTATGTCCATTTCTAACTTTGCTGCTGTCAGGACATTTCTTTCTTCCCTCTGTCAGGATGGAGGAGCTAAAGATTTTGTCTGACACTTACACTGCCGAGAAAGTGGAAATTCATCGTCTCATTAGGTGAGAACTCTCAAGAGCCTGGTATGGCTGTTCACAGATGGTTCCCACACTCTCCAGACTCATTCATTTAAAAACGTTCCCATTCTTGTCTACTGTCTGAGGAGCAAGATCCTTATACTGTACCTTCTCTGCTCGGGCTTTTAGGGACCGTTTGGAGGGAGCTATTCGCCTACAAGAGCAGGACATGGAAAAGTCCAGACAGGTCCTGAACACCTATGAGGTCCTTGGGGAGGAGTTTGACAGGCTGGTAAAAGAGTACACTCAACTCAAGCAGGCAACCGAGGACAAGCGCTGGGCCCTCCAGGAGTTCAACAAGGCCTACCACTGAGTGCTGGCAGGGCCAGGAAGCATGGCTTCTGCACAGCCTCCTACTCTTCCTGCTAGCAGGACCATTTTCACCTGGGGCTGCCTTCATTATAAGGCAGTGTGGGGATGCTTGCTTGAAACACTACAGGCGTTTAGGCACCCTCCTGGTTTCTCTTTCTTGTCTACAATGACTGGACCTCTTCTGGAAAATGTAGCAAGCAGATTTATATAATTTTATGCATAGTTGTGTGTCTGTGTCAGCCCTGTATTATATTTGATTGTCTGCTGAATAAAGTGATGATATTATGTTTTGGGGTTTTAGTCATTTTCCTTGGGCAAAGATGGAGACAGAATATCTAAGGCTATGTGGGTAAGGAGGGGTTGCTGAGTGGATCTGAATAGGGACAGATCTATATTGCTTACGGTATGCAAAGAGTAGAAGGTAAAAGTGCCAGCCTGCCCACATCAAGTCTTAGAGTCTTCATTCTGGGAGAGCAGAAGTGGATTAAATGTAGCCTTGCTTTCGAAGAACTATCATCTCCAGAGGAGTGCTAGGTGCTCAGGCAGATATAGAACTATTTTGTCACTGTGGCTATTGGTGGGGCGGTTATAATAAAGAAGCTGGCATCCAGCTCAGTTATAGGAAAGGACACAAGCTGTTTGTGCTCCTGGTTCCCTCTGGTGTGGTTTGAGAGCTACGTTTCTCTTTGAAGGCAGAGGATGGGAGGAGATTACTCTGAGGAACCAGGTTCAGTGGTCTACTTAGCTAAGAACAAGGCAGGGTCCTGGTGGTGTCAAAATTGGGAACTGCAATCAGAAGCAGAAAGCCTCTACCTTTAATTAGAAGATCCTACTCAGCTTCTCAAAATACTTTCCAGGGAGACTGTCTGGGGCATTCTTCTGCTAAGATCAAATGGTGTTCTGCATTGATCTATAGAAAGCATTAAGGTCTTCAACTCAACTTCAAATCTTTCTGTAAATGGTGCTTACAACCTGCTATAGTTATAATGTCCCCTCCAAAACTCATGTTGAAACTTAATCCCCAATGTAGCAATAGAGTGGGGCCCTTAAGAGATGATTGGATCATTCGTAGATTAATGGGATAATGGATTAATGTACTATTGTGGGAGTGGAACTGGTGGTTTTATAAGAACAGGAAGAGAGGATATGCTAATTACCCTGATCTGATCACTATACAGTATATATATTGAAACATCACTATGTACCCCTTGAATACATACAATTATTAATTTTTTAAAAAATTCTGTATGAGGATGAGAGCAAAAAAATTAAGGAAAAAATGAAATTAAAAGAAAAAATGTTTAAATAAAATATCTAAATAGTAAAAAAATAAAAGAAAAAGGAAAAAAGAAGAAAAAACAAAAGAGGAATAGAAACCTGAGGTAGCATGCTCAGCCCCTCACCAAATGATAGATACCCTGTGCCAGCCCCCTCAGGACTCTTCAGAGAATCCTCACTAGCAAGAAGTCTCTCATTAGAAATGCCCCCTTGACCTTGGACTTCCCAGATTCCATAACTCTAAAAAACAAATTCCTTTTCTTTATAAATTACCCAGTTTCAGGTATTATAGGCAACAGAAAACAGACTAATACACCTTCATTTATCCATAAGCAAATGTTGGCTCACACAAAATGAACAAATGGCAAATTAATGGAAAAACAGCTGGGCGTGGTAGGTCATGCCTATAATCCCAGCACTTTGGGAGGCCAAGGTGGGAGGATTGCTTGAGGCCAGGAATTCAAGACTAGCCTTGGAAACATAGCAAGACACTGTATTCTACAAAAAATACAAAACTTAGCCAGGCATAGTGGTATATGCCTATAGTCCCAGCTACTTGGGAGGCTGAGGCAGGAGGGTTGCTTGAGCCCAGAAGTTGGAGGTTGCAATGAGCTATGATGACACCAGTACACTGTAGCCCAGGCAACAGAGCAAGACCCTGTCTCAAATTACAAAAAAAAAAAAAAAAAA
>NW_012148618.1:613454-705681 GCF_000956105.1 Propithecus coquereli
TAATTTTTTCTATATATTTTTAGTTGTCCGATTAATTTCTTTCTAATTTTAGTAGAGACAGGGTCTCACTCTTGCTCAGGCTGGTTTCAAACTCCTGAGCTCGAACAACCCGCCCGCCTCGGCCTCCCAGAGAGCTAGGATTACAGGCGTGAGCCACCGCGCACGGCCTACTAATAATATTATTATACCTAAAAAATTAATAATTCCATAATATCTATTACCCAGGCCATATTCAAGTTTCTCCACTTTTTCCCGGGTCTAGGGCTCAATAAAGTTTCATGTCTTGCATTTGGATGTTAGATTTCTTTGATTTTTTAAAACATAAAACATTCCTCTCATTTTTTTTTTTTTAAATGAAATTGACTTTCTGAAAAATCTGGGCCGGTTATCTTGTAGAATGTTCCATTGTCTTAACTCTTTCCTTGTGGTATGTAACTTGTTCCTCTCCTGTCCAATATAGTAGCCACTAGCCATATGCCAATATTTAAATTCAAATTTAAGTTAATTAAAATGAAATTAAATTTTCAGTAGGTAGGTGGTTACAATTCAGGACAGTGCAAATACAGAACATTTTCATTATTGCAGAAAATTCTATTTTTTTGGAGACAAGCTCTTGCGATATGTTACCCAGACTCAGAAAGTTCTATTGCACAGTGCTGTAAGCCTATATTTCCTGCAAACTAGAAATAGATCTACAGGCTTGATTAGATTTGGGTTAAACATTTTTGTGAAGAATATTTAACAGATGACATATCACACTGGAGCCACATGAGGTGGGAATGTCTCACTATTAATTATGCTGAGTTTGATTGCTTGGTTAAGGTGGGAATTGTCAGATACCACGTAGTGCCATGCTTATTATGACTTTCAGCATTTCCTCACTCAATTAGGTACTCATCCTGAACCATACTCAGTTTTGGTATTTGAAATAACAAGGATAATATTTTCTTTAAATTAGTTCACTTGGGCTGAAAAATCATCTTTTTAAAAAAACATTTTTTGGGGGGGAAACTGGGTCTCCCTCTGTTCCTAGGACATGAGAGCAAGTGGCATCATGATAGCTCATTGCAACTTCAAAATTCTGGGCTTAAGTGATCCTTCCTGTCTCAGCCTCCCAAGTAGCTAGAAATACAGGCATGTGCCACCATGCCAGCTAATTTTTATTCTATTTTATTTTTTTGTAGAGAAGCGGGTGGGGTCTTACTATGTTGCTAAGTCTGGTCTGACCTCAAGTGATCCTCCCTTCTCAGCCTCTCAAAGTACTAGGACTAAGGTGTGAGCTACCACGTTCAGCTGAGGATAATAATTTTTTTAAATAGATCTTGTCCTTAATGTTTATAACCTATAGACAGTAGTAGACACACAAAAACAGTCTAAGAATATAAAGTAACAGGAAGTGCAAATAAACGTGGTTGCAAACCAAGAGCAGTGAACCAGGAATAGAATTTTGGAAAAGACAACAAAGATAGAGAAAGGGGAAGAAGCAGTGTGTGAAAGCACAGAGTTAGGAATGAGCAAATTATGTACCAAGAAAGCTTTCACTTAAAGTGAACAAAATTGAGAAAAATATCCCATGGCTTCAATCAAGACTCTAGAGAGCTGGGGTTTGGGAAACGTTTAGATTTCTAATTGCCTGAGAAAGCAAAATGGCTTCCAAGGCAGTGGTTCCCACCCTTACTCCCTCGATAACATGGGGATGGACAGTGAGCCAGTTCCTGTTATTTCCAAAAGCCTACAGAAAATGGAACGCTTGCTTGCAACACTTCTGCACAGATTTTTTTTTTTTTTAAATCTTTACTGGCTTAAAAACAAAAACATATGCTTTATTAAAAAAACCTTCCAAACTGAAGTATATACAGTAAAAAGTAAAAGATTGAACCATGTACCCTCTAACACCCACATAACCCATTATCCCAATCTACCTCCCCAGAGTAACCAGAGTTATTTGCTGTGTATAGTGCCAGATCTGTTTATAAACATGCAACCATATATACACAAATATTAGCTAATATTATTATTAGAGCATAGCTGTATCATCGTTTAACCATTCCCTCATGATAGATATTTAGATTGTTACCAATTTGCCCTATTACAAAAACGCTTCATTGAATATCATTTCACATATATTAAAATCTTGCTCGAGTGCCTTTGCTTTTTGCTGGTATTATAGTAAATCAGTATCTTAATTCAGTATATTATTTCATGGAAAAATGAATTAACCACTGAGATTATGAATGTAGTTTGGTAGAAAGTCTTTCAAAACAGTTCCTTCGTCAGGGAAGGGACGAAAGGGGTGTCCAGTACAGCCTGAAGAGAGCACTAGGGTGGTTCGTCTCAATCTTTTCGCTCTTACCACTGACTGGAGATGGAAGGTTTGCCAGAAGTGCCCTTCGCACATGCTGTTCTCTGTTGTGGAATAGATGGGAAGGGGACTTGGAGGTCAAGTAGAAGGACTGTGTGACAGTGACAGCTGAGGGTTAGCATCTTGGACCTTGGCTGCCCTCTCCCCCTCACGCTTCTCAGAAGAGATTTATGTTTACGGCCTCCCCTTCATTCTTTCACCGCCATACCTCTCTTCACTTGCCTCCTACCACATCTGGTAAGTCCCGTTGATTCTTCTGAGACGAGAGGAGAAATCACCTCCAGAACTTGGAATAGGATCGTTCTGTGAAGGAAACTCTGGATAAACAAAACCTGTTCCCTTGATGTTCTCAATGAAGGGTGAATATGGAGGTGTCCTGGGAAGTGACCCCAAACTCTTCCTTAGCACTACAAACAGGAAACCCAGCCCTGCCTAGAGGCCAGACTGGTCATCTCCAAAGAAGAAAAGTGCTGGCGCGGTGGCTCACGCCTGTAATCCTAGCTCTCTGGGAGGCCGAGGCGGGCGGATTGTTTGAGCTCAGGAGTTCGAAACCAGCCTGAGCAAGAGCGAGACCCCGTCTCTACTAAAAATAGAAAGAAATTAATTGGACAACTAAAAATATATAGAAAATATTAGCCGGGCATGGTGGCGCATGCCTGTAGTCCCAGCTGCCCGGGAGGCTGAGGCAGTAGGATTGCTCGAGCCCAGGAGTTTGAGGTTGCTGTGAACTAGGATGACGCCACAGCACTCTAGCCCGGGCAACACAGTGAGACTCTGTCTCAAAAAAAAAAAAAAAAAGAAGAAAAGTGTCCTTGGCTTCCAGCCACCCTGTGTTGCCCCTCCCCCCATAAAGAATCTCTCCATATTACCCATCTTGAAGGACCTGGGCTAGGTTTTATTAAAGGAGCTAACAGGTTTCCTTATACCTTGAGACACTGAAAACATAGGAGTCAACTCATAATGGACTAGATTAACAACCTGTAGAAATAATTTACCATAAAAGATGGTTTATATTTAAGTTGCTGATGTTCAGCCACAGTGGCTAAGTTTTGGTCTCAGGAAAAAACAACTGAATTTAGAGAGAACTAAACGTACCAAGCCTGGCTGAAGAAAGAATGAGTAACCAAGAGCAAATGGTCTGCCTAGGGCTTAGAAAAGGGTTATCCAAAGTGCAAGGTCAGGGATTCTCCAGAGAAACAGAACCTGTTTTTATTTTTTATTTTATTTAAAAAAATTTTTTTGAGATAGGGTCTCTGTCTGTTGCCGGGGCTAGAGTATAGTGACATCATCATAGCTCACTGCAACCTCAAACTCCTGGGGTCAAGCAATCTTCCCCCTTTAGCTTCCCAAGTAGTTGGGGCTACAGGTATGCACCATCATGCCTGGCTAGTTTTTATTCTATTTTCTTGGTCTCGATATGTTGCCCAGGCTGGTCTTGAACTCCTGGCCTCAAGCAATCCTCCTGCCTCAGCCTCCCAAAGTGCTGGAATTACAGGTGTGAAGCACTATGCCTGACCAGAACATGTTTTGTATAGATTGTATTTTAAGGTATTGGCTGATGTGACTGTGGGGACTGGCAAGTCTAAAATCTATAGGGCAGGCCAGCAGTCTGGAAACAGGCAGAAGTGATGCTGCAGTTTTGAGGTTTTGAGGCAGAATATCTTCTTTAGGAAACCTGTTTCTGCTTTTAAGGCCTTAAGGTATTGAATGAGACCTACCCACATTATCAAGGGTAATCTCCTTTATTTAAAGTCTACTGATAGTAGGTGTCAACCACATCTATAGAACAGTTTCACTGCACTATCTAGATTACCGGTCTTAATTTTGTTCTTTCTTCTTTTTTCCTTTTTTTAAGAGACGGAGTCTTGAGCCAGGCACAGTTGCTCATCCTAGCCTCTACAAAAATATCCTGTGTCTACAAAAACTAAAACTCAAAAAAAAAAAAAGATGGGCATGGTGGCACACACCTGTAGCTCCAGCTACTGAGGCAGGAGGATCTCTTGAGCCCAGGAATTGGAGGCTCAATGGGCTATGATTGCATCACTGCACTCCAACCTGGGCAACAGAGCGAGACTTTGTCTCTTCAAAAGAGAGAGAGAGAGAGAGAGAGATGGCGGTGGGGTGGGGTGGGGGTGTCTCCCTATGTTGCCCAGGCTGGCCTTGAACTCCTGGACTCAAGGGATCCTCTCGCCTCACTCCGAGTAGCTGGGACTACAGGCGTGCACCATTGTGCCAGGCTTAGATGAGTGTTTGATTAAATATCTGGGTAGTATAGGTCAGCCAAGTCGACACATTAAACTAACCAGCACACAAGGTATTCCAGTTTTCATCTAGCCCTAACCTGTTTGAAACAGACACTAAAGTGGGGATATGAGTTAGGTCACTGGAGAGAGGGGCTACACTGGGGGCAGAAACAAGCCCTGGTTGCAAGCTCTTGCCATAAAACAGGAGCTTTGAAACTTTATTAGGTACCAGACATGATTTCTAAGCACTTTGCATATAGCAAGTCATTTAATTATCACAGCAAACTTCTGATGTAAGCAGTATTACTGCCTCCATGTTACACATGAGAAAACTAAGTAAAGTGCAGATGGATCAGGTAACTTATGCAATGTCACCAAGCTGTAAGTTGAAGAGCCTTGGCATGAACCCAGGCAGTTTGGCTACAGAATATTCGGTCCTAAGACCCTCTGATATCCTGGGTCCAAACATATACCCTCCAAGCAACGTCATGTTTGTGGATTTGGCTTCACTGGTTCCTTGACTCTGGAAAGAGGATGCCCCATATGTCAAATGAGTCTCCCCATGGACACGGTGGCTCACACCTGTAATCCTAGCACTTTGGGAGGCCAAGGTGGGAGGATTGCTTGAGGTCAGGAGTTTGAGATCAGCCTCAGCAAAAGCGAGACCCCGTATCTACAAAAAAATAGAAAAATTAGCTGGGCATGGTGGTGTGTCACTGGAGTCCCAGCTACTCAGGAGGCTGAGGCAGAAGGATCGCTTGACCCCAGGCGTTTGAGGCTGCAGTGAGTTATGATGATGCCATTGCACTCTAGCCCTGGCAAGAGAGCAATACCCTGTCTGGGGAAAAAAACAAAAACAAAAAGGAGTATCTCTGCCCCTGGAAAGTGCTATCCTCCCATTGACATTGACAATGTAGTTGAAATACTGGTCCCTGATGAAAGCATTCCAGAGATTTGGAACCATATGGAGCTTGCTAACAAATGGAGGCTCTGGGCCCACAAAGCTGGGGCCAGGCCCTCAACCAGAAGACCTCACCAATGTCCTGCCATCCTGCGAGAACAGCCAGTGTGGCCCATGAGCATCTCTCCCCTGCACTGCCCTGTCCTGCCCCACTCAGGTCCTTATTTTGGGCCCCTGCTAATTGTTCTAACTGCCCCTCCTCTCATCTTCTATAGCACTGCCAGATCAATTTTCATGATGATTCTGATTTGCTTTTCATAAGTACTTTGTAATTTTCACTTCTTTTTGTCATTTCTCTGTTCAAAACACTTCAGGTTTCCCCACTGCATACCAAACACAGTCTACGTGGTTTAGCTGTAGATTCAGGCCCTCAATGTGCAGCTTCACTTTCCAACCTTTCCCCCACCACTTACATCCTCTACTCACCCTGAGCCGCACCCTGACGGTCTCATCCCCCGTTTGCTTTCCTATGCTTGTCGTCTTTGAGGCTCACCTCAAATTCTGCTTTCCCATTATCATTACAGCTAGAAAAGGTCTTGCTATCATTTAAATCCCCAGAAGCACTTTGTTACAAGTTCTTTAAGGTGCTTGCCAGACAGGCCTTGAATTGTCATCACAGTACTGGGAGGTCTGTGATACCTCACAGTATCTGTGAGGTCAGAGGCTCTTGGAGGGGAGAAGGTTGTAAAACAGATGTTGTCAATCTTTTTTGGTCTCAGGGCTGCTTTACTCGATTAATAATATTTGAGGGCTCCAAATGGCTTTTGTTTATGAAAGTTTTATCTATAGATATTTCCCATATTAAAAATTAAAACTGAAAAAATTTTAAAATATTTGCTTATTAATTCACTTCCTTTTTCTTAGAGACAGGTCTTGCTCTGTCGCCCAGGTTGGAGTGCAGTGGTGCCATCATAGCTCACTATCCTTGGACTCCGGGGCTCACATGATCCTCCTGCCTCAGCCTCCCAAGTTGCTGGGATTCTAGGCGTGAGCCACTGTTCCCAGCCCTATTAATTTATTTTTTAAAAGCCCATTGCATGTTAACATAAATAACACAGCTGAATGAAAAATAACTATATTTTCCAAAACAAAAAAAAATTTTGTTTGAGAAGAGTGGCACTGTTTTATATTTTTGCAAATCTCCCGGAGTCTGGCTTAATAGAAGACAACCGGATTCTTTTTGTTTGTTTGTTTGAGACAGAGTCTTGCTCTGTTGTCCAGGCTAGAGTGCCGTGGTGTCAGCCTAGCTCACAGCAACCTCAAACTCCTGGGCTCAAGCGATCCTTCTGCCTCAGCCTCCCGAGTAGCTGGGACTACAGGCATGTGTCACCATGCCTGGCTAATTTTTTCTATATATTTTTAGTTGTCCGATTAATTTCTTTCTATTTTTAGTGGAGACGGGGTCTCGCTCTTGCTCAGGCTGGTCTCGAACTCATGAGCTCAAACAATCCACCCGCCTCGGCCTCCCAGAGTGCTAGGATTACAGGCGTGAGCCACCGCGCCCGGCCTTAAGCATTTCTCTTAATTAATCTTTGTCCCAGTTTGTTAAGATTGTCTAGGCTAGCTTTCTAAAAGGAAAATTATAGATGATATGTCTTATGGTTAAGATCAAAGGCTCTGGAATCACTTGACCTAGGTTTGTACCCCATCTAACACCCTTCCTCTGGGGACAAGTCACTTAACCTCTTTAAGCCTTGGTTTTTTCACACTTGTAAGAATAACACTTCTTATCTCACAGGGTTCTTGTGAAGATTTAGGGTCCTTGTGAATGTAAAGTGCTTTTCATAGAACCTGACACAATATGTGAGCTCCATAAACGTTAGCTGTCATTATTATCACTAATTAAGTTCATATACACACATATATATTTTTAAAGATTCAGGGGTGTTGCTATGCGGTTCAGGACTCAACTCCTGGGCTCAAGCGATCCTGCTGTCTTAGGCTCCCCTGGGTAGCTGGCACCACTGTGCCTGGCTTTAAGTTTGTATATTTAATCATACCCATGTATACACATACAACTGGTCTGGGTTTCTGGGGTATTGGTTTGGTTCTTTTATTCTGTCTATTCTTGTACTAACTGCAATTATAACCCTTTATTTTTATATTACTTGTTTCATAATGAGTTTGAGGTAAGGAGCTAAAAATATAGAGTTCCCTTTTTTTCTTCTCTCTGTTTGCTTTTCTTGTCTGATTTTTATTGCATATGAACAGTAGAATTATTTTATCAAGTAACAAAAGATTCCATTAGAACTGTGATTGAATGTTGTAAAAGTGAGAAATTAATTTGGTAAAAATTGACATCTTTATAAGATTCATTTTTTTCTAAGATTATGGCTTATTTCTCCATTTTTTCAGTCTTCTATCTTTCTACAGAATTTTATAATTTTCTTAATATAGGTGTGTCACATTTTTCAGTAAACATACAACTAAGCATTTTATGGTGACATTACTGTTAACACTGTGAATGGGGAAAATACTAATGACAATAACTAATATATATTGAAGGCTTACTATGTGCAGGGTAGATTCTAAGTACTTTACTATATTAACTAATTTAATCCTCATAACAACTTCATAAGAACTATTATTTACATTCCCATTTTGTGGATGAGCAAACTGAAGCCAAAGGGGTTAGGATCAGATGGTTAGTAAATGGATGAACAGGGCTTTAACCTCTTGCCATCTGGCTTAGCAGGCCATACTCTTAACTATCATATTATTGGGATATTTTTACTAATTATGTCTTCTAACTTAGTATATAAGAACGCTACAGATTTATGTTATATTTATCTTGTGTCAAGTGGTTCCTCTGCATTCTATTATTAATCCTCATCACTATAAAATTGATTCTCATGGATTTTCTATGTATATAATCATATCATCTGCAAACAATGATAAATTTGCCTCTCCCTTTGCAAAAGTTATAACTTCTTTTTTTTCTATTTCTAGTCTCATTATATTGGATTTTTCAGAATAATATTAAATAACTCAGTGATGAAACTAGACATTCTTGTTTATCTTTACATAAGTCGTTGACTTCATATTAATATATATGCATATATGAAGAATATTAAGGCTATTAAGAATGTTCATAGAAAATGCAATTGACTTACTGTGTCCTCTTCTTTGACAAATAAAAATGATCAAATGTTTTTCCTGTTTGGTTTATTTTTGACCTATCATATAAATAAATTTCCTAACACCTAACTTTGTGTTAATCATTGGGATAAACCCTAATTGGTTATGATATATAATTACTATGTTAATATACTGTTAAGTTTTATTTCTTAATGCTAAATATTTTAGGATTTTTACATTTATATCCATAAGTGAGGTTCTATAGAGTTTTGGGTGCTATTTCTGACAGGTTTTGATTTTAAGTATGCTCTGGCTTCATAAATAAATCGGGTAGTTTTCCATCTTTTTCTATGTTCAGAACAGTTCCGGCTTTCTATTCATTTTGACAGATAAATACTGTATAATAGAGATGACAAGAAAGAGAATGCAAATCGGCACAGATTATTTTGCCTCAGTAACTCTGCCACTTTCATAGCTGGAGGACAGCCTTGATTGTGAAGAAGCAATTTGGAGCAGTAGGAGGGTCAAACGGGCCATTATTGTGGTGTTGAAGAGAGTGGCTGGCTGGGCAGGCACAGAGGTGAGCGAAGGTGGGCCTGGGGAGGGAGGCAAATGCTGAGGGAGGAGGGGAGCACAACAGAAGGTGAAAAGAGGGTTTATGATAGGCTGCAGGTGTTTAAACAAGGACAAAAAACAGAATCCAGTGGAAGAACTGGGCCCAAAGGTGAGGAATGCTGGCGGGCTCCCTGGGAGGATTATCTGGGAGAGGGTCCTCCTCTCCAGAAAGTCTCCAGTGCTCTGGCCTATTCATCGCTGACTCCTGTTGGAGAGAGTAATATTATTTCTCGCCCGGGGTATTTGCCCTTCTATCCCACCATCTCTCTAACTTCACCTCAGCAAAGGTCTACATCCCACAGTACAACAGTGATTCACATGCTTCTCAGCACACAGGTCAGCATGGAGGGCACAGCAGAGAGAACTGGAGCGTAAGATAGACTTCACCAACTTTAACTTAATACCTAGGAACAAGTCTTGTTCAAAGTTCTCTGTTTCTTTTTCAGTCCTTCCCTTCTCACTCCTCTACAGCTAGCTTATGTAGATAGACTCATGGCATAGGAAAGGCCAGGAGCAATGTGGTATACAATTACTGAGAAATGTTGAGCATCATGCTTGCCACATAGCTGAGGCCATTTTGAATGAAAAAACAAAGACAACACACACACATGAAATTCAGCCTATGTAAACTTATTTTAGGGTCAGTCAGAAATTCTAGGCTCTTTTCACATTAATCTTTTTGAAAATTATTTTAACTGATGGCAAAACTGACATTACTGTTTCATAGATTTTTTTTCCTCCCTCCCTCTCACCCATGACAAGTTAGTTAACAACCAACAGAGCAGCCACCAGCTTGACATCAGGAGTGAGATGCCAGGAGCACAGATGGTCCACAACCTAGATTATTAGGTGCTGAAGAAGAAACAACATCTAACAAGTCTTCTGTGAATGCACAGCTGGGGCAGAGAGCAAGCAGGCCTCCTCAACAATGACAACTCTTTTTCTCCCTCTTAAAATGCCCGCTGAGCACTCACCCACTTCCTGTGGACAACCACCCACTGAAAAGACTTGCAGGGAAGAATTCCAAATAAATTCTGTACATACTCCACTCTAACGGAGGGGGTGCATAGTGACTTCCTTCCAAAGAGTATAGTATGGGGCCGGCGCGGTGGCTCACGCCTGTAATCCTAGCTCTCTGGGAGGCCAAGGCGGGTGGATTGTTTGAGCTCAGGAGTTCGAAACCAGCCTGAGCAAGAGCGAGACCCCTGTCTCTACTAAAAATAGAAAGAAATTAATCGGACAACTAAAAATATATAGAAAAAATTAGCCGGGCATGGTGGCGCATGCCTGTAGTCCCAGCTACTCAGGAGGCTGAGGCAGAAGGATTGCTTGAGCTCAGGAGTTTGAGGTTGCTGTGAGCTAGGATGACGGCATGGCACTCTAGCCCGGGCAAAAGAGTGAGACTCTGTCTCAAAAAAAAAAAAAAAAACAAACTATCAAGGTCATCAAAAACAAGGAACATCTGAGAAACTGTCACAGCCAAGAGGAGCCTAAGGAGACATGACAACAAATAAATGTAATATGATATCCTGCATGGGATCCTGGAGCAGAAAAAGGTCTGGTGGTGGTAATAATAATAATAATGATGATGATGATGATGATGGACAAAAGCACAACCAACCCTGAAGGCAGGGTTCATGGTGCATTATCTTAGTTATTTGGTTTTCTGACTTTCATCCTTTTGGGGCACTTACGTTGTACCCAGGGTTCCCCAGAGCTTATCCTATCCACACCCTTTCCACGTTTCCTAGGGTTCTGTCCACCCACGGGCCATGGTGATCTCATTCATTCTCGGTGCTTTCAGTTACTAGCTTTTTTCTGGCGACTTCCCATTCTGGTTCGGATCGCTGTTCATCCAACTTTCTATTACACAGCGCCCCCTAGACGTCCAATTCAGCATGCCCAACCCAAACCCCGATACTCCCTAACTCTCATTTCTCATCTCGTTCACTGTGTGGACAGAACCCTAGGCAGTACCCCTGACTTCTCTTTCTCACGGACCCCTGCTAGTCATCCCTAGTTTCCATCAACGTCTCCGCATAGGGCCTCCTGTACTGCATTCGCCTCTCCATCCTCACTTCTGGGCCCTTAACACCAGTGGGCTCCCTGCCTTCAGGTTGTTTCCATTTCCCTCCCTAGGACGTTCCTTGCTTCATTCTTTTCCCTCGTTTCCGTCTCTCTAACAGATATCGACATGGAAAAATGTAGATCCTTTTGGACCTCTGCCAGGCAATTTCATGACTCCTGTCCATTGTAATCCCTCACCATGAATTCCTTTTCTCTATCTTGAGATGTGTGTGTGGTTAGGCGTTTATTTACACCATTTAAGACAGAGAATCACTAGGAATTAGAGGCTGAATTACCGCAGTGTATCTAAAAATGAAACATGGGCGACAAAGTCCATTTTAATAGCACCAGCCATTAACCCAGTTTTCTGTGTTCTTATGGATCTAACTAATGACCCAAGAAATACCTCTGAAGAGAGAGAGACGGGAAAAGCTGACATAACATGGCTGCAGAACTCAGTCAACTTGAGACCTAAACATGACAATGTGAGAAGATAATGAAGAAACTTTAAACACTGAAAGTAAAGAGAGGGTAGAAAACGTCGATTACGACCATTTATATTGCCTGAGGATGCCACACAAAAGGATAGCTGTCCCACCGAGCCAGCCAGGAGTCGAACCTGGAATCTTCTGATCCGTAGTCAGACGCGTTATCCATTGCGCCACTGGCCCTGAGACAATTACCCTTCATTCAGTGATAATACTTCAAGGTTATATTGCAGGGTTTCATGGGAGGTGTAGTTTCTGGACGGAATTCTGCGGATCACGGATCACGAAGCATTCTGGGAGATTGAAGTTCGTCACGAACCAGACCCTAAGATTGGTGGATCTGCGGGAACAACGCTGCACGTCACTGTGCCGCCCGCGGATTGACAGGCAGGGCTACTTCTCACCACTCCTCCTCCTGCTCAGAAGCTGTGGAAGACGCTTTGGTTGTTAAGGCGACTCGTCCCGCCTTCTGGGGTCCTTTTTCGGCTTTGCGATTGGCTGCTGGTATCAAGGAATCCCGGCGTGGACAGCGCGAGGGAAAAGATGGCGGCGATGGCGGTCGGGGGTGCCGGTGGGAGCCGCGTGTCCAGCGGGAGGGACCTGAATTGCGTCCCCGAAATAGCTGACACACTAGGGGCTGTGGCCAAGCAGGGGTGAGGGCCGGACCTCCACGAGCGGAATGCGGGGTCCGAACTCGGGGAAGGAGAAGGGCAGACTAGTCATCTCGAAGAGGCAGGGGTGAAGGGGCCGGATAGGATGAGGGTGGGAGAAACCATTACTTCCTGGCGGGGAGGAGCTCAGGAACATAAGAAACTTATTGTGGTCACTGCGTCCAAAAGTCAGGGGAGCTGTTGGGTAAACTCAAAAAGGGCCCTGGAGGTCGATATTATTGTCTGGGAGTGGAAGAAAGTGTTAGCGGGTCAGGGAGAAAAGAGGTTAATCTCGAGGAGGGAGGCATGGGCAGTACTGGAAAGCCAGTGACACTATAGTAGAAAAAAATACTTGGCGTGATTTCCATCTTTTCTCCTTATTCGTCTTTTCCATGACTGTGTTTTGGGGAGAAATTGAGGCACAGTGCAGCGGAAGTGACATGCCCCAAGATGGGCTGAAACTCAACAGCCTAGTGGGGTGACTGATGGCAGCTGAAAGGGCTGTGGAAAGTCAAGATAGTGTAAATCCAGTTGCTTGGATCTCTGGGCACTCCTGCTCTCTTTACGTGATGATTCTGGGTCTGTCGCGGTTGTAGGTTTGATTTCCTCTGCATGCCTGTCTTCCACCCGCGTTTCAAGAGGGAGTTCACTCAGGAACCTGCTAAGAATCGGCCTGGCCCCCAGACACGATCAGACCTACTGCTGTCAGGAAGGGGTAGGGACCATCCCATATGTCCTTAATTATTAGAGGCAGTAACAACTAATGCTTTATCAAAGCCTTCATTTTCCTCCTTTTCTTACTTGGAAGTATTGGTTAGTCCCTGGGATAGAGATAACTTATTGTTTTCTCCTTGCTTACTTGTTAAAAGCCTCAGTTCCCTATTCTGTACCAGGCTGTCCCATATCTGTGTAGAAACAGTCTTTGTCTGTCATCTCTACTCTGGATTCCCTGCTAAGAACTAGAAATTGAACAAGTAAAGTGCTGAACCTTATTTAGCTTTTGTCTTTCTTGGGTGGGGGAGTGCAGACTGGAATACGCTAATTGTGGGAAAGCTTTCTCCATGGATTCGTCCAGATTCAAAAGTGGAAAAGATCCGCAGGAACTCTGAGGCGGTAAGACTGTTTGACCTCTCTGCTGGATCTTTCTAAAAATTAGGTCTATAACTTAAGCTGGGTGGAGAGAGTGGTTCCCCCCTCCCCCAATAACTTGGTAAATAAAGACAAATCAACTGATACAATCCAACTAAAGCTATTTGGTTGTTAGCTTTTAACCTTTTCCTCGTGATCTCCATTCCAGGCCATGTTACAGGAGCTGAATTTTGGTGCATATCTGGGTCTTCCAGCTTTCCTGCTGCCCCTGAATCAGGAAGATAACACCAACCTGGCCAGAGTTTTGACCAACCACATCCACACTGGCCACCACTCCTCCATGGTATGATCAAGGGGCTCCTTTCCTGCTGCACAGCATGGTAGTCAGGCTGTCCTCAGTACCTCTTTGTGCCTTGCCATTCAGTAAAGGGTGTATTTGGCAGAATTAAAATAACAGTATTTCCCACGCTCCCCATCTAAAAGTGGTATGAAGAGAGTTTTAAAACCTAGAGAATATATAATTATTTCCAGAAACTTATAGTTGAAATAAAAGACAAGACAGATATTTATGTAAGAATATACGCAAGGTACATGTACACATACGTAACCACAAATCAGTAAAAGCATATAAAAGGATTTACTTGAGGTCTAGATCAAGATCTTTTTAATTGGGAGGAACTTTTTAGACCCAATGAGTTCAAAGTAGGGTACCTGTTCATGTGCAGTTCTGGATGCGGGTACCCTTGGTGGCACCCGAAGACCTGAGGGATGATATAATTGATAATGCACCAACTACACACACAGAGGAGTACAGTGGAGAGGAGAAGACATGGATGTGGTATGTCTCCCTTTACTGCTATACCAGGGCAAGGGCTAGGGTGAGGGTGGAACCTGCAAGGAGGTCTCTTTAAGCTATGGTGATTGGTAGGCCATGTGTATTTGACTGTATTTTTCTATTTTTCTGTATTCGACTCTGGATAGGTGGCACAACTTCCGGACTTTGTGTGACTATAGCAAGAGGATTGCAGTGGGTAAGTCCATGAGGATCCTGGAATAGGTCTCCTTTCTCTGACCTCTATGAATAAGATTGCAGGGGTTTCATGTTTACTTAGCAATTTTGCTACTTTTCCTGTGCCTTAGATTGCCTTGCTCTTAAAGAAGACAAGTAAACAGATCTTGCACAAAGGAGCAAGAAAGGGCTTCTTGCCTGGCAGTGGCTGACAGGTCTTTCTTTTCCCTTGTGTAGCTCTTGAAATTGGTGCTGACCTCCCATCTAATCATGTCATTGATCGTTGGCTTGGGGAGCCCATCAAAGCAGCCATTCTTCCTACCAGCATTTTCCTGACCAATAAGAAGGGATTTCCTGTTCTGTCTAAGATGCACCAGAGGCTTATCTTCCGGCTCCTCAAGGTGAGTGGTAGAAGCATTCTAAAGGTGGTCCAGTCTTACTCACGTGTATGATGCTTTTTTCTTGTGGGGCTGACTCTTTTCCTCTCTGGTTTCTATAGAGCAATTTCAGCAAAGTTGGGGTTGACAACAAAAAGGCAAATGTCACTGGAAGCCCCAGAAACCTTTCAAAAGGAACCAGACCTGAGAACTTTACAGGTTTCATTTAGGAAGTTATAGCAAGGATTCATGGGACTCTTTGAGCCAGGATGATGCTTATATGGCATAAGAGGGCTTTATAGGTTTATTGAAGGCTTGTACTGCTTTTGTCAGTATTGGGGCAGACACTAGGGAACTGTTGGTCTGGGCCTTATTTTGTGCTATTACTCTTTGGTTATAAAACATAATATCCCGGAATCTTGGTTTGAGTGGTGTATCTGATGGTCCAACTTCTCTCATAGCTGGAGGTGCAGTTTATCATCACGGGCACCAACCACCACTCAGAGAAGGAGTTCTGCTCCTACCTCCAGTACTTGGAATACTTAAGCCAGAACCGCCCTCCACCCAATGCCTACGAACTCTTTGCCAAGGGCTATGAAGACTATCTGCAGTCCCCGCTGCAGGTGGGTCTGGAGTATACTAAGAAGAGGAAGGTGGGGGTGAATAATGTCTCTTGACAGTAGGTGCCCCCAAATCTTAATGAAGTTCAGGGGGCAATGGGAAGTTTTTGATGTTCTGGTGCATTGTTCTTTGCCAGAAACTGGCTAACTTTTTTTCCTCTCATTCATCAGCCACTGATGGACAATCTGGAATCTCAGACATATGAAGTGTTTGAAAAGGACCCCATCAAATACTCTCAGTACCAGCAGGTACAGTGTGGGGCCCAGGCTAGCAAAAACACAGAGCCAGGACGACCTGGGCAGGATGGGATTATAGCCATGAGGTCTTCTCTCCCTCCCCCAGGCCATCTATAAATGTCTGCTAGACCGAGTATCAGAAGAGGAAAAGGATACCAGTGTCCAGTGAGTGCTTTCCCCTCTATCCTAGGGACTTGCATGCCTACTTCTGTACATACTGAGTCTGCTTGACACTTCCCCTTTCTTTCTTAGGGTACTGATGGTGCTGGGAGCAGGTCGGGGTCCCCTGGTGAATGCCTCCCTGCGGGCAGCCAAGCAGGCTGACCGTCGGATAAAACTATACGCTGTGGAGAAGAACCCAAATGCTGTGGTGACGTGAGTAGCAACCTGCTTGCTGAGAAGTTTGTCCTAGTTGCCAAATTTCTTTAACATCTCTCCTTACCTTATCATCTCTGTTTCAGGCTAGAGAACTGGCAGTTTGAAGAATGGGGAAGCCAGGTGACAGTAGTCTCATCAGACATGAGGGAATGGGTGGCTCCAGAGAAAGCAGACATCATTGTCAGTGAGCTTCTGGGTTCCTTTGCTGACAATGAACTGTCACCTGAGTGCCTGGATGGAGCCCAGCACTTCCTAAAAGGTGCCTCCAGGTTTGGGTATATGTGGAGGGTAATGGTAGGTGGGGCAGCAACCTGGGAGGAGGTTACAGGGTTTAGGGGAAAGTGGGTTGGACTTGGGTCAGATCATATGAGGTTGTTTTTTTTGGTTTGTTTTTTGATTTTTCTTGAGAGGGTGGTCTCCAGATCATAAGAGTTTGAGTGCTGCTACACTGCCTCTGTGCCCTTAGCAAATAAAGTCATTCTCCAAATCCTAGTGTTCACATCTGTAAAAGGAAGGGAGTGGACTCCCTGAGCTGACATAATACATACCTTGGGCTTTTGTGGGGCTTTGACACCACAAAAGTTAAGATTCACCAGATTCACCAGATAGACTGTCTTAAGTTCCTTCAGTTTTAATCTTGTGTGACTGTAAATTAACTTAGAAGTGGAATCCTCCATGACAGGAACTGGGAGCAGGCAGGCAAGGGAACACGACATGGACCTGCCTCTTCCTGCCATGTCCATGCCAGCCTTAGTCTATTTTGACATGGGAGAGTTGAGCCTTCATTTTGTACAGACACAATATTTCCCTCCCTTGGGAGCTAATTTGACTTTCCTACTCTGCAGATGATGGTGTGAGCATTCCTGGGGAGTACACCTCCTTCCTGGCTCCCATCTCCTCCTCCAAGCTATACAATGAGGTCCGAGCCTGTCGGGAAAAGGACCGTGACCCTGAGGTAAAGAACCACTCTTCTGGAATGAAGTGGTAGTCTTTAGTCCTCTTCTTTTTCTGTATTTGCCTCAACTGTTTTTTTCCACTGGAGACGACGAAGAGATGAAGAAGTTGGGGTTGGGGAAAGTGGTTGAAGTAAAACTATGCTTTTGTAATCTTTTTCTGTGTTCTTTAGGCTTGAACTTCTTTCCTTGGGGAAGTAGGTAGCTCTTGCCTATCTTTTCTAGCTCTTGCTCTCTCTCTCACCTGGGACAGGCCCAGTTTGAGATGCCTTATGTGGTACGGTTGCACAACTTCCACCAGCTGTCTGCACCCCAGCCTTGTTTCACCTTCAGCCATCCCAACAGAGGTAGGTTCCTGTATGGCTATCCTCTGACTAGAGGTGTGTGAGCTCACCCTCCTGCTTTCTTCTCTTGCTGTCCTAAATCTGCCATATTTAGGCTTCCCTTCCTGGGTCTTGCTCATGCTTTACCAAGTTGTCTAGGGTTTCTGGCCTCTTGTCACTCACACAGTTCTTTTCTGACAGATCCCATGATTGACAACAACCGCTACTGTACCTTGGAGTTTCCTGTGGAGGTGAACACAGTGCTACATGGCTTTGCAGGCTACTTTGAGACTGTGCTTTATCAGGACATCACTCTGAGTGAGTGTCTGGCAGTGGATGGCAGGGCATGAAGTTGGGCTGCTAGAGCAGCTTATGTACACATATTCATTTAGATTCATGGGAAGCCCCAGAGTCAATGAATGGAAACCTTTGATGGTTTATGTGATCACAGAAGAGACCCTCCTAAACCTAGACAAAATGCACAGTCATGGAAACTTCCATTTTTTCATTCTTTTGTCCACACAGGTATCCGTCCAGAGACTCACTCTCCTGGGATGTTCTCATGGTTTCCCATCCTCTTCCCTATTAAGGTAGGAATTACCTTTAAGACTCTATCAGTTAAGGAGTAACTTTTGCCATTGATGTTCTGCGTCTTTCCTTCTCTCAGGAAGATATTTGGCTACGACCCATGTTCTGCTCTCCCATGCTCTTGAATCATGGTACTGGGATTATCTGTAGTGGCCTTCTACCTGGCCTCTCCATGTTTACTCTGGCTACTCTTCTGTCCATTCTCTACCTTGAGCAAGAGTCACCTTTATTTATTTTTAATTTTTTTTAAGAAATGGGGTCTCGGCTCACACCTGTAATCCTAGCACTCTGGGAGGCTGAGGCAGGCGGATCGATTGACCTCAGGAGTTCGAGACCAACTTGAGCAAGAACGGAACCCCGTCTTTACTAAAAAAATAGAAAGAAGGCCGGGCGTGGTGTCTCACGCCTGTAATCCTAGCACTCTGGGAGGCCGAGGCGGGCAGATTGTTTGAGCTCAGGAGTTCGAAACCAGCCTGAGCAAGAGCGAGACCCCGTCTCTACTAAAAATAGAAAGAAATTAGCTGGACAACTAAAAATATATATATAAAAAAATTAGCTGGGCATGGTGGCACATACCTGTAGTCCCAGCTACTCGGGAGGCTGAGGCAGAAGGATTGCTTGAGCCCAGGAGTTTGAGGTTGCTGTGAGCTAGGCTGACGCCACGGCACTCTAGCCCAGGCAACACAGTGAGACTCTCTCAAAAAAAAAAAAAAAAAAAAAATAGTAAGTAGCTGGACAACTAAAAATATATATATAAAAAAATTAGCTGGGCATGGTGGCACATACCTGTAGTCCCAGCTACTCAGGAGGCTGAAGCAGTAGGATTGCTTGAGCCTAGGAGTTTGAGGTTGCTGTGAGCTAGGCTGATGCCACAGCACTCTACTCAGGGTAATGGAGTGAGACTGTCTCAAAAAAAAAAAAAAAAAAGAAATGGGTCTCATTCTATTGCCCAGTACAGTGGTATAATCATAGGTCACTGCAGCCTTGAACTCCTGGGCTCAAGTGATCCTCCTGCTTCACCCTCCTAAGTAGGTGGGACTACAGGCATGCGCCACCACTACCAGCTAATATTTTTCAATATTTTTGTAGAGATAGGGTCTCCCTATGTTGCCCAGGCTGGTCTTGAACTCCTGGCCTCAAGTGATCCTCCTGCCTTGGCCTCCTGAGTGGCTGGGATTACAGTGCCACTGTGCCTGTCCCGAGAGTCATCTTTTAAAAAACTCAAATCTGTCAATATACTTGATATATTCCATAGTAAAAAAAAAAAAAAAAATCCCAGAAAACAAAAACGATCTGACCTCTCCTCTCTGCTGCTTAAAACCCTTCAATGCCTTCTCACAGCCCTTGGGATAAAAATGAAAATCTAAGACATTGCTAGTAAGACTTGGTGTAATCTAGTTTTTGCTTGCCTTTTCAGCTGTTGCCCCATTGCTCACTCTGCTTCAGTGCTATGGACCGTCTTTTGGTTTCTCTAATAACCATCTTCTTTCCTACCTCAGGCTTTCACACCTTTCTCCCAGAACTCTCCATTTCCTGTAAAGTTCTTTGCTCATCTGTTCACATAGCTAACTTATTTTCCATGTCTCCTTCAAAATATATATTGTCATATAAACTTTACCTGACCAGGGCCTAGACTAGGTTAGCGTTCCCTTTCATAGGTGTTTTTATAGCACCCTGTACGTGTTCACAGCACTTACCACACTTTTATTTGTTCTAATGTCTGAATGTTCTGATAGACTTCAAATAAGTTTCATGAGGGTTGGAACAGTATGTCATGTTTATCATTTTATCTCCACACTTACTTTAATACAACACCACATATAATTCATTAGCTCCATCCTGAACCTCCTGTGTTTCTTCTTACAGCAGCCCATTACAGTGCGTGAAGGCCAGACCATCTGTGTGCGTTTTTGGCGATGCAGCAATTCCAAGAAGGTCTGGTATGAGTGGGCTGTGACAGCACCAGTCTGTTCTGCTATTCATAACCCCACAGGCCGCTCATACACCATTGGCCTCTAGCCCTGCGTGCGAATGTCCAGAGCCTTAGAAGCAGCTTCAGGTTCTGCTCCAGTAGCACAGAAGGTGCAGTACATCAATGGGCTATGAGTCTACTTGCCCATCAGATAGGAGCATTTCAATCTGCTTTCCCACCTTACGTCAAGGTGAGCAAGGAATAACAATAATTGCAGGGCTCAAGCCACCAACCTGTGAAGACCTCAGGCCAGGGCGTGAGGAATTAGTGCTGGATCTGAAGCTACGCACCCAGCCTCAAGAGCTCCCTGGAATAATCCAGAGAACATGTGGTTGGAACAAATTTTCAGCCCTTCCTCAGCCTTCTCTGTTCTTGTTTTGATGGTTTTGTGTAAGAGGAAGTACAAATAAAGTTATGGCCCTTTCCTATTCTACTCCGCCGCCCTCTGCCGCTGTTTTCCCACACATCACTTAGTTCAGGCATGTTCAGATCTCTGCCTTTATCCTATTTAAGACCCAAAGGGGCCTTGCTGTTTTTCCTAGTTAGGAAGCTGAGTGGTGACTCTGGGACTCCTGCATATAGGCCTTTCTGATCAGCTGCAGTGAGCTCTTGTCCATTAGGACCTGTGGTTAGGCTTTTCTCTGGGGAGGAGGCATAGAGTTTTCCGTCTTGGAGAAAGAAAGATGGAATAGTGAGTGAAGCCAGCTTCCATTCTGCATTCTTGAGCTGCTGCACTGCCAGCTCCAGGCATCTCTAGCAGGAATCCACCTATTTTGTTTGAATAAAATCACAGGGTTAGAGTTTGAAGTCTTAGGAGCTCATTTAATTCAGTTTTACAGAGAGAGAATTTTAAATTGATACAATGACATGGTGTTAGTATCCAAATCAGAACTGGAACTCAGGTCCCCTGACTCTGGCTCTCTCCCTGTTACAACAAAATACGTTTCTGGTAGCTACATTAGGTAGCTGAAGTTAGGGCCGGGATCCTGGAAGCTTTTGGAAAGTAAAGGTGGACATCAGTTCCTTCATTTTTATTTATTTAAAGATGAGGTCTTGCTCTGTTGCCCAGGCTGGAATGCAATGGCACAATCATAGCTCACAGCAGCCTAGAACTCCCAGCCTCAAAGCAATCCTCCTGACTTTGCTTCCCAAAGTGGTAGAATTAGACTTGAGCCACCGTGCAGGGCCTCCCTTTCTGGTCAGAGGGCTCGGTGTACTGCTGCACCCAAAGAGTAACCTGAGAAGGTTACTGTTACCTGAGATTACCTGTTTGAAGTTTACTTTTGCTGTGGGAGGTGTGTGGGACGCTGATTGGAACCGAACGTATGTGCCTTGTGGGACCAGGTGATGACGATGAGGCAGAGAGTGGAAGAAGACAAATCTGTGGCGAGACTTGGGTTTCCCAGGTTGGAAGGGTTGTGTAGGCAGCCCACCTAGAATGGAGATGTAGAGTTCGCAGGCATCTCGGACGTGAAGGAAACGCAACCGCTCTCCATAAAACCGTCCCGAGGAAGAACGACAGGACCACTTCACATCAGAATACAGACGGCCAAGGACGTCTATCATACCTCCGGGTTGGCTCCGCCCCTCGGCTTGGCCTAGTATACGCGAGACCCGGGAGTAGGGACCAAGGCTCCCTTACTCCCGTTCTCCGGTTTTCCCCCGCCCTACGTAAGTCATTTATCCAATGAGAGATTGATGGGCGGCTACCGAAGGACGCTTCCGCTTTCTTTGGGCGGTTAGCCAATCAATGGGAACTTGGTGGTTGCTAAGAGACATTTGAGTTTGCTCCACCCATGTTCAGGACTTTAGCCTATGAGAACCTGTACTTTGGACTGTTGCCGCGAAACCAGTGAAGTTACTTCCACAGCCTAGTGTTCCGGCGCATGCGCAGATTGGGGAAGCTTCTGGAAGACGGAGGGGCTGCCGCCATTTTGCGGGAAGAGGAGCCGCTCTGGCTGCAGTGCCGCTTTTCCTGCGGAAACTCTAGGAAATAGCTGAGCTTCGCGCCCCACAACACATCCAAAGGAACGGAGAAAACCGGGACCCCCCCTGTGGGGACCCGGAACTGGTGAGAAGCCCCGAAATCCCGTTCCCTTCGCGACGTCACTTATGCGTGACGTTGGGCGCCTCCCCTGACGTCACAGGCAGAAAATGGCGTCATGAGCAGAATTAGGCAAACTTAAAATTTTAAAAAATCTTGTTTGCTTTATTTTGATCTGGAAGTGTTTGCTACCTAACGGTAGCCTACTGGAAGGACTTTAGAGGTGGGTCCCCTCGTACCTATGTCCTATACCGATAAAGATGCGATTTCAAGGATCCCAGTGACTTTGACCTCTTTCCAGGTCCCTGCAGCCATGACACTTAGGGTCGCCCATCCCTGGGAGGGAGCATCGACCCTCCGCAGCCTTAGAGGACATACATGATCAGTTTTCAGCCACTTGTGCCACCACTCAGAGAGAGATAAGGGGATTGAGATTTCTTCCTCAGTCCCCAGTTTCTTGACGACTCATGTTCATCGTGTTGGCCTATATGGGCTTTTTCTTCTGAACTCTTTTTACTGTACATTCCGTAGGGGTATGGTGAAGCCACATGTGAGGAGTAAGCACTGGGACGGTGGCTCTCGCAAAGATGGTGCCAGTCGGTTACTATGGGACCATTTTATAAAGCGTAGCCTTGGTTTCTTACACAAGATGGGGAGGACGGTCCTTCAAGTAATGTTTTTATCTTTCTCATTGTTCCCGTCCTTAATTAAGCTGCTTTCAGTTTGGAGGTGTTTGTGCCCAGCTCAGTGACCAGACCCAGGAGATGGCGCTACCATCACCCCTGGGACTCCAGCGCTTGGTGAATTCTTGAACTGAACTGACAGTGGTTCTTCACTCTTCTCTGCCCCGTCAGTAGTGGGGTCTAGTTTGCCTGCTGGCTTGGGTCTTGACTGTGCTATGCCAATGTCCAGGCACTGCCATGATTGTGGGTCTTTAATGCAGCTTTTGGGGTAGGGTGGAAGAAAACACTATAGTCTATATATGGATGGAATTGAATGCACCTTGACCTGTAAGTTAGGACACAGCGAATTTGAAAACTAATAACCTGAAAATGCTGACACGTTATTGCTTTAGGACATTTGGAAAAACACTAAACCCAGTGAGACTGCAAGTTTCAAAATCGTGTGTTATTATCTAGACGTTGCCATAAACGATTATATAGTAAAAAGTAATTAAAAAATTTAAAAAAAACGTATGAATTACAAAACAAAGACAAAAATCGTGTTATGTTCTATATCTGTGTGTAAATAGGTTCATTCGTTTCTCAGTGAAAACTTGATTCATAGAGTTCATTTGTAGAAGCTTGTCAACTTAAATAAAAGTTTTTGTGCATGTGTTAAGTTACCCCTATCCTGTGCTAGCACTCAGCAATGAGCAATTTTTAAAATCAGATGCATTTCATTTGGAGAGAGAAAAAGGCAGATTCTAAAAAATAAAAAGTTTGTAACACTTAGAAAATTTGTATAGACTTGGCGGCCAAAATGACTGAAAGGAACAGCTTGAGGATCAAAGACTTTTATTTTTAGAACTATTTTTCCACAGTGGACCAGGTAGTATATATTACTAGTCTGGTTCCTGATACCTTTATGTGTATACTGTACATGGCACAGATACAGAAGCCTCACGATAAGGTGTGGTTAATGGGACTGATTTTTCTGATAAACCTAGTAGAATATTTAAAAGTAGACATCTTGATATTGTGTGTCCTTTTTTTTTTTTTTTAAGTTCCTTTAAGTTTAAGTTATAAACCATATGAGAGAGGTAACCTGGTAATAACGGATAGAACATTAGACTTGGAGTGAGAAGACTTTTCTGATCAAGAATTGGCTCCTTCATTTGAGCTATATGACTTTGGGGTAGTTCACAAAACCTCAGTTTTTAAGATCTATGAATGAATCAGGTATCTGCCTGCAGTATATGTTACCTTTGATTGCTAAATAAATATAAGGTGTTATTATTATAAAAAACTGAGTTCACTGGTTTTTAGATACGCCTATTTGATTTTTGTTTGATTCCCATTTTAAGCCTTAAATTTGGCTCCAAGTCATTTTCTTTTCTTTTTTTTTTTTTTGAGACTCAGTTTCACTCTGTCACCCGGACTAGAGTGCTGTGGCATAAGCCTAGCTCATAGCAACCTCCAACTCCTGGGTTCAAGTAATCCTCCTGCCTCAGCCTCCCGAGTAGCTGGGACTACAGGCATGCGCCACCATGCCCGGCTAATTTTTTTTGTTGTATACATTTTTAGTTGTCCAGCTAATTTCTTTCTATCTTTAGTAGAGACGGGGTCTCACTCTTGCCCAGACTGGTCTCGAACTCTTGACCTCGAGCGATCCTCCTTCCATGGCCTCCCAGAGTGCTAGGATTACAGGCATGAGCCACCACGCCCGGCCTTCCAAGTCGTTTTTCTAAGAATTTTGTCTCTGTAACATGCTTGGCACAGTGCCTAGCAATTGTAGGTACCATAAATGATAAATGTCATTGTTACGCTTATTAAATCATCAAAATAAGGTATGGATCTGAGGACAACCAGGGCAGCATTGTTGGATGGTACATTAGCTGCTTTAAAGAGGACAAAGCTCTTGCGGATATGGAAAGTCTGATTATGATAGCCTCCTTGCATAGAAATTCTTCAGGTTATTTTTTTTTACATCATTGAGGTACACATAATTGGCATACAATAAAACTATATAACATTAAACTGTACAGTTTGATGGGTTTTGATATATGTAAACACCCACAAAACCATCGCTCCCAAAGGTTTTCTTGTGGCTTTTTTTTTTTTTTTTGAGACAGAGTCTCACTCTGTTGCCCGGGCTAGAGTGCCATGGCGTCAGCCTAGCTCACAGCAACCTCAAACTCCTGGGCTCAAGGGATCCTTCTGCCTCAGCCTCCCGAGTAGCTGGGACTACAGGCATGCGCTACCATGCCCAGCTAATTTTTTCTGTATATTTTTTTAGTTGTCCGATTAATTTCTTTCTATTTTTAGTAGAGATGGGGTCTCGCTCTTGCTCAGGCTGGTTTCAAACTCCTGAGCTCAAACAATCCGCCCACCTCGGCCTCCCAGAGTGCTAGGGGTGCTAGGATTACAGGCTTGAGCCACTGCGCCCGGCCTCTTGTGGCCTTTTTTAAATCCTTTCCTCCCATCCCCTTCCCCCTCACTCCTATCTCTAGGCAATCACTGATCTCCTTTCTCTGAGTATAGGTTAGTTTGCATTTTCTAGAATTTATATAAATGGAATTTTTCAGTGTGTACTCTTTTTTGGTCTGGTTTCTTTTACTTAGCATAATTTGTGAGATTCATCCATGTTATGTGTGTTGATAATTCCAGGCCGATAATCTGAATAATTTATCCTGTTGATTTTGTTCAATATCTTTTTTTCTTATTTGGCAGACTTGTGGTGTAGGGAAAGACAGTTGCTAGATGTGAAACCTTGGAGGAGGCAAGAAGTTTTACCCTACCTGCTAGACAGAAAGTTTTCAAAATGGGATTGGTCAAGCCTATCTTAATCATAATTTCTGAGTTACCTAAATTCTAATTGGTATTAGACAGAAAATTAGTGATGAGACCCTAATTATTGGTATTTGGGGTATGTGGGAGGAAGAACTTAGCTTAGGGTGAATCTGCATTTTGGTGTGTTTTGTCTCTTGTCTGAGTTAGTCTTGCATCTTTACCTTTTTATTGGAAACCTATTTTTATGCTTTAAGTTTAAACCAGTTATTTATTCCAAATTTTGAACAATAGAATGGAGGCCTGGTGTACATTGTAAAGCGAATAGTAATTTTGAGTACCAGCATTTTCTTTCCATAGCACAGGGTCCGTATTGTATTTTGTCTCTTCCTAGGTATTCAGTTTTCTCTTAGATCCATGACCATTTCTAAGCCATAAAACAGAACTAGTTCCGATCTATAAGGTATCAAAATAAACCTAGGGTAAGTGATAGCTCATAAGATCCCTTTGGAGGTCAAGAAACAGAACTGTATGTCCTGAAGTCTGTTTCTTGGAGGGGGTAGGAAATGTGTGGTGCTGGAAGGGGAAGAAAAATATAAATCATGTTCTTACATATTGATACCCTCTCCTCAGATCTGACACGATGGCATCTGATGACTTTGATATAGTGATTGAGGCCATGCTGGAAGCTCCCTATAAAAAGGAAGAGGTAATATTTCCCACCTCACTCCTGGAGTTGGGCTAATAAGAAAGAGTAGTTGTGGCTCTTCAGTTTCAACATTTTGTGAATCCTTTTCCTTTGCTTGTTTATTATGTACTGTGACTAATCATAAAAGGCATAGTCTTAGTAAACTTTGCTGGAGACTATATTCAAGGGCCATACTTTTGGAGAGGTCCTCGAAAACGAGGAGTTGGCACATAACGTAGCGTTGGAAACGTATACTTTGCTCATAACTCTCAGTGACGCAGTAGATCAGTGTACCTCAGACCTAGCACCAATTTCTCACTCTCCTGGAAAATAAATGTCAACGGACCAGATGTTGGGTAGCTGAAGTTTGACATCAAAATCTGCCATTCTGATCTCTTCCTTTGGGTAGTTTCCTTGCTTCCTTTCTTCTCTTTGTTAGGAGACCCAGCTGCTCAAAAATTGGCTAGATAATCAAGAGCTTTGATTTCTTCTTTGTCCACCTTTGTTCTTTTTGCCCAATGGAATCTGTCTGTCTGCCATCTTGTACCTTATGACATTTTCCTGGTGAATTCCTCAGGATGAGCAGCAAAGGAAAGAGGTTAAAAAGGACTGTCCCAGCAATACCACCAACAGCACCAGCAGCACCGGCAACAGTGGCAGTGCTACCAGTGTGAGCAGCACCACTGGGGAGACAAGCAAGTGAGTGTTGGATGAAGAAATAGGTTGGCAACTTGGGGAAGGGAAATAACTGCATCCATTGGAGAAACAACCAGAAGGAGGAGGCGGGGGTTCTCTTAAGACTGCTGACTTTTAGTAATGGCTCCACTGGGTCATGAGAATAATGGTGGCTTGGTTTAATGATCTTTAGTCTTCACTTTTCCAGTGTAGATTTGTGGATCAGTCCTAGCATCGATACATTTCATTTGAATAAAATAGCAAGAGGACCTCTGATTTGGAAACACCAGCTTTTGCTTGGCTTTAGGGGGAAAAATGGCCACTTCAGATGCCTGACAGCATTCAGGGCTCTGTGTAAGTTGGTATTGTGCAATTGCTATGAACTACTGCCAGACCTTCTTCTGGGCTTCAATCTTTTTGATGCTTTTGGTTTTACCCTGGTCTTACTGTCATTCCTTTTCCTTGGCAGAGACAATGAAACCTTTTCAGTAGTAAGAATTTACACTGTCTTTCACAGGAAGAAGAGGAGTCGGAGCCATAGTAGAAGCAGGGATAGAAAGCGCAGGTTAGTAATTCTGGAGGCTTTTGGGTTTGGGGAATTTTTATAAATTGAAAGATACTAGGGAATGCTATACATTAAAGCCAAAATAGATTTGTTTGCTTTTTTTTTGAGACAGAGTCTCACTCTGTTGCCGCGGCTAGAGTGCCGTGGCGTCATCCTAGCTCACAGCAACCTCAAACTCCTGGGCTCAAGCAAGCCTTCTGCCTCAGCCTCCCGAGTAGCTGGGACTACAGGCATGCGCCACCATGCCCGGCTAATTTTTTCTATATGTTTTTAGTTGTCCTATTAATTTCTTTCTATTTGTAGTAGAGACGGGGTCTCGCTCTTGCTCAGGCTGGTCTTGAACTCCTGAGCTCAAACAATCCGCCCGCCTCGGCTTCCCAGAGTGCTAGGATTACAGGCGTGAGCCACCGCGCCCGGCCTGTTTTTTTCTATTTTTAAAATTTTTTTTATTTTTTACTTTTTAAACTTTTTTGTTGAAAACTAATACATAAACACATTAGCCTAGGCTTACACAACATGTTTCACTTCCACAGCTTGTCCACTGGAAGGTCCTCAGGGGCAATAAATAATACTTATGTGTCCTCTCCTATGGTAACAGTGCCTTCTGAAATACCTCCTGAAGGACCTACTTAAAGCTGTTTTAAAGTTAACTTTTCTTTATAAGTAGAGGCATACACTCTAAAATGACAGTAAAAAAGTACAGCGTAGTAAATACATAAACTAGTAACATACTCATTTATTATCATTATAAACTATGTACTGTACATAATTGTTTTTATTTTAAAAGAATTTTTTATTGATGCATAATAGATGTATATAGTTTCTGGGTACGTGTGACAATTTAATACAGTCATAATTTGTAAATTTCAACTCAGCATAGTTGGGATATTCATCATTTTAAATATTTGTCTTTATGTTAGAAACATTTGAATTATTCTCTTCTAGCTATTTTGAAATGTATGATAGGTCATTGTAAATTATCGTCACCCTATTGATCTAGTGAATGCTAGGTTTTACTTCTTTTCTCAAACCATACATTTATGTTTTAGAAAAGCCTTTAATCGGCTTTTCGTCTCCTGTCCCCTTTCTCTTAACCTTGCCAGCCTCTGGTAACCACCAGTCTATTCTCTGTCTTCATGAGATCCATTTGTACATAATTGTATGTGCCATGCTTTTATAAGACTGGCAGCACCGTAGGTTTGTTTACACCAGCATTGCCGCAAACACACGAGTAACGTGTTATACTACGTCAAAGACAGCTATGACATCACTAGGCGATAGGAATTTTTCACCTCCATTATAATCTTACGGGACCACCGTCATATATAAAGTTGTTCGTTGACCAAAATGTTACGCGATGCATGATAGTAGTTGTTTCCATCTGTAGTCGTAGTCGAGACCGGGATCGGCATAGACGAAGAAACAGTCGGAGCAGAAGTCGGGATCGTCAGCGTCGTCACCGCAGCCGTAGCTGGGATCGTCGGCATACTAGTGAGTCACGAAGTCGGGACCGGCGTCGTGAGGAACGTGTGCGCTACAAGAGTCCTCCACTTGCCCCTGGGTGAATATCAGTTTTGCTGATAAAATCACCTTCATATTGTAATCTGGGTAAAATAACAAGTGCATTATGGATCCTGCCTGAGGGTGCTTATAACCTGTTGTGATAGGCAGGATACTTGGTCCCTGAAGGTATGGTATTAATTCACTTGTGGCCAGGCATGGTGGCTAACACTTATAATCCCAGCACTTTTGGGAGGCTCACTTGAGGTCAGGAGCTTGAGACCAGCCTGGGCAACGTAGTAAGATGCCCCCCTCACCCAGTCTCTACAAAAAATTTTTAAAAAAGAAAATAATTCATGTGTGATAGGAATCAATTTTGAACATCAGATTTGGAGGGAGCAAAAACCTAAACTATAGCATTCCACCCTTGGCCCTCCAAATCTCAAAAAAAAAAGTTTGCTGTGAGATGAAGTGCTAGAATCTGGTTTTCTCATGATGGAAGACCCGGTATTGGACCATTGTGAATAAGGTTTCACCTTTTATGTTTCTCTATTCCTTAGGCGGATATATGGACATAGTAAGAGTCCTCATTTCAGAGAGAAGAGCCCAGTCAGGTGAGTTGATAACAAGCACTGTTTTTGGGGATTATGAGGGATTAATAAAAGGTTGTTTGAGCCAAATTAAAGGACTGCATAGTACTTCAGGGTTGAAGAACAAAGACCAAATATTGGGAGAGATGGTCTCAACACATTTTACTCTTTAGGGAGCCAATTGATAATCTGAGTCCTGAGGAGCGTGATGCTCGCACAGTTTTCTGTATGCAGTTAGCTGCCCGCATTCGGCCTCGAGACCTGGAGGACTTTTTCTCTGCTGTTGGCAAGGTAACCCTCCCACCTAGTTTTCTTCTGAGTAGGCTATCTTCTGTCTATCTCCTTTTATGCCCAACTCAGAATTTCCTTTGTGCCCTGGATAGGTTCGTGATGTGCGTATTATCTCAGATCGGAACTCCCGTCGTTCTAAGGGCATTGCCTATGTGGAATTCTGTGAAATCCAGTCTGTGCCACTGGCCATTGGGCTGACTGGACAACGGCTGCTGGGAGTGCCTATCATTGTACAGGCTTCACAGGTGAGCAAGCCAAGAGACTGACATATTAATAATACAAGACTGTAAGGAAAGAGGGAGCGTAGGACATGACCTATCATTTTCTGTTTCCTCAGGCTGAGAAAAACCGACTGGCCGCCATGGCCAACAATCTGCAAAAGGGCAGTGGTGGACCAATGCGCCTCTATGTGGGTTCCCTGCACTTCAATATCACCGAGGACATGCTCCGGGGCATCTTTGAGCCCTTTGGCAAAGTGAGTAGAAGTGAGGGAAACCTCTAAAGGGGTCCCAGTTGCCTAGGGAATTGGAAAAAGTGGGGAGTGTGAGTGTACCTCTCTGTTTTGCCTGGCCATGGTAAACCCACTGCATACATCATAACGGGCATATGGGTCCATGCTGTGAAAGTTTGCCTCCGTCTTTGCTCGTGCTGCTCAGTAGACAAGTCAGACACAGTGAAATCAAATAATAGAGTCCAGATTAAGTAAGATTAGTCAGAAATAGTGTTTTTAAGAAAGAGGACCTTTGTCTCTTTTTAAAAGATTTGAAGAGATGTAATTTGTTGGCTAGAAAGTTAAAAGTATTTAAGACAATCTGGGTAGGAAAGATCAAAAGTGTGGGCTAAGGCCGGGCGCGGTGGCTCACGCCTGTAATCCTAGCTCTCTGGGAGGCTGAGGCGGGAGGATTGTTTGAGCTCAGGCGTTCGAAACCAGCCTGAGCAAGAGCGAGACCCCTGTCTCTACTAAAATTAGAAAGAAATTAATTGGACAACTAAAAATATATAGAAAAAATTAGCCGGGCATGGTGGCGCATGCCTGTAGTCCCAGCTACTCGGGAGGCTGAGGCAGGAGGATCGCTTGAGCCCAGGAGTTTGAGGTTGCTGTGAGCTAGGATGACACCACGGCACTCTAGCCCGGGCAACACAGTGAGACTCTGTCTCAAAAAAAAAAAAAAAAAAAAAAAGTGTGGGCTGGTCAAAAGATTATTAATAATTTTTTTCTTTTCTACAGATTGATAATATTGTTCTGATGAAGGACTCAGATACAGGCCGCTCTAAAGGTTATGGTTTCATTACAGTGAGTCACTGGTCTTTTAGTTTTTGAATTTTACTTTGGGTTTATCCACTTGTCTGATTTTGCAGCTTAGCTTCATCCTCCTCCTTTAGAACTGTCTAAATGACTTATAACCCTTGGTGCCTGAAGCTTGGACTGGCCTTCTACCCCTTGAGATGAGTGCATTGCTTGAGATCTTGGCTTTGCTCCTACACTCTGTCAGTGGCCCTGGTATGGGGGTGTCCAGGAGTTCAACCAGCTTTCCTGGTGCTGCAGCTTGCTCTTTGGGTAATAGCAATGATTCCAGGCTGCAGCTAAAATGTTGGGGGCATGAGGGAGGTTAGGTATGGCCTTTTAAAGACATGTTCTATAGAATTGATGTATTTTCATGATAGGTGTTGGGAGTAGGAGTTTTACTTTCCTCTGGTGCTGCCCCATTTGAAGCAGTTTCTCCATTGAGAAGGATCTTTGTATTAATATACACTATGGGGAGAATAGTGAGGCCACCTAATAGTGGGCAAGTTTCACCTCTTCCTGACCCTCCAACAAAATTGTTTCTAATTCCTGTAACCGGTTCTTCTGGCCTCATGTGACTCCAGGCTGAGAACTGGCTGCCAGCCACAAAGTCTGATAGGAGCTGATATTTTCTGGGCTTAATCCAGGCAGCATACACCCACACGGTTGTCCACAGGGCAGAGGGGCAGTGGATTGTATTCTACCAGGGGAATTGCTCACCTCAGAAGTGTCCAGTAAAGGCAAGCCACATACACCACCTGCCTAGGAATTGTCAGTACCACGTGCCAGGCCCTAGGGCAGGTAATACTAGAGTAAACAAAGCCAACTGTGGTGTTGATGATTCTGTGGTGGCAAGTAACCTTTCTTAGCTTTCTGTGTGACTCAGATATGGAAAGGCTTCTGTGGGGCATTTTTGCTCTTGTTTTGCTACCTTTTAGGTCAACAGCCTTGACACTACCACAAACAGCAGACTGGGAATCCTGTTTATATCAGGGTGCTGCTGATGAAGGGGACTAGAGAGTAGAGGCCTTCTGGTCAGTAGGTCACTTAATCAGCAGCACTGGTGTGTATATGGGGGTGCGGGTGCTGTCTTGCTCTTAGCACTAGGGTGTGTCATATGCTCATTTATGAAACGTCTGTCAGGCTAGGTTCCCTACAGATAATAGGCTTCTACATTGTTAAGATTCTTAGTGGAGCTGGAAGATTGAAAAGTGACTGCCATTGAGTCAGTTGGAAAAGGTCTTTTTCAGAGAACCATTTTGAGGTGATGGGGATAGGTCACATTCCCTGGGAAAGAAAAGTTTGTACTGCAGTGAGCATGCAATTTTCTTGGGATAGCAGGACTAGGGATCGTTATTGGGGCTTTGAGAACATCTCTGTGGCCACAAGATGACTGACACGGCGTGGGTTTCTCATAGTTCTCTGACTCTGAGTGTGCCCGACGGGCCCTGGAACAATTGAATGGCTTTGAGCTTGCTGGTCGACCTATGAGGGTTGGCCAAGTAACTGAGCGGCTGGATGGTGGCACAGACATCACTTTTCCTGATGGGGACCAGGAGCTGGATCTGGGATCAGCAGGTGGACGTTTGCAGCTCATGGCCAAATTGGCAGAAGGTAGAGTATCTCCAAAGGGTGAAGAATGTGGTGTTGAATTTTAGATCAAGAATCAGGACTTGATATCCCACCTTTTTTTCTCCTTTCAGGTTCTGGAATCCAGCTACCAACTGCAGCTGCTGCTGCTGCTGCTGCTCAAGCTGCTGCCCTGCAACTAAATGGAGCAGTTCCCTTGGGGGCCCTAAACCCAGCAGCTCTGACTGGTAGACTTGGACTTGGGAAGGAGAGAAGGGTAGGGGCCTGGAAAGAATGAATGCTCTGTGCTTGCTCACTCACTCTGCCTTTCTTTGTTCTAGCTCTGAGTCCAGCCCTGAACCTTGCCTCCCAGGCAATCGCCTCTCAGTGCTTCCAGCTCTCCAGCCTCTTTACTCCTCCGACCATGTAAGTCTCAGGGCTTAGCTCATTTTAGTTTTTGGTTATTCTCTTTTCTTTGGCTCTTCATTTACCTCTTCTCCTTGCCACAGGTAAATCAGTGGCACAGTACACTGCTTCCCTGTGTGCATCTGGGTCCTGCCACTCCCTTCTCCACATCTACTCTTCCACGGCCCCATCTCTCCATTTTGTGGACCAAGCCATTCTGAGGGCATGGACATTAACTCTGAGGGAATTGGGGCCACCTTTAGATACCAAGAAGAGCTCTTGCCCATGGCCCCACTGGAAATGGACTCTGCTGAGCAAAGCCCCCAGTTGAAGAGAACAGAATCTACACCTACATTGAATACCTGTTTCTCCGTGTGTATCGTCTCTGAGATGACTTTCTTGCCCTTTCCAATCACCTTAGTGATTCCACAATTCCTCCCCCATTGGGAACGCCATAGGGCATTAACTGAAGGAACTAACCTCTCTCCTTTTTCTATACCTTTTACCCTAAAATCTATCAGGGACCTCAGAATCAAGAGGACTTTGGAGTTTGGAGGGTGGACCTTGAAGGTGCTAGCTTTCTGCTACAAGGGCCCTGGAAGATAGCATGGACATATGCATTGTGAAGCTTTCCTTAGACCACAGCTTGGTACAGCTTGAGGCCAGAAACTACTGTAGGCTCAGCATCTTGCTGGGAGGCATGGGAGTGATCTGTCCTGCCAGGCATTTTGGATGCCTTTAGGGGCTTTCAGAAGTTTAGTAAAAGGTAGGGTACCTTTCCAGTATCTTCCAACTTCCTTGTACTTCTTCCCAGTACAGGTATACTTCCTCCCGGGTTGTCCTCCCTTTGGCCCAGGGTGGAAGGATGGAGGGAGGCTGCTACTCTCTACCACTTCCTGTGTATCTCTACTGTGGCCTCAACCCTGGCAGTTAAAGCCGTTCCCATCCCTTACTTGGGCACATGTGAGCCCTTCTCACTGGATTTTATACCCTGTGTCTGTGTACATAAATATATATATATATATATACATAAACTTTGTACAAAAAGGAAGCCCCCTTGTGGTGGTGGCTGCTGCCCATAGGTGTGTGGTCTCTGTTGGTGTGTCTGTCTGATGTTAACTTCTCATGAGCCAAAACCATGATGGTTCTAGGAATATAAAACATTTGTAATACCATTGCGTTATTTTGTTTTATTTAACCTTTAGGGGAAAAATAGCACAAAAGGCTCACACTTGGGCAGGGTTCTTCATCTGTATGCATTATACTCTTGGTCCCTTGGTCTCCTTCTCCATCTGCCTTTATCTTAACTATCTCCATCCCTACCTGCCCACTGGACAGTCTTCCAGGCTCCTTCTCTGGGCCTAAGGACAGATCTTGTCTTTCCACCAGATGGCAGTGTGACGGTAGCACATTCTGTACTTTTTTGGGAGGGGGGGGCGTTGTTTTGTGATCTTAAGGAGCCTAAGTACCAGAGAAGCCTCCCGAACTTGCCATTCTTACCCTTTTGGCCTCCATATCTGCCTTTGACCTCTTAGTAGTAGTAATTTTAGTCCAGTATCCAAAGGGTTTTGGCATTGTATACCCGGGTTCTCTGGACCTAATGTCTCCTGTTGTTGCTCTGTCAGTTCCCTCAACCTTTGCTTTCTGTATGGCTCTGCCTGGGATAACAGGCTTGGGATGAGTGAATTCCAGGGAGCTGAGTATTCCAGGAATAGCTCTGTGAAAGGGTAGGTGCACCTCCCTTTGCCTGCTTTCTTAGCCTTTTGACAAGGAGTAGGGAAGAGCCTGGTCTACCAGCTTAGGGACCAACTGAAAGAAGAGGGCCTGAATTGGGGGCAGGGCTCTATGGGGCTCCTCCATTCTTTACTGATCTCTATGGCAACAGAATGCTAAGATTTTATTATACTAAAAATATGGATAATTGCTCTTAGGTTTTAATTTGTTAGCTCTCAGACTTCTAAGCAGGTGATGTTTGCCTTTGGGATTGCTTTTAACACTAAATCAGTAAGTACTTAAGGCCTGCTTATGTCATAAAAGACCACTGGGACTCTAGCTCCTTGTCTTAAGATCATTTTCTGCTCCTATAACAGAACACACAAACTGAGTAATTTATAAAGAAGTTTATTTCTCAGAGTTCTGAAGGCTGGGAAGTCCAAGAGCATGGCACCAGCATCTGGTAAGGATCATCCCATGGCAGAAAGGCAGAGAGTGGTAGCAAGGAAATAAGACAGAAAGGTACTAGGGGCTGAATTGACTTTTTTTTTTTTTTTTTAATTTCGGCATATTATGGGGGTACAGATGTTTAGGTTACATATGTTGCCCTTGCCCCCCCCTGCCCCCCACAAGTCTGAGCTTCAAGCGTGTCCATCCCCCGGATGGTGCACATTGCACTCTTTGTGTATGCATATACCCGTCCCCTCCTCCCCCCTCCCCCCCCAATTGACTTTGAAATAACTCTCTTGTTAAATAACCTGTAGTTGACATTAATCCATTTGTGAGGACTCTGCTTTCATGACCCAATCACCTCGTATTAGGTCCCACCCTCCAACACTGTTGCATTGGGAATTAAATTTCCAATACAGACTTTTGGGAGGCACATTCAAACCGTAGCATTCCTGATTCTTCCAGGCTTGCAGTCTCTTTTGCTGTTGCTGTTCTTTTCACTGTCACCCCCACCCCTTCTAGGTCCTAGCCTAGTTTGCTTTCTGGACCTGGGGGAAGGGAAGGAGAATGCACTATTTTTAGGTAGGAGCTGCTGGCTATGACCCAGTCCCCTATAGTTATTGATTTGCCTGTTAATGCATCTTGAGAAGCACAATGGGGGGTCCATTTTTGTTAGTCATCCTGAGGCCATGAACCAGACCTCTTCATGGCTGGTTTGGACTCCTCCAAATTATAAATACCCACAGACCTTGCCTCCCTGCCCTCCTCTGCCTGGTTTTCTTATGTTCTCATCCCTAGCTACTTTGGCCTTCCTGTACTTTGGTCCTTTCACCTTAATTCTTCCTTGTTGGTTCCTCACACAGCTTCTTGCTGGGAAGGAGACAATGGTGGAATTAAGGAAACGTCTAAGACAACTTTTGCTCTAGTCTTGCCCCATATAAGGTGATGGCATCTAATGAGTGACAGCTGATGTCATTGTGTGTAACTCAATGCCTTCTTGTTACTCATCCCTCCATAGGAGGTGGTTAGAGTAGAGAGAAGGGGGCAGTGAACAGCCTCTGGACCCATCCTAAAGTAAAAGAAACTTCCTTCAGCCTCTCCTACATTAGCATGGTAGCTAGGATTGGGTAGAGGTGAGACTGCGGCCCAGATCCTTTCCCAGCATGGTTAGAATTTTCCCACCAGTCCTCAATTCTAAATGGAATTTTCATGTGTGCCTGTAGTCCCAGCTACTTGGGAGGCTGAAGTGGAAGGATCGCTTGAGCCCAGGAGTCAAGGCTACAGTGAGCTATGATTGTTTCACTGCACAACAGCCTGGGTGACAGAGTGGGACCCAGTCTCTTAAAAAAATAAATAAATGGGATTTTCACCTGACTTTTTGGTTTATGGTCTGTGCTTCTGCCTTCCCTAAGGTGGTGGCATTTCCTCCCTTGTTCTTTAAACTGCTGTATTGTTGCCATAGGAATTTTGCCTATTCCTTCCTTAGACTCTCAACAACCCCCAGATATGAGTTACAAGTGGAAGTAGGGCCTTGACTTGTGAACCTTTAGTCCTGGTGTTTACAATGAAAGGAAATGAATCAAAAACTTGGGAGAAATTCTATCACAGTCCCTCTTTTCTCTGTAAAGGAAAGGGTATGTTGAGAATCAGGAAGTAATACTTGGACAGAGAAAAGAGGTTATCAGGGTTCTGAAATGCGAAGTGGTAGGAGGTGGCATAATGATAATTGTTAACATTTAGGCAAGATTCGTTATGGGTTAGGCATGATTCTAATCACTTTATGTGCATTAAATCATTTAATGCTCATAACTACCCTCTAAGGTAGATTGTTTCATCTTTACTTTATAAACAAGGAAACTTATACCCAAAGAGATTAACTGATTATCCCCATGATCACACAGCAAGTTGGGGATTCCAATCCTAAAAGTCTGGCTTCAGATCCCTTGAACTTCACCTTACCTTACCTGCCTCTTGGCACCACATGGAAGCCAAGGCCTTGGAGTCAGGAAGTATCACTTTTCCTATCTATACCCGTAGCTCTCAGTAGATCTTGAATTCTTCCACTTCATGTCTTTGCTCATCTTGTTCTCTCTTCCTTCCCCCTTCTGCTGGTCAAAATCCTTTAAAAGCTTGAGGCTTTCATAGTTGGAGTTAATTTCCCTTTTCAGTATTCTTTATCCTATTGTGGGTCTTATTCTGCCTCTATTTACAGTTCTTTGAAAATTCTATTACTAGATAGTTATAGCCTGATGAGGCCAGCTGTAGATGTCTTTTCATTATTGCTTTGCCTTGCACATATTAAATGTCTGTTGAATTGAATTCCCTCTCTGTGAAAGTCAGAGCCAGGTTGTCCAAAGGCTGTCCCTTCTAGCCTGCCTTTCTTAGCATCCTCATTCCTTCCTTCCTCACTCCTCCAGGAGAGAAGATGCAGCTTTACTCTTTTTGGTGTTACCATGGTAGCCTGTGATACTTTCTAAAGTGCTGCTTGCCATCCACCCGAGACTGATGTTCCCATGGCAACCAGGTGAATGCAATAGTCATGAGCTAGATGCAGGAAAGGAATTCTGATCTGAGAAGCTGATTGTCTGAATCTTCTAGCTTCAGATATCCTTTCCCCTCCGTCCCAACTTTTGTACTCTGTATCCAGAACTGGTTTACTCTCAAGGTGTGTGCTCTTGGTTGAAAGAGCTCTGTGAATGTGAAGTGGATCAACCAACTTAGATCATGTGGGAAGGTTGGGGCAAAGAAAGAGCTGAACAAAGATCACTTTAAAAAGTTAGATGACTTCTGTTAGATGGTCCAGATGATCTGCTCTCAAAAGCCCTTTAAGGAGTTGGCTGGAGTTACTGGAGAGCCATTAAGCACTTATTTTTGAAAACACTGGGTAGATGGATGAGATGCCTGAAGACTGGAAAGGATCCAGTCAGTGCTAGATTGTAGAAAGGGGAAACAATGACCTTGGAAATCAGAGACTTGTCAAACTTACCAATGTTCCAGAAAGGATGGGAGCTTCAATCCACCTTGAAGCATCAGGAAGCCTACTTGTTTTGAATGAGTGGTACAGAGAGTTAGCCTTCTCCTCTCAACTCCTGGGAACAAGCAAGCTAGGGGACCTTCACCCTGTAGCAGAATGGTGACACTCTGGAGCCACACTGCATGGTTCAGATCCCTCTTCTGTCATAAACTAGCTGAATAAGCTTGGGTAAGTTACTTTACTTCTCTAACTCACATTCCGCATCTGTAAAAAGGAAATGATAATAGTACCTAACTCATAGGGATAGTGAAATAAAATGAAATAAATGAAATAATAAGTGTGAAGGGCTTAGAACTTGTTAGTTACTGTCATCAACATTCCCACCTTATTTTCCTCCCCAACTTCAGAGGTTTTCAAGGGGAGAAGCAAGGGTGAGGCAATGGTGAAAATAAACCTTAATTGTTCCTGGGCTAAAGTCCCAGGCTCATGAGGTCCTGGGTCACATAAAACCAGCCCAGTTTTCAGGAAAACAAATCCCACTAGGCCAGTCTCTTTTTATGCCTGACGCTCTGTCCAAATACCCAGATTACAAACAGGTGGTTTTGAAAAATCAAGGTGAGTGCCCTACCATCCCACTCCCCAGGTACCTTCAAGGTACCTAGAACCCTTTGCTTTCCCTGGCCGGGAAAAATCCCAGAGTACTCTCTGTTACAGCCCTTTCCTTAGCATCCCTCCTAACCTCTCCTAGCCATTGCTACAGCACCTGCCTTTGTTAGTCTCCACAGTCTAGCCCTACACTGGCATTTCCTCCCTAAATAACTATTTTAAATCAGCACAGGTCCTCTGCTTAAAGACAAGTTATAATTTGAACCCAAAAAAGAAATGGAAAATTGTGTGATACAATACCACAGTTGCCAGTTGCCAATCTTCCCCCAAACCTCCCCCAAACAATAAAACGCAATGATGGGTTACCCGTCAGTCCTATGGGAGGCATATTGGATCTTGTGGATCACAACTTAGATTTGTATCTCCAGAGTGGTGCTGTGCTTTTAGAGTTTAGCAAGCTGTTTGGGTGCCTAAATAAGGGGCTAGGGCATAGGTTGAAAAACTACTGCCACTGTTCATCTGTATAACACTTGACAAATTACAAAGATCTTTGCCTTTTGCCCTTTATTTAGTCTTCATGACTATCCTACAATGTAGGTATTCTTATTATCTTCATCTTAGAGTTGAGATAGAATAGATGAGGTTCAGAAAAGCAGAGAGGTTAAGAGTGATTTCCTCCACAGACCCCACCCCCCCAACCAGGAAACACATCCTAAGTGCTAACTGAAAAGCTTCCAAGATGTCACTGAATTTCCACTCACATCTTGAGTTTACAAGGCCACCAAGCTGTGGAAGCTTGACATCAACATTCAAATAGATGAAAAGGGACCTTGAGAGAGCCACCAAGATGATAAAGGACTGAGAAGCAGGATGTTCTTGTTTGGTGTTTGGGCCCCTTGATAACTTAGCTGTACCATCCACCCAAATTTAACTGCCTTCTGGATAGGGAGGGTCTTTTCCTCACATCCTCACACAGCGGGCTGCCTACCATTTCGACTCTGCATTTGCCCGTAGTTACACCACAAGGAATGTTTTTCCTTCTTTCCCCCATCTACAGCCTACATAGACTTCAGGGCCCAGATTCTAAAATATGTCTTCCAAATTTATTGCTTCTTCCTTTCAGAATTCCTAGAGCATGTGATGTAGCCCCTAGTTAGATAGTCAGAATGTGGTATAGTTTTCTGCTATTCTGCCTGTTGTAGCACTGTCACCACTTTGTCATGTCTCCCCAGCTTAACTGTAAGCTATTTGAGGGGCAGGGGTATATGTATTTGTTTTCCCCACAGGGTCCAGATGTTTGGCATATTGTAGATGTTTAGTACTTGAGGGGAACAAAATGTCTTTAAGCATTTGTGGATGAAAGATTAAAATGTCCAGGAAAAATTTACTTAGATTAATGTAGATTGAAACTATGTTAGATAAGTAAAAAGGTGTGTGTGTGTGGCCTTCCTGGGTGTGAGGCTTTAACCCAGAGGACTTCCACTCAGGACTCTGGCAGCCTTTCAGAAGAGGAGAGCTGCTGCTCCAGTCTCTCTCTAGAGAGGGTTAGATGCAGCAGGACCTAAAGGCCAACCCAGCTGCTGGCAGAGGCCCAAAGAGGAGGATACCTTCCCAGATATAGGATTGCTCTTTCATCTGGCCCTCAGGGAGAGCACACAGTCTGTGCTCTGGGCCAGTGAGGGGCATTGTGGGCAAAGGGGAGTGAGGGTAGCAAGGGCTGGGCAAGGGCTGGGCAGGGGCTGGTAAGGGCTGATTAAATTTGTGAATCCTATCCCAAGGTAAAACTTCAGTCGTCAAGAGAGAGTAAGGACAGAGGGGACCTTACCTCAGGCCCCGGGGCCCTTTGCTGACCTCTCCCTCCAGCTCAGATCAACAGCTCCACTTTGCCTTGATTAGAGGGAGGGAGAAAGATGACCTGGCTCTCAGAGAAGACCGCACCTCTTCCAAGTCTGGCGGGAGCCTGGCTTCAGTTTCCCTCTGTTCTGAGTTCTTGCCTGTAGGCGTCTGGAGGGAACACACAGATGGGTCGTACTGATGGGACTGGCTGAGCTGGGGGAAGGGAGGTTTGTGGTGTGTGGCTCCCCTCATAGGGGAGGTCCTGCCGTCGTCATCTTCATTATATACATACTTTAAGCTTCTGCCAAGTGAAAGGCACTGGGCCTTTCTTGTTCCTCATCCTCTCTCTGTGGCCACATTTAACCATTGGTGATACTCTATTTCTATTAAATAGAAACCCTCCCTCCTCCCTGTAGTAGCCACAAAATGCTCCATCCTAGTTCTTCCACTACATCTTTGGTGGCTGCTTCTCCATCTTCATCTGTCTATCGCCAGGACTTTCCATGGTCCCTCTTCTTTCTTGGGAACCCTGATGTTTTGTTTTAAATTATTTAGTTTTTGAACAGATAATATATAACATAGTTAAAAATTCAAGATATAGAAAAAGGGTATACAATGAAAAGTAAACCTCCCACCCCTGTCTTCTACTCACCTAGTTCCCCTTCCCAGAGGCAACCAGTACCATCAATGGTATGTAATTTGTTGGGTCACAGATACTTTTATGAATCTGATTAAATTCGTGAATCCTATTCTCAGGCAAATGTGTGACTACAAACACATCAAACTGTATATACCATTTCACAAGAATCACAAACCCCTTCTGTGGTCTGGAGCTAAGGATCCCAGCCTGTACTGTACCCTCTCCCTTCGTGTAATTTATGGGTCCCATGCAAAATGAAACTGCAGGGCTCCTTGTTCAAAGAATTTCAAGACAGCCACAGCAGAGCGTTAGACTAAAGCATGGGGCCCTGTGTGACTGCAGGGGCTGGTAAGGGCATACAGATTCACAGGGACTCAAAAGATAGCTCATCCATAAAGCCAGCCCTGCATCTTATCCTTTCCCCTGGCTCTTTCACTACTATCTTCATGGCATTGTTTTCATATCTGTCTCTTACCACAACTTGTTCCCAATTTCAGACTCAGCTGTCCAGGGAGCTGCTGAAACTCTTCTGTATGGATGTTCTTTTAGTGTCTCAAACTTGGTGTCTCCAAAATGGAGCTCACTTACCCATCTCCTCTGCCCTCTAATTCCTGGTTCCTCACCATCCTCCCTCTACCTGCAACTCTTCCATCTCTTTATACCCATCCACTTGGTGGCCAAGGCCCATGATTCCAACCCTCAAGTCCCTGCCTCCTCTCCTTTCCCACTGCCATCCCCTTAGGATAGTTTACCCTCCATATATACTGTTACTGGCCTCTAAACTCAGCTTCTCAGGCCTTGCCTCGGCTCCTCCAACCCATGCACATCTCTCCCAGCTTCCTATTCCCAAAGGACCATCCTAATTATGTCACTTCCACATGCAGAGACCTTCAGTGACTCTCACTGCCTACAGAATTGGGCTCAAACTTCTTTGCCTGGCATTTAAGGTCCTTTGCAGTGGAGCTCCAAACCCTCTTTTTCGTGCTCATCTCTTACCCCTCCTCTTCATGTCTCTGAGGTTTCAACCCAACTGTAGAACCATCTGGTCCCTTAATGGGCCCAATGTGTTTTCCTGCATTTTAAATTTTGAACTGCCTCTGTTCCTGGTTCCCAGAGTTTAGAACTTGCTTACTCCACTATAACCATGTAATTTCTCTGGACCTTTCACCATAGCCACTGCACATGGCCCTGCTCATTGGGTCCCTGTATCTCTTCTGCTGCCCCTCCTCCTCTTCCCCCCATCCTTACTGGAAGTGGAGCCTCAGATGCAAAGCTGGATAAAATCACCATTATCAAGCAGACGTGAGTGGAATCCCAGCACTGTTGCTTACTGGGTGACTTCAGGCAAATTACTTACACTGTGATTCTTCTACTGTAAAATAGTAACAGCTTATGTAGTCTTTAAAGAATTAACAGATAAAGTGTATAAAGCCCTAAAGATAGTGCCATTATTCATATTGTCATAACCACTCGTGCTGGGCTGGTCCCCCTTGAATCCTGCCCAGCTGCAAGGACTCGAGAGACATCTCATTCTGCTTTCCATCAAGTTCTGGAAGAATGTGTGGGGGAGGGTGGAGGCCTGGCCCTCAGGTGCTCAGGTAGCTGTACTGTATGTCTAGGGGTGATGGCAGCTGCTGCCTCTGCTCCCTTTGTTCAGGCTTATGGCTCAGGCAGCAGCAGGCGTGGGCGTCCCCAGAGGAGGCAGTGACAGCTTCAGTATTCACACGGGCTTTGCAGGTGACAGCTGGGGCTATGGGGCCCTGCCAGAGAAGACGCAGAGAGACCCCACCATGCCCCAGCTGATGTGCCTCCCTGGCGGATACAGGCCCCATCTTGAACCAGCCCAAGTCAAAGCTGAGTAGCTCTGGCAGCTAAATGTAGCTTCCAGCCTGTTTCTTGCAGGATAGGCTGGGTAAGATGGGGTGCAGAGTCTGAAGACTTGGTCCCACTGTGTCAGTAAGTTACAGATTACTTCTAGCAGGTTCCTGTTCCTCTCCAGACCTGTTTTCTCATCATCAAATGCACGAAGTGGACCTGATCATCTGTAAGGGCCAGTGGTCCTTTTACATGGACTACCTCAGGACCAAGTCAGTTCCAGAGCCTTAGACATTTAGGTTTCTAGCTCCTCAGGGCCTGAGTTTTCTCGTAACAGCAGTTTCCATCGACAGCCATCCCTTCCCCGGGGCTCAGAGAACAGTCAAAGTGAACAGATGCAGTAGAAAAATTCTTTATTGAAAAGGGAAGAGATGGCCCCTTGCTGGTGCCTCCTGGGCCCTGGCCAAAGGGGGTTGCCACCACTCAGCTCTTCAGGCCGGCATTTGCCAGCATCTGAGCGCAGAAAGTCTGTCCACACCTTACCTTTAATAACCTTAAAGGGGAAGTGCCGTCCTGAAATGGTAAGTCACAGAATCAAATCTCAAGAACAGCGCTTCCAGGCCCTTGCCTTTAAGAACTCCTTAAAGGCAAAGTGGACAAGAGTGGCAGATAAAAGCCAGAACGTTTTATGCAAAGTCTCTGGAAGTGTCTCCACGACTTTACCTTTAAGAATCTCTTAAAGGCGAGGCATATTCACGCAGCGTACAAACGAGGTAAACACCAAGAAGTTCACCAAGCACTTTTCCAATTCTCGCTTTTAGGATCTCTACAGCAGAGGTGGCCAAGCGCGGATTAATAAAAAACAAAATACCTTTTGCAGAACTATTTTTCTCTCTGACCCGCCAGAACCCGCTCCGCCCACCGGTTGCAGCACGCCCGCCCCCAAACTTTGCGTCTTCGCCGCCTGGGCGCCGCGGAGCCCGGAGGTGTCAGAAGGACACCGCCCACCAGCCCGGGCCCGCCCCCGCGGCCACACCGGGGCATCCTGGGAGTTTTTGGTTTCCTAGACGGCCTCGACAGAGGAAGCCGGATGGGGCAGGGCGGGGCGAGGGGGCGAAGGGTGCGGTGACCATGGCGACCGCAGTGGCCATGGCGACCGCGGCTCACAGCACGGAGAGGTCGTGACACGACCTGGAGCGCTGCTTGAAGAACTTGGCGTTGCGCGGCACCAGGTTGGCGAGGAAGCGCTTGGCCTTCTTGGTGAGGCTCTCGCGGCGCGCGGAGGGCGCGGGGCACTCGGGGCTGCCCCGCTCCTGCCGCTGGCCTCCGGCGTGGCTCCGGCCCCGCCGCAGCCGGATCTGGCGCACGGCGCCCTCGAAGAGCTCCCGCGTGTTGTGGTGCAGCGCGGCCGACGTCTCGATGTGCTTGCAGCTCAGCGTCCCGGCCAGGTGGCGGCCCTCTGCAGGAAGGCACCGGCTCAGGCGCCCACTGGGCCGCATTGGGCCCGGGGAGAGGGTGGGCCTGGGGAGTTCCCGGGCGGGCGGTGGAAAGGGACTGGGACTAGTGAATCTCGAAATAGATCAAGGCCGAGATCACAGGGTGGGTCGGTAGAGATGAGAAGGAGAGGGAGAAAGGGGCCTTGAGGAGAGGTGAGGGAGAGTGAAGAGAAGAAGAGATTCTCAGTGTCCTGGGAGTAGGGCAATTGGGGGTTAGCCTGGGGCAAAGTGCAAGTGAGTATGGTATGTGACGATAAAAAGGACTTAGGGAGAAGAGCTGACCTGGAAGGGAGAGCTTTCCCCTGAGATTGCGAGTATGGAATTGGTTCAGAATACACACCCTCCAGTGATACCTCTCGGGAACGGGCCAGGTCACTCTTGTTACCAACGAGGATGACAGGTAGGTCGTGGTGTGGCCTCCCAGCCCGGAGCCGAAGTAGGGTCTCTGGAACTTTGGAGAAGCTTTGCCGGTCAGTGACTGAGAAGACGATGAGAAAGGCGTCTCCGGTCTGAAGGCAGTGGTCTCGCAGCCACCCTCCAGCATCCCCCTGCAGATAGGCAGAGAGAGTCGTGGAATGTTAGGGCTGGAGGCATAGGAGGGGTGCCTCCCCACACCCAGGAGGGGTAGAGGGGGTAAGAAGCTGAAGCTGCTGCCCAGCTTCTGAGGAGTAGTTACGGACTGGTAGATCCTGTCCAGCATCTACACCACAAAGATGAGGGCTCTGAGGGAGAAGGAAGGCACTTGCTTAGGATAGCAGAGTTAGTTAATGGTAGAATCTCCATATCTTTTTTTTTTTTTTTTTTTGAGACAGAATCTTACTCTTTTGCCCAGGCTAGAGTGCAGTGGTGTGATTAAGGCTCACTCGAACTCCTGGACTTTAAGCTATCCTCCTGCATTAGCCTCCCAAATAGCTGGGACTACAGGTGCACCACCAAGCCCAGCTAATTTTTTTTTCTTTTTTGTAGAGGCGGGGATCCTGCTATGTTGTCCAGGCTGGTCTGGAACTGCTGGCCTCAAAGCAATCCTCCCACCTCAGCCTCCCAAAGTGCTGGGATTACAGGTGTGAGCCACTGCGCCCAGCCCAGAATCTCCATACCCAGCACGTGTTTGTGGAGGAGGGAGAAGTTAGTAATGTGAGCCCCACCTGGGGGGACTGGGGACATAGGCTCCTAGACTAAGGTAGCCATCCTACTTTTTTATGCTTAAGCTCTTGATTAAAAAATTAATGCTATAAAAGTATATGTAATTTGGCCACTTGGTTCTACATAGTAACTTTTATGTCCAAATATTAAGAAGTCTTCAGTTTTTTCCCCCCACTTCCCTGATATTCCAGAGCCCTGAGTTCTTGGTCCTGTCACATCAGACTCTTCTAGGCTGAAAAATTTATGGACGGGGTCAATTTCAGGGTGTCCAGCCTGGCTTGCAGCTGCAGGATTTGTCAAATTCAGATCCTAAGTTTCCTCGGGGTCAGAAGATCTTGGAAAGACTGTGGCTCTTATGGCCACAGGCCGTGGTACCCACATTGCTGTGGGCCCTTGCTCTCTGCGATGATACAAATGAAAGAACATGTTCTAATACATTTTCAAATCAGGGCCTGTAGTTCCACCAGCCTTCAACCAGACTTTGCCCTTCCCCAGTTCTCTCAGCTTCATCACTTGCTTGCAGTCACATCTTAATTCTCACCTGTTCCCAGATGTCATAAACAACTAGAGTCGCTTCCTCCTTATCCACCATGATGCGTCTCTCATAGGTGTCCTCTGTTGGGAAATAAAGCCCATTAGGAGGTTCCCCAACACTTGTGAGACCTGGTAACCAGTGACAACTCAAATCTCAGCCCCAGAGAACCCTCATCCCCCTCCAGAGAGGCTTTAACAGAAAGCATTGGAGAAGCTTCTCTTAGCTTCTGTCCTTCAGGGGCTGCCCTTTTTTTTGAGACAGCCTCTGTTGCTCTGGGTAGAGTGCAGTGGCGTCATCATAACTCACTGCAACCTCCAACTCCTGGGCTCATGTGATCCTTCTGCCCCAGCCTCCCAAGGAGCTGGGACTACAGGTGCACACCACACACCCGGCTAATTTTTCTATTTTTTGTAGAGACAGGCTCTTGCCCTTGCTCAGGCTGGTCTTAAACTCCTGAGCTCAAGCATTCCTCCCTCCTCGGCCTCTCAGAGTGCTAGGATTACAGGCGTGAGCCACCACACTGGCAGGGGCTACTCTTGTCATCATCGCTTCCATTCCATGACTAGGACCCAGAGCCCTCTTGACCCACACAGAGCTCCCTCAAATACCTGGGTTCTCTGGCTCATGAGCACTGTCTCCCTGGAGACCGCCGAAAGTGCCTGCCAGGGTGCTCTTGCCCACGCCGCTCTCCCCAACCAGCATGACCTTGAAGATGCCATCCTTTTGGGCAGGGGCTTCCTCCCCTGAGCCCAAGGAGTCAGAGGAGCCAGAGGATGAAGCCTGAGGCGGCCAGTCAAGTTCATCTACAGCCTGGGCCCGCCGGAGCTGGTGCTTGTAGGGGACAGGCATACTGCCTCGTCGTCTAGGGGCCCCCAGGGCAGGGGGTGGCCCACCCCGATCGAACCCTGCCAACAGTTTCTCTGGTTTCTTCAGCAGTGTGGCATCTGCTTCTGGGAAGGAGGGGGAGCAAAGAAAAGGAGGCTATGAGTAGGGTATGTCCAGCCATCTGCAGAGGGCTCAATCCAGGCTGCTCTGGCTTCAGAGGCCCAGCCACACCCAATCTATGACTAGGACCCTAAAGGAACTGAGACTCTTCTTTGGCATGACCTCTTACACTAAACTCCCCAGAAGCCTGAACTGGTGAGCCTCTGTGGAGCTGACATGATGGCTTTCCCAGTGTGGTCCCAGCCACAGCCGGTTTCAAAACACACCCCATGCAGGGGAGGCACCTGTACACAGGCTCACACACCCACTCACGGTTTACACTGACACATAGGCACACCCCCAGACTAGGCCTCTGGCCCTGTGGGGTGGGGGGAGGCTGCCCCTCCCTCCACCAAGAGGCCCTGCCTCCTATAGCTTCCTGCACTGGTATTCCCCACACCGAGGAAGGGCAGAGGGGATAAGAACTGAAGCTGCTGCCCAGCTTCTGAGGAGTAGGTAGGTGCTGGCAGAGTCAGAAACTTTGTGGGGAGCCTGTTCCTAGCAAAGGGATAAGGCTCTTGCTCTCTGGGATGATTGTGTTTGGTCTCCGTGGTGGTGGGCTGGGTGTGTGTGAGAGGGGCTGCTGCTTCCTGGGGCCCTGTAGGTGAGCATCCCCCAGTGCATGGTTGTGTGAGAATCCTGCATCCCTGGCAGTCCCCGTGAGTGGGAGAGAATATTGTGTTCTCCGAGAGGTAGAGGGAGAGTGTGCCTGAGTGAGCTGAGCGAAAGGGAGAGTGACAATGCACGGGTCAGGGTAACTGGAGGAGGAACAACAGACAAAACAAAGGGGGATGGAGAGAGGCTGGAAATAGCCCAGGATCAATACTTGGCTGGCAGCCAGGGCCTCCCGGAGCCAGAAGAAGCCCTTACAACAGGTCCCGAGGGTAGCCCCCTGCCCGTGATTCCCAGGTTTGTAGGCTGCCCCTTTCCTTCTCCCCTTCCCTCCGGCCTGTCCCAGCCTCTTGGGAATGAGGCTGATCTAGGGGCCGTGTACACTTTCTCAAGCAAACCCCTGGGAGTGATGGGGGAGGCGGCACTTAGGCAGCTCTTCCCCCCTCCACCCTAACCCAGCCCCAGTCCTTATGTGAGGAGGGGTCTTCTCCACTTCCTGACTTGCTCTTCCCCTCTTGCCGATTGGGTTCAAGCTCTTTCAACCCCTAGTTCCGACCTCCCATCAAAGCTTCGGCTCCCACCCCCATGGTTTTCAGCCTGAACCTGCCCAGGTTAGCCCTCACCTGGTGTGGGTGTCCCTGGGGGAGAGGCCTGGTGGCTGCCAGAGGGGCAGAGTGCTGTGGTTTCTGTGTCCGTGTCCATGTCAGTGGCGGGGTCCGTGTGCATCGGTGTGCGTGTGCGTGTGCAGCCCGGCGGCTCACAGCACCCGCTCCCTCACTCAGCAGCACTGTCAGCTTTTTCCTTTAAATACCACCCCCCCACACACAAATGCCCTCCTCCCAGACACCTGGGGAAATTGTCCCACCCCCTGATGAGGTCACACATGCTAATGAGCAGTGATGTCAGCGGGATTCCCTCCTTTCTGCCCCCCCTTTCCTTTGTGTCGCTTCCCTCTGGGAGCACACACACTGCAGAGCCTGGTTAAGGCATGATGGAACAAAGTCGGAGGGCCAGGACTGACAGGGGTTGGGGGGTGTCAGTGGGTAAGGGAGCTGAGGGTAGCAGGAGGCAAGGACCTAGGGGAGCTGAAGTCTTTCTCCAGGAGCCAGGACTCTGCATTATTTGTGTCTGTATTTCTAGCCACCTAGTCCAGTGTCCAGCCCAGAGGGTGTGCTCAGTGGCTAAAAAGGCGGGTGAGGTAGAGAGACTAAAAGCTGATCTGAAAGACAAAGAGAAATAGGCCAGAAGAGATGCGGGGACAGAGGGACGGCCACCCTGCCACCATCTCCACCCTGCCGCTTCTGGGCTAAAAGCCACCAAAGTGCCCATTTCCCAGCCCCTAGGCAGTTGGGGCTCACGGCTGCTTTGTGTGGGCAGCTTCATTTCACCACTAGGTTGAGGTAGGTGCAAACCATCTTGGGGACTCTTTCACCTTCTCTCTGTCCCTCCAGGCCCCCCAGCCAGTGTTAATTAGAGCAGGAAAAAGGGAGAGACAAGGCTAGCCATCTCAACAAAGTTCCCAATCTTAAGTGAGGGGTGGGGAGTGCCAGCCACCTCCCTCCCCATCTCTCACCAGTGCTCTCTGGGGCAGCTGCCAGGCCTTCTGGGCTACCCAAGGCACATGCACAATGGATGATGTCTGCCTCTTTGTAGGAAGCCCAGATGGAGCATCTCCTTTATTGTTCCTTTTCTGTCCAGTTCCCTTTCTCCTCACGTTCCCCGCTCCTGTACCCCTCCTTCCCGACACCCTCAAGCATCCAAACACATTCTGATTTCCTTTCTTTGCCCCATTTTTGCCAGGTGCTGTGCTAAGCACTGTCCTGTATGATCTCCTTTCATCTTCATGACCCTACGGCTCTCAGTGGTGGTGGTGGGGGGCCTGTCCCCAAAGCAGTCATGCAGCTGGAAAATGGGAACACCAGGAATGTCACCCATATCTTTTCAGTGCCAAAGATTGCTTTTCATTTCTCACTATGCTGATTTCCTTCTCTGAAATGCTCCAACTGTCTCCTATTATTGGGAACAGTTTATAGTGCAATCCTCAGTGGACTTTTCCAATGGAAGAGGCAAATAGTAATCTTGGGAATACTGTGCAGTGACACTTCACATATCTGGAGGTGAACTACAGGGCAACAGTGCAGGGTCTGGAGGGAACAGAAAGGACCCCTTAGCAGCTAACACACTCATGTGCTTTAATCATTGGATAGACTCTCCAGTCCTCAACCGTGGCCTAATTACCCTTACTTTTCACCATGTTACTGTGTTCATGTGTGTTCCTGTACTGTAGATTAGAAGCACATTTAGAGCAGCAAGTGATCTAACAGCCTGGTAGCAAGGGAGGCAACACCAAAAAACAAATAAACAAACAAACGGTAAAGCAGTCTTAAATATTTTAAACGGGGGTGGGGTGGGGGTGGGGTCTAAGGTTATTTAGCGTAAAAGCAAAGAGCTCCCCTGCCCCCACTGTTACAGCTTCTGAAGACACTGCTGCAGAGAAGCCATTGGTTTCTATGAATGATCCTCAGCTATTCAGAAAATTTTGTATTGTAGATATGCTGAAGATAAGTGTAATGTTTTAGAATGATTTCCTTCCAAAATGAGGGCCTTTTTTTTTTTTTTTAAGTTTTAAACTGTAAATGAGTGAACTTTATGTATCTGGAAAACTCACTTAGGTGGTTGGATTCTTCTACAATACCAGATAAGAGTGAGGGGCTGCAGACCCCAGCAACAATTCTCTGTTGTGACTTGTGACTTCTGCCTGCTCTCAATCCAGCCTTGGGCCACATGAACAGGCTGTTTCACCTTGAACAACCTCCCCCTCATCCCACGAGGAAGAGGAGGCTGGAAATGGTCTTCTGCTGGACATGTCTGGAACGTGTCCAGGCTCCCACAGGAAGGGGAGGTCCTGTGGAATAATGGGACAAGGGAAAGATTTGGAACCAAACCAAGCCAGGTCTAAATCTGCCACTCAGTGGAGACTGGGCCAGTCCCATAATTTCTCTGAAGCTGCTCCTGAACCTGTGCAATGGGGTTTACAATGCGAGTGGCATGGCTTTGTTGTGGGTTAACTACAGGTGATAAAGGTCTGGCACTCAGCAGGTGCCTAACTCTTCAGCCACCTTCAGGCTCCCACAGCCTCAGGCCGTGTGGCTGGGAGGGCCTCTCCCCTCCCAGCAGGGCTTGGAGCTTGGTTCAGGCCCAGAATTTGGCTCCCTTAGGACTGAATTCTGGTATCTTCCGTTATCTCAGACTCTGGATTAACAACAGCCTGGTCCCCATCTCATGCTGAGAACACCTCCCTCATCCCCACTAAGAGCCTTGATGTAGGTCCCACACCCCAAGACTGGGCACCTTGGATAGTGCTGTCTATCTTGACAGAATTGTAAGTTATCTCATTTCTTTTTCCTTGGGCCCTGCTGAAAATAAGCTTGAGTGATTGCTCCCTAGCTCCCTCACTTAGGCAGGACCCCCTTAGTTCCCCCTACTGCCTGTACCTCTCTCTGAAGTTTCTCTTCCTGCCGACCTGGGGCTTCACTGTGGCTGACAAATTCGTATTACTGTTTGCACCTCATAGAGCACACACCCAGCACCTACAGAAACTTCTTTCAGGCCCACTGATCTATAGGCACAGGCCTCCTTCCAGCTTCCTGAAGCATTCCACCATTAGGAACATTCTTTTACCTTAAATCTTTGTCCACTTTCAGGCTGAAAATACCCCACAGGAGGGAATAAGTCTGGAACAGGACAAGGGATGAAGGTATCAGGCTTAGGGTCTTTGAGGTGACTACGGGGGAAGAAACAAGCAAGGGGGGAGGGGGGAAGCCAACACTCCTTGCTTTACTGTTTTCACTGGGCCTGACACCGGGTGCACCCAGGGACCCTTTGCACTTGGGAAGGAGGGCCCAAAGGGAGAACAGTATGCAAGGTTCTCTGAAGCACCTTCCCCAATCTCTGGAAAGGGTCTGTGGTGAAAGGAGCCCAGGTCTTCCCTAAGCCAAGATGCCAGGGTCCCAGGACCGCACATGGGTAAACACCCCTTCTCTGCTCCTCCCCCAAGCTCCTGTCAGCAGGGGAGAGGAAAGCCGTGCAACAGTGCTAAGTTTGAGGATGTGGACAGAGTGTAATGAACCCTCCACCAGAGCTGCGGGGATAGGCTGGGCCAGGCAGGAAGGAGCCTGAGGGGACGTCTGCTTCCCTGGGGCCTGGCTCTGCTAGGGATGCCTCAGCTTTGCTCCCCAGGCATCACTCCCACCCCCACAGGCTCCTTCTGTAGCCTTTGCCCCTATTTTCCTTTCAAACTCTGGGGCAGCTTCTGTCACCTTGCTCACCAGAGAGTGGCTGAGTTCTAACATTTCTCCCAGATCTTTCCCTCCTCCATCACCCTTCCCAGCTCTTCGGCTCTGGCCACTGCCTGTGTTCCCACCACCTCTTCTCAGGAGGTCCAAGGTCCAGCCTACAGCCCTAGACCTCATGTCTCCACAGTTTGCTTGTCCTGTGGACTCTCACCCTGCCTAGAATTCACAGCTCTATCCCAACTGCTGACAGCATTCCTTCCAGTTTGGGCCCTCTTCCAGGAAGACCTCTTGGATCTGGCCACAGTGGTGTCAGGACCGTCACACCCTGAGTGTTTGTGATTGCTCCCTCCACTCATCTTTGCCTGCTCTGCGGCATCCCGGCTGAGAGTCCATCTGTCTTGCATGAGACAGACTGTTAAGTGCCTGGTGGGGTGCGGGGTGGAGGGTGGAGGGCAGGGAGTCACAGCTCCTGTGTTCCACCAGGGACAGTCTGTTCCTGTGATCTGTGCTCTATAAATGGGAACCTTCCCTGCTGCAGGGCCCAGTTGGCTTCCCTGCCCTCCAGCCTGGCAGTGAGTAAAGGGGCTTTGTGTTCCCCCTCATGTCAGCCACTGCAGAGCCGGGCCCAGGTAGTGAGTGCAGGTGGAGAGGGTTGGTCCGTAGGGTTCCCAGAATTTCCTTACCTTCTGAGTGGTACAAGAATCAACAGTGGGGTGGTGGGAAGATGAATCGGAAGAGGGCAGGATGTGGAGGGCTGAGCAAAGACCTCCACCGGGAGGAGCAAGATGAGGCGAGCATAAGCTGAGGAGGGTGAAGAAGCACGGCTCAGGCTCACAGCTAACTCACAAAATTTTAAAATTTATGATTCCTTTATTTTTGACCTCTACTTCCTGGGCAATGGCCTAGCTATGGGACAAAAAGCATTTGTTTCGCTCTTTTGTGAGCCAGGTCCTGTCGGAGGGATTGTGGTTGGCAAAACCTCAGGTCCTGCCCAAATCCTCCCCAAGGGCTGGAGGGTCTCTAGCCAATGGGCATTCTGGTGCTTAAGGCCACTTTTGGGTGGGGGTTTGGCAAGGATGGAGTGTCTAGGCCTGTGATCCTTTAAGAACTTTACTTTTTAAAAACCACCACTCAAATGGTGGTGGTATGGGCAGAGGGCGGTAGTGGAGGGTCTGTGGTCTCTGCCATGCACAGAGGGGACTCTGTGTTAGCCCGCTCCCTGCCTGAGCGACACCTACCTTTACAGCAGCTACACAGGGTCAATGGGAGGCCTGCCAAGTCTCCTCAGACAAGGGACAGGGAAGGAAGTGGTGGAGAAGCTGAGCTACCCTCTAGTGGGCTGTGACTAGAGCCCCCAGGGGAACCAGGTCCCCTCAGGCAAGCAGGGGCTCATCCTCTGCCTCGACTACCCAGACCCCTGGCTCAGCCAATGGCACTAGCAGCACATCGTCCTCATCCTCTGGGGCCAGGACTGCTGTGAGGGGTCTAGGTGGGGTCCGGGTTGGTCCTGAGGGCCCCAGGCTGGGCAGGAGGCGGCCTCGCAAGGCCTGTACCACTCCCGACAACAGCGATGGCTCGAGGGGCAGTGAGGGCAGTGGCCCTGGGACCTCGGGGACAGCAGGGAGGGCTGGAGACGTGCTGGCAGATGGCAGGGGGGCTTTGACAGGCAGTGGAGGTGCCTGCTCCCCATCCTGCCCACCCACTGCCCCGCCCTCACGGGCTGGACCTGTGCTGCCATCCAGGGCCTCAAGGGGAGCAGCAGAAGGGGTGACCTGGGATCTAGTCTCAGAGGCCCGAGCTGAGGGGTTGGTTCTTGGAAGCAGGCCCCAGCGGCGGAGGCGGCGCACCAGGCGGCGCACCAGGTGGCCCCGCTGGCGGCGGCGAGCACCTGAGGCACCTCCTGGAGTCATGTCCTGGCGGAGGATCTGTAGCAGAGAACGCAGGTTGCCCAGCACTGAGTTCTGCAAGGGGAAGAGGCACACACCAGAGTCAGAGGGTCAGAAGGTTAAATGAAGGAGGGTCCAGTGAGGAGCTATGGCAGGGTTGGGACCAGGAGCTGCTAGGGCTGGGGGGAGTCACTTACATCATTAGGGTTCTCCGTAGGGAAGTCTTCCACAGGCGGGATGGCACCCTGGGCAATGAGCTGCCCATAGGAGGGGGGTGCCTGCTGGTGCACAATCTCGGCCTCCATCCGGGAGAGGGGGGCAAAGATGCTAGAAGGAATGAGGGCTGCTCAGTCACTGGGAGTTCCCAGCCAGAGCAGACTACCTCAGCCAGGACAGGCCTCCTCCCTCCATACCCAGGCCAGGACAGCTGGAGCTAAGCCATGGCTTTCCCAAAGGTCATCTGAGGTCCCTTCTTCCTTGAGATTGCTTTCAGGATCTAGACCTCTCCTTCCAGGAGCTGTTCAACAAGCTGGTCACAGGAACCTGTCCCCAAGGTGGGCACCCTCACGGTACCCTGTGGCTGCACAGGCCCTGTTTCCACCTCAGTCCCCACTCTACCACCACACCCACTCCCACTGACCTGTACTCCTGGGTGCGAATGGCATAGAGCTTGCAGGTGCAGCCCAGGGCGATGACCAGTAGCAGGCCGCACACGAGGCTGCCAATGACTGCAGCTGTAATGACCTTGCGGGGGAGGGCATAGGAGCAGTCCCACTCATCGCTGCCGTCCGCACAGTCTGGCTGCCCATCACACACCCATGTCTCGTACACGCACTTCTCATCCCGGCATCGGAAGTTGCCAGGCTGGCAGTGCCGGCAGCGTCTCTCATCTGCTCCATCGGCACAGAAAGTCTGGTAGTTGCAGCGGTCAGCAGGCAGATAGCAGGCTGTGGCACCGGGGGTGCCAGCAGCCCCGCAGGGGAAGTGTCCGGGCGGGCAGCTGGGGCAGTTCTCCTCATCTGTGCCATCAGCACAGTCCCATGAGCCGTCGCAGCGCTGTGCCTCACTGTAGCAGCGCTCACCTAGGCCTTCGCCAGGCCCCAGGCCAGAACCTAAGCCACAGGGTCGGTCCCAAGGCAAGCAGTAGCCCTGCACGTGGTAGGTGGCGTTGAAGCCCCGACCATTGCTCCAAGCAACTGTGCGGTAGGCCACAACAGCCTGGCCAGACAGTGTCTCTACAGTGACGGCCTTGCCGTTGCTGAAGTGGGTGAGACTACGCAGCAACCGGGAGGCCTCAGGGGGCCCAGGGCCATCATATACATGCACTGCATCTCCATAGCCCAAGTCCAAGGCTGTGAAGCGCACTGCCAGCCGCCGGCCATCGTGGGGGTCCAGCAGCCAGTGGCAGGACTGGGGGTGGGAGACTGAAACCAGGTGTGAGTATCCGGGGGAGGAGAAGATCCCATAGAAGTCCTCCAAGGTGTGATTGCAGGGCAGGGTGCGGATGGGGCCAGGGGTCAGGCCAGGGAAGGGGTCTGAGCTGCAACCTGCTTCATCAGAGCTGTCACCACAGGCATCGATGCCATCACAGCGCTGGGTAGCAGGTACGCAGCGGTGGTTCAGGCACTGGAATTCATTCTGCAGGCACATCAGCCAATCTGCAGAGGCACCACGGAGAGTGGCTGTGAAGCACCAGAGCCCTCAGGATCCTCCTCTCCTCCCTGGGCTTCCACCGCCTGCTCTAATGGCCCCTCAGACACCCCTGTTTAGCCTACCTTGGCTGTAGGAGAGCAGGAAGCCCTGGCCCATGGGTGCTCTGGCCCCAGCATAGCTGTAGGTGATGGTGACATTGCCCCCAGGCAGCTGCAGAGGGCTGGCAGGTGCCTCACACAGAGAGATCAGTGGCTGGAGAGGGGAGCGCAGGATTAAGCGCTCTGAGCCACAGGCCAGATGCAGCTTCTGGAACCTACAGAAGTAGAGGAGAGCAGGATAGGAGATGTTCTTGACCACCGCTGGCTTCCCTCTCTCCAAGTGCCACCAAACCCCCCTCTGTCCCAAGAAGCACAAACATCTGCTTATCCATGATCCAAATAGCTAAATGAAAACTCAGTTAACCAAATTCTTTTGTAGGCAACGTAGTCAATGGGGATAGTCCTAACATAGGCCAGTGGTGCCATAGGACCAAAGGATACATCCTAGAGCCCTTTGGAAAAACTGACTTGTGTTCAGGGACTGAATTAAGAACAGATTTCTTGTTTTCCAGTTGCTGTGGCACTGTCACCCAAGTATGGTACCAGGAGTAACTGGTGATTACCATACAGTTCAATTAACCAGAACTCACACCCACCATAGTGCCAGGTGGTGAGACCTGGGCTCCCTTTGGCATTCTGATCCCTCTGCCCTAACAGCTCCTCCCCAGATTGCCCTCTCTCTTCACCTATTTGTTTCTGGGTAAATTCACAGGAAGTGAACTGTGTGAGGCAAACAGCCAGGTACTTAACATGGACCCCAACCCCGTGACCCAAGGTCAGAAAGCTTGGGGAGACTTGGAATGTTAAAAGATCTGGGGAGGCTAAGGAATGTTCTAAGCTGATTAAGGAATAGTTGTGAATCCCAGGCAGGGACATGCAGTGGATTGAAGGACTCCTCAAAACAGTCCTATCTGAGCCTAGGACTGTTTCTAGAGGGACCACTTTCCTTTAGAGATGCCCAGGAACCCAAGCTAGATGTCCACCCCAGCCCAGCTCCAATTCACCATGTCTGGCCCACAAGTCAAGCTTTTAGGGAAAACTAGGCCAAATCAAATTCTCCTCTTCCCCTGTTGACAAGGATGGAAATTCCATGGAGAAGTGATCCCTGAAGACTTTTCCACAATGGAGAGGGAGAGCAGGGGAGAGGAATGGGGTCTTGCCCTGCTTCTCACCTGACCGTTACCGTCTGCTCCTTGTTGCCCAGGATAAGCCAGGTGCAGTTGGCAGGGGAGCTGCGGCTGTCTCGGCCCAGGGGCCTCTGCAAGGTTCCCTGCACTTCCAATAGCACTGCTGGGGGGTCCTCACAAGCTGGAAAGGAAGGGAAGGGACACTGGTAGAGAGTCCCTTAGCATCCCACCCACCCCAGGCTCAAGGCCTCTGAGGACCTGGGCTCTTCAAGAAGGAGCAGAGCACCCACCCTCCACACACAGACACACATACACAGCCCCCCCAGAATTACAGCCTTCTGGCCCCTCTGTTCTTCTCCACACTCTTCATAGCTTCACCTTAACTATTTTAATACCACAAACAATTCTCAGGTCTGCTTTGAGTCAGCCACTGTGCCAGGGGGAGCAGGAAATATTGTCTCTACCTTCAAGGAGACTACATTCTGGCTAGGGAGACCAAGCATGGCTATTCCAGGAAAAAACGAAATAGCACATAGCAGCTACCAGGTGAGGGTCTACACTGAGCCCCTGTTTCCTCACCTGTAAAATAAAGAATGGATGATTTCCACTCTAAAACTGGTAGTTCACATGGAATTCAGCAAAGAGAGTCCTTCTCTTTTTTTTTTTATTTTGGGAGACAGAGTCTCGCTTCTGTTGCCAGGGCTAGAGTGCCGTGGCATCAGCCTAGCTCACAGCAACCTCAACCTCCTGGGCTCAAGCAATCCTACTGCCTTAGCCCTCCCGAGTAGCTGGGACTACAGGCATGTGCCACCACGCCCGGCTAATTTTTTCTGTATATTTTTAGTTGTCTGATTAATTTCTTTCTATTTTTAGTAGAGACGGGGGTCTCGCTCTTGCTCAGGCTGGTCTCGAACTCCTGAGCTCGAGCGATCCTCCCGCCTCGGCCTTCCAGAATGCTAGATTACAGGCGTGAGTCACCACGCTGGGCGAGAGTCTTTCTCTTGAGTGCCCCCTTACTCCCAAGGCTGCAGAGCGAGAGTCTTTCTCTTGAGTGCCCCCTTACGCCCAAGGCTGCAGAGCCCCAGGGCTTCCCTCTACTCACCAGGATTTGGGAAAATGATCCGGTCCGGATGTGCCAGAGCGCCTCCTAGAGGAAGAGAGAGAAAGGGCAAGAGAGTGAGTCACCCTTAGGAGTTTTCTTCACCTCAACTCAAGGAGGAAAGGAAGCCATCTGGGACTTCCGGGCAGTTTATAGGAAGAGGGTGTGGAGGGGAGTTGGGGAGAATGCTGCGGTGTGTAACCTCCAAGGAAGGTCCGGCAGCAGGGTGATCTGGAGAAGCTGGAGGGAGGACGAGGGCTGTGCGGAGCGGTTGGAGACTTCCCCGGGGGCTGGGGCAGGCAGCGCTGGGTGTGGCGGCAGGGGCTGGGGGGCAAGGACAGACAGGGTGGGGTGAGGGGTCGCAAAGTAGGCAGTCAGAGCGGCAGGGCCTGGTGACAGCCCTAGGGGCGGGGTGCCAGTGCCAGTGGGTAGTCTCGTCTCGGTTCTCACCAAGGAGGAGAAGGAGGATGGCCGGCAGCATCCTGGGCCGTCCGGAGGTGCAGGAAGAGTCCCGGAGCTTCGGTCGTCTACCCAGTGGGGAGGCAGCGGCGTTGTGGGCATCCAGGCTCCCCAGTGCCGCCTCCCCTAGAGGGCTGCATGGCCCGGGCTCGACCCGTGCTCCGGATGCCAGGGCTGGGGGCGGAGAGACGGCGGCGGCCCGGGAGTAGGGGCGGTGCCTCTCGCCAACTTCAGAGTTGTTTTCTCCCGCCGCTGCCGCGCTCTCTCTCCCAGGCTCGGCTCCCGAAGCCCCGGGACTCGGCTCAGGGCCGGGTGCTGGGGCGCACCCTCGCCTACAGCCAGCCCGCAGGCCGCAAGCGCCCCTGTCCGGCCTGGCCGCCACCTGCCGGGCTTGAGGCCACTTCCTCTTCGGGCCAAACTTTGCCGACTGTCAGTCCCCAGGGCCGGCTCCCGCGCCGCTCAACTTCTCCAGCGCGACCAGCCGGCGGAACGCGGCAGGGGAGCGGGGGAGGGGAAGAGGCGACTCGGCCCAGCGCCCCGGCCCTTGCCCAGGCGGTACCCCCGCCCGTCCAGGGGTTGGAGGAGCCGGGGCGGAGGGAGAGGGCGGGTGACGAGCCTGGTCCCACCCCTGTCAGTCACCGCACGGGACCCGCCCACCTGCTCGCCTTAACCCCTTTCCGGCCCTGCCCAGACTTGTCAGACGGGCGCTTGACGTGCAGCTTGGGCTTCCACTTTTAACTCTGCTTTGTTTAGTCCTGTGGGTATAACACGTTTGTTGTTACAGGACACATTTGCAACGTTTGTCAAATGACATCTGCTTATTCCATAGCTGTCGTGTCTTTCCTTTGGACCCTTAAGCTCTCGGTACTTTTCTTGTTCCAGTGTCTTGAGATCCGGTAGCCCTTTCTGTTGTGAGCCTTTATTATAGCAATTACCACATGGTATGGTAACTATTTGTTTATTCGTCATTCCCGCCCCCGCCCGCCCCTTCTGGAAGCTGAAACTTCCCGTAGGCTAGGGCCTTGACTGTTTACCTTTGTACCCACAGGGCTTGTCTCCTGCTGAGACACAGTAAGAACTCAATAAATGGTAAATAAATGAATAAATACACCTTCTCCACTTGCTGGCTATGTGACCTTGAGAAATTCCTTAACCTCTCTGTGCTTCTCAATTATAAAATGCGGTTTATGATAGTGCAACTCCTCCTTAAGGTTGTTGCAAATACTTAGGGAAATAATACAAGTTGAGCACTAAGCGCATTGCCTATAAGAAGCGCTGCATATCTGGTAGCAACTATTATTATCAGTTCTAATTTATGTGAGCTTGGGGTTACTGATTTCCTGTGGCACTGATAGGTAATATTAAGAAGCAAAAACAACTACTAGCAAACACTTTTTGAGCTTTTTCCACACTTCAGGCTCAGATCTAAGTAAGCACTTTACCAAATATTTAGTAAGTACTTTAGTAAATACTAAATACTGGGCCTGCGCGGTGGCTCACGTCTGTAATCCTAGCACCCTGGGAGGCCGATGCGGGCGCATCTCGTTTGAGCTCAGGAGTCGGAGACCAGCCTGAGCAAGAGCGAGTCCCCCGTCTCTACTAAAAATAGAAAGAAATTACTTGGACAGCTAAAAATCTATATAGAAAAGATTAGCCGGGCATGGTGATGCATGCCTGTAGTCCCAGCTACTTGGGAGGCTGAGGCAGTAGGATCGCTTTAGCCCAGGAGCTTGAGGTTGCTGTGAGCTAGGTTAGGGTAACACCACGGCACTCTATCCTGGGGAGCAGAGCGAGACTCTGTCTCAAAAAAAAAAATACTAAATACTTTAGTTAATATATTACAAATATTGCTCATTTAATCCTCCCAAAGACCCTGTGAAGTACAGACTATTGTTACTCCTCCCATTTTACAGATAAGGAAATGTAGGCACAGAAAAGTTAAGTATTTTGCCCAAGATCTAGTACAGTGGGTGCTCTGTATCTGTGAGTTCTGCATCCATGGATTTAATCAATCACAGTTCAAAAATATTAGGGGAAATATTAGTTGGAAATTATGTCTGTACTGAAAATGTACAGACTTTTTTTCCTTGTCATTATCCCCTAAACAATACAGTATAATGACTGTTTACATAGCATTTGCACTGTGTTAGGTATTATAATCTAGAGATGATTTATAGTATATGGGAAGGCCAGGCGCAGTGGCTCACGCCTGTAATCCTGGCACTCTGGGAGGCCAAGGCGGGCGGATCGTTTGAGCTCAGGAGTTCGAGACCAGCCTGAGCAAGAGCGAGACCCCATCTCTGCTAAAAAATATAGAAAGAAATTAGCTGGACAACTAAAACTATATAGAAAAAATTAGCCGGGCATGGTGGCGCATGCCTGTAGTCCCAGCTACTCGGGAGGCTGAGGCAGGAGGATCGCTTGAGCCCAGGAGTCTGAGGTTGCTGTGAGCTAGGCTGACGCCACGTCACTCTAGCCTGGGCAACAGAGTGAGACTCTGTCTCAAAAAGAAAAAGAAAAAAAAAAAGGTGAAAAAAAAAAAAAAGTATATGGGAAGAAGTGCGTAGGTTATATGCAAATACAACACCATTTTATATAAGGGACTTTAGCATCTGGATTTTGGAATCTGTGTGGGTCCTGGAACTAAAATCCTGCAAATTGGGATTGAGACAACTATACAGAGAGAAGCTACAGTTTGAACCCAGGCAACTGGCTCTGACAAAGCACACATTCTGATCCTTACTACTCTCTCCTCTCTCTCTTCAATACAAAACAGTTTTCTATTAGTGACATTTATTGCTATAGGGCCTCAAGCTGGGCCTGATGCCATAGAGTTGGCCATAAAAAGGCCCTTCTTCCACTTAGTCCTTAGTCCCAAGGATTCTCTCTGTGCTCCCTACTGCAACCCTAATGGATTAATGAGAGGATCAGATAGAACCCTGAAGGTAGGAGGAGGGCGCAAAAGGAAGCAGGATAAAGAGATTGGGGAAATTGAAAATGTTTAGGTCCCAAAAATGGTCATGGAGGTTTTAGTTGAGTGCCAGCTATGTTCTTGGTGCTGGGTATTTGGTGGATGCCTGGAACTCTTCACACTTCACTTTAGCTTCAAGGAGCTTACAGTTTAGTTGGAAAGAGAGGTCAGATACATAGATTAAAAATGCCAGAGAGCTATGGGGCATAGCTGTGGGAGCGGGCATGTGGGGAAGTAAGAAATTTGGAAAGGAAGCAGGAGAGGTGGTGGTGAGATGGGAAGAATTGTGGGGAAATGAACCCATGGTCTGGGATGCTGAATAAACTGAAATTTGCAAAAAATAAAACTAAGACCTATGCTGTTGGGAGCAATCATCATCATCAGGAAGAAATGGCACCAGGGTAGAACAAACTTTCATTCTATAAATATTTGAGTGCCTTCTAAGGGCAAGGCACTGTGGCAAACACTGGGAGTTAATATTTATGAGTGAATTCAAGCCAAAAAAAGATGAGAAAGAAATTAAAGAGGACCTAGATACTTATAATGAGTTTAAGCTTTAATTAGTTTAGAAAGTTTAAGTGTCCAGGCCCATATAAATCACATCCTAGACCATCAAGTACCTTTGGGAATGGGCCTGTGGAAATATTCTTGGAAATTTTTAAGGAATTATGAAAGATAGTGGAAATCATGGAAAAAAGGCAGATGTTTAGTTTTTTAAATGATAATATCTAGCCTTTGTAGAGTATTCACTATATGCGAGGCACTGTTCTAAGCACTTCATATATATTGTCTCATTTAATCCTTACCACACCTCTAGGAAGTAGGTGTTATTTTTGTCCTCATTTTCTCATTGAGGAAACTGAGTCATAGACAGTTTGGACAACTTGCTCAGATCAAACTACTAGCATGTGCCAGAGCCAAGACTTAAGTCAAGCTGTCTGGATCAGAGTCCTTGCTGTTAAACATGGTAGATTCTAGAATCTTCAGAGCAAAGACTTTAACACATGGCTCATTTCTAGAACAGATGCTATTCTATTCTAGAATAGCACCTGTCTACTCTCAGATTCATTCTCTTGCACTTTCCTGCAAACTACATTTCCCAGGTTCCCTTGCCAAGTGACTTTGGGCTAGGTTCAGCTAGCAGGAGGCACTAGTGGGAGACTGCAGGAGAAGTGGGGAAGAAGAAGCCAGGGTATGCCCTATCCCCCCAGGCAGCTTTATCTACAGCAGGAGCTGTGCATCTTCTGTGGTTCTAGCTCCCATTAGGTAGCCAGCCGGGCCTTTAGGCTCTGGTAACACTACCCGCCCCCCTTTATTCCTCCAGTTTCCTGCTGTTGCTAATCTCTGAGCTACCTCACTGTCTCCCTTTTGGTTTTCAGCAATTTCATCATATTTGTGACTAGTTCTTTGTTAATTTTTTTCTGTTGAACTATCTGGCATAGACTGTTTTCTTAATCAGATCCTGACCCAAACAGGTGATCATCACTCATCACTAGTACCTGGCATAGTTCACCAAGAGCTAGACACATCATTCTAAAAGCATTCTCTTTTTGGGGGAGTATTACTTAGGCAGTATCATAAACATAGACTATCTGAATTTAAGCCAATAGGAAAATACGGGCTGTATATTAATACAACTAGCAGTCTCAGGTTGAAGAATGTATTCATAGCGCACACATCAAAACTGACGTCAATCTGGAGAGTCCCAGTAAACATATAAAAAATTAATTATCTGAAGATGTAGAAGGTGAGTTAATTAGATTTTAAGATGACATAAATTGGAATCAAAAGCTACAAGACAAAATAAGGAATCAAAAGATTTTGACAACCTAAACAATGGATCTGAGCTATCTACAATGAGAGAAGAGATAAAAATGCAAAATCCTACAACTAGGTTAAAAACAACTGACTTATAAAAAGGATAGATGGCTTAACTGTTGTTTGTGTAAAGGGAAATTAGGCCCAGCTACTTGGGAGGCTGAGGCAGGAAGATTGCTTGAGCCCAGGAGTTGGAGTTCAGCCTGGGCAACATAGGGAGACCCTGTCTCTAAAAACAACAACAGCTTGCGGATTTCCGACGCGGTTGCTGCTCTAGGGGGTCCTCACTGTGCCGCCCGGCCATTGCCATGGTGAAGCTGAGCAAAGAGGCCAAGCAGAGGTTGCAGCAGCTCTTCAAGGGCAGCCAGTTTGCCATCCTCTGTGGCTTTATTCCTCTTGTGATTTACCTGGGATTTAAGAGGGGTGCAGATCCTGGAATGCCTGAACCAACTGTTTGGGGCCTACTTTGGGGATAAAAGCCTATTTGGTCATCTGGATTTGGAAGCAATCAATGGGCACAGGAACAGCATGGAAGAGTATGTGCTTTGGCTGGGATAAGAGATGAGACATTGTTCAGACAGTCACCATTTGGATGGCACAGGGTTCTTCACAGATGCATCTGTGGCAGTGTGGAACCTCTACCTTCTTATTTATAATAGAATGGATTAAAATAAATATTTTTAACAATGTTAAAAAAAATGACAACAAAAACAAAAATAGAAATTAGGCCTTTCTGTTGGTTCTAAATGCATGTGAATGAACAGCATGGTGTGGTTGCATGAAAGCTAACACACTGGAGAAGAACTGGACTGTAGAGTAAGCTACCTGGGGTTAAGTCCCAGTACTGCCATTTATCAGCCAAATGATGATAGTGACAGTTTTACTTCTCTATGCCTGACTTTCTCTATGTATAAAATGGGGATGATGATAATATTAGTGTTTTAGTTATCTTTTGCTGTATAGCAAATTACTCTAAAACTTAGTGGCTTAAAACAATGAACATGAATTTTCTCACGGGTTTTATGGGTCAGTAATTCAGAAGCAGCTTAGCTGAGTGATTCTGGTTGGGGTCTCTTGTGAAGTTGCAGTCATCTGAAGGCTTGACTGGGGCTGAAGGATCTATCTCCAAAATGGCTCACTTACATGCCTGGCAAGTAGGTTAAGGTCCTAAAAGCAGTCATGGAAGTGTTGGCTGTTGGCAGGAGGCCTCAGTTCCTCCTCATTGTGGGCATCTCCGCAAGCTGCTTGAGTGTGCTCGTGGCATGGCAGCTGGCTTCCCCCAGAATGAGCAATGTAAGAGAGAGAAAAGTGGAAGTCATGATGCTTTTAACATCTAGTTTCAGAAATCACACTTCATCATTTCTGCAATATCTCTTTATTTACACAGGTCATCTGCATGCATTGTAGGAGGGGACTACATAAGAGCACAGATTTTTTTTTTTTTTTTGAGACAGAGTCTCACTGTGTTGCCCAGGCTAGAGTGCCGTGGCGTCATCCTAGCTCACAGCAACCTCAAACTCCTGGGCTCAAGCGATCCTCCTGCCTCAGCCTCCTGAAGGAGCACAGATATTAAGAGGCAAGAATCACTGGGGTCTATCTTGAAGGCTGGCTACCATAGTCTACCCTTTGGCCCCCAAAGATTCATGTCCCTCACATATGCAAATGCATTCAACCCTCCCAGGGCACCCAAAAGTCTCATCCCATTGCCATATCAGCTTGAACTCTAGACTCTTGTCATCTAAAACAGGCCTTCCGATAAGGTTCCTCTGGACTAATTTCTTAAGTACATTTCCTTAAGTACAGTTCCTCTTGATTGGAAGACCTGTGAACTAAAAAGAGAAGTTATCTTCTCTGCCCCTCCTCCATTGCCAACATACAATGGTGGGATGCAGGACAAGCATAAGATAATCTCTATAGATATTTCTATTCAGAAAAGAGGAGAAATGGAGTACAAAGGAGTCACCATTCCATAGAAATTTAAAAAACCCCAATAAGATTCACTGGAGATTCACAAAAGTTTTAAGATAATTGTATTGGCAGAAAATATTGGCAGCTAGTATTGAAAGAGACAGAGATAATACAAAGTGAGAAGAGGACTTTGGACCCCCAAACTTCTACAGCAAAAAGCAGGCTGAGAAAACTACACAGCTGCAAGCATGGGCTACCTTTTATGGAAAAGATAAGGTGGCTCAGAAGGCAGAGACTAAAGAGCCCACAATTGGAGCCAAGAGCTCTGAGAAATTATGCTCAGGTCTTGAGTTCTACTTAAGAAATGGCCAGGCATGGTGGCTTACACCTGTAATCCTGGCACTTTGTTAGAGGGCAAGTAAGGGAGATCCCTTGAGGCCAGGAGTTCAAGACCAACCTGAGCAACATAGCAAGGCCCCATATAAATTAGCTGAGAATGGTGGTGCATGCCTGTAGTCCTAGATACTTGGGAGGCTGAGGCAGGAGGATCACTTGAGCCCAGGAATTTGAGGTTGCAGTGAGATGATGATGCACTGCACTCTAGCCCAGGCAACAGAGTGAGACCTTGTCTCAAAAAAAAAAAAAGAAAAAGAAAAGAAAAGAAAAGAAAAAGAAAGAAAGAAAGAAAGAAAAGAAGAAGAAGAAGAAGAAAAATCAGGTATCACATTCAACACTTTGCCTGAAAATCTCTTTAGCTAGATTTCCCATTCATTAGCTGCATTTTCTACTTTCCGTGTTGCTATAGGCTAACTACCATTGCTAAACTTGCTCCATAATAAGGATCCTCTTTCTTCCTGTTTCAAAACACATTTTCCTTACTTTGCTTTAAGTCTTCACTGGCTGCATCTTCAAAAGCCATCATAGTTCTACCAACAGTCACTTCAAAACATTTTAGACTTCCACTAACACTCTTCTAGGAGTTGTTTGTACAGAAAAGAAAAAAACAAAAACAAAAACACTCTTCTCAAAGTATCTCCAGCTTCTGCCCACTCTTTTTTTTTTTGAAACAGAGTCTCACTCTATTGCCTGGGCTAGAGTGCCGTGGTGTCAGCCTAACTCACAGCAACCTCAAACTCCTGGGCTCAAGCAATCCTCCTGCCTCAGCCTCCTGAGTGGCTGGGACTACAGGCATGCGCCACCATGCCTGGCTAATTTTTTCTATATATTTTTAGTTGTCCAGCTAATTTCTCTCTTTTTTTTTTTTTTTTTTTTTTGAGACAGAGTCTCACTGTGTTGCCCAGGCTAGAGTGCCGTGGCGTCATCCTAGCTCACAGCAACCTCAAACTCCTGGGCTCAAGCAATCCTTCTGCCTCAGCCTCCCGAGTAGCTGGGACTATTTTTTCTATATATTTTTAGTTGTCCAATTAACTTCTTTCTATTTTTAGTAGAGACGGGGTCTTGCTCTTGCTCAGGCTGGTTTCGAACTTCTGAGCTCAAACGATCCACCTGCCTCGGCCTCCCAGAGAGCTAGGATTACAGGCGTGAGCCACCGTGCCTGGCCAGCTTCTGCCCCTTTACCTGATTCCAAAGTCACTCTCATATTTTAGGTGTTTGTCACAGCAGCGCTCCATTTCTGGTGCCCAAATCTATATTAGTTATCTATTGCTGAATGACAAATTACCCCAAAATTTAGCAGCTGAAAATATAAAACAAATATTTATTATCTCATTCAGTTTGCATTGGTCAGGAATTTGAAAGTGACTTACCTGGATGATCCTGGCTCAGAGTCTCTCATTAGGTTGCAGTCAAGATGTTGGCCAGGCCTGCAGTCACCTGAAAGCTTGACTGGGGCTGGAGGATCTGCCTCCAAGACGGCTCACGCACGTGCCTGGCAAGTTTTTGCTGGCTATTGGCAGGAGGCCTTAGTTCCTCACCCACAGACCTCTCTGTAGGGCATCTTGAGTGTCCTAGAACATGGCAGCTAGCTTTTACCAAAACAAGTGATCTGAAAGAGAGTGAAATGAAAGACATGGTGTCTTTTATTGCTTATTACTCTTAGAAGTCATACGCAGTTACCTCTGTCGGATTCTATTAGAAACAAGTCATTAAGTCCAGCCCACATTCAAAGAAAGATGAATTAGTTTTCCTCTTTTGAAGGAAGGTGTGTCAATTAGTGGCTTGGTGCACAGTAAGCATTATATAAGGGTTAGTGGTGATTGTTCTACTGATCAGACCATATTGAGTTATTGAAATAATGATGAGCATTTACATTGTGCTAAAATATCATGTCCTCCTTCTACTCCACCGCAAAGGCTTCCTTCCTATTTCAATCAGAGTAAGAGCCAAAGTCTTTACAATGACTTACAAGGCCCTATGGGATCTTGCCCTGTTACCTGTCTGATCTTTGCTCATTCTGCTACTCCTACTGCTTTCTTCTTTGCTCATTGTGTTCCAGCCACACCACCTTGTTTCCTAAGGCTTATACGGCAAGCATGTTCTTACTTCAGGGTCTCTGCATTTGCTGTTCCTTTTTTTTAGGATGCTCTTATTCCTGAGAACCACATGGCCTGTTCCTTCATACCCTCAGGCTCTTAGTGGGGCCATCCCTGACTACCCTTTCTAAAGTTACATCCCCAACACTTTCTTTTTTTTTTTTTTTGAGACAGAGTCTCACTCTTTTGCCCGGGCTAGAGTGAGTGTCGTGGCGTCATCCTAGCTCACAGCAACCTCAAACTCCTGGGCTCAAGCGATCCTCCTGCCTCAGCCTCCTGAGTAGCTGGGACTACAAGCATGTGCCACCATGCCCTGCTAATTTTTCTATATATTTTTAGTTGTCCAATTAATTTCTTTCTATTTTTAGTAGAGACGGGGTCTTGCTCTTGCTCAGGCTGGTTTCGAACTCCTGAGCTCAAACGATCCACCCACCTCAGCCTCCCAGAAAGCTAGGATTACAGGTGTGAGCCACCGCGCCCGGCCCCCAACACTTTCTATCTCCCTTCTTCAATTAATTTTTTCTCCTTAGCACTTTTCACTATCTAATAATACTATATAGTATATATTTTACTCATTTATCACATTTATTGCCTGCTCCTGTCACAGGAATATAAGTTCCATGAGTGCAGGAATCTTGTTTACTGTTGTGTCCTCAGTGCCCAAAACAATGCCTACCTACATAGCAGGTATTCAATAAATGCTTGTTGCATGAATGAATAAATGAATCAACAACTGCTAGTCACAGGCATCACACAGATTATGTCCTTTAATTCATTTAGGTACCTTTTGTATTATTAGCCCCACTTTAAAGATGAGGAAACTGAAGCTCAGGAAGGATATATAACTTGCTAAAGGTCACCCAATTTAGGAAGTGGTAAAGACTGGATTCAAACCCAGATCGTGCAAGTCCAGAGCCCTCATTCCTAACCACTGTGTGATATAGCCTCCCCACACTTTAAAAGATTAGTAAAATGAAATAATCCAGAAGAAGGTGACAGGAATATTGAGGGGTCTTTAAGTCATGCTATATGATAAGCTGTTTATGGAACTAGAAAGGTTTTTCAACTAAAGAAAAGCTTAACTTTAGTGAAGGATAGAATGCATGAAAACTAGATTCAAATATTTGATGAGCTGTACTGTGGAACAAGAATTTGTTTATTCTGTATAATCTATAGGACAGAAACTGGAATTAATGGAGCAAATAAAGAAAGTCAGGTAGCCCGCTGCAGTGGCTCATGCCTGTAATCCCAGCACTTTGGGAGACTGAGGTGGAAGGATCACTTGAGGCCAGGAGTTTGATACCAGCCTGGGCAACACAGCAAGACCCTCTCTACAAAAATATTTAAAAATTAGCTGGGCTTGGTGGCACGTGCCTATAGTCCTAGCTACTCAGGAGGCTGAGGCAGGAGGTTCACTTGAGCCCAGGAGTTTGAGGTTGCAGTGAGCTACGATTGTGCCACTGCATTCCAGCCTGGACAACAGAGTGAGAACCTGTCTCTAAAAAAATTAAAAAATTAAATAAAAATAAATAAATAAATAAAAGAAAGTCAGCCTACTCTGCTTGAGATACAGAAGCTGAGGGCATGGGTTGATATAGAAGGATACCTGTCTGGGCCTGGTTCCTTGACAACTCTGTGACTTTTGGGTTTTAAGATGGCTACCTTCACAAAACACAAGGGCAAAGGGAGCTTATTGAAGCAAATTGTGTTAGATCCTAACATGAAGCTAAAGAAAGTGCAGGCAGAGTAAAGTTTCTGGAGTGGGAATAAAAGGGTTGTGAAGGCCTTTTAGGGAGCAGTTTCAGCAAATGCCTGGGTTGAGATACAGATGTAGAGGTTAGGTTAAAAAGAAATGACTGGTGAAGGAATGTAGACAGCTTTTAAAAACTTTGGCTTGACAGAAAAGGTAGAAATGGAGGAAATCATTGGAGACAGCAACAGTATCCAGGAGAGAGCTTTTCAACATGGGGAAACCTCTATGTTTGAAGGGAGAGAGGGAGTTGAAGACCCCACCATATGGTTATGGGAACTAGTTTCCTTGTGCCTTGGAAGAGAATGAGATGCAGTTCAAGTTCTTATGTGGGGTGGAGACACCTCTTGGAGGTTACAAGTGACTCAATCATGTCCATTTTTTGAGCCTCCGGTGTATTACAAAATTAGGAAATACTAAGATGGTTTTGAAAATATTTACATTTAACAAATACAAACTTTTAGCACAAACAACACGATAATATAGTGCTATTTACAAGATACCTACAGGAATTTTTTTAAACTACAAAATTAGAAATGTGAGACTAGGACCAAAGGATTCTCCTGGCCCCAGGGTGGGGATGACAGAAGGACGGGTGCGGGTTAGAGGCCGCCCAGGAGGCCTGGTATGATCTCCAAAGGCCTCATGGAATTGGCACAGAAATGTCCCACTCTTAGATAAAGGGGACACAAAAGCTTGCTTGCTTTGGCCAAAGGGAGTTCTGTGACAGCATTCTGAAGTCCAGGAGGGCAGAGTCTCCCCAGGACTCCTACCCTCCGGCCCAGGGGACAGGCTTCCTGGAGTGATCAGTGTTTGAGGCGTCCACGGGGGGGCAGTGTGACAACTCAGAGGGGCTCTGAGGAGAGGGCATAGAAGTGCCTCCCTTCCTCCCTCCCGCGGGCCTGTGTCCCGCACCCACTTCACTCCCGCTCCCTTCCTGGAGTTAGTGAAGGCTGCCCACCAACCCCCGCACGGGGACAGCAGACGGAAACTCTGACTCTTCCCTCTCCGCAGCTGGAAGGCTAAGAACGGCTTGTCTGCCTGTCTCGCCCAGAGTCCCACCCCTTTAAGTACAGGTGTCCATGGTGGAAACATGCAAAGTGGAAAAGCGGAAGGGACAGTATCCTTGGCCCTGGTGGGGCCAACTTTGCCCCTTGTCTCTCTGGGTTCTTCAGGTTCATTTGCAGTCCCAACACCCACCACAAGGGGGCGCCACCCCCTTACAAACCCTGCCCGGTTGGTCTCTGCTGTAGAGGGAGGGTGGGCCCAGCCAGAGAGTGCGGTGGGTGTTCCGCTACGTCCCTTCCCCTGCTTTCCTCCACTCAGAACTTACATGCGGTCTTGTGCAGGGATGAGGTGGGGGAACCTCTGGACACAGCCAGTAGAGCGGAAGAGAGAGTTGGGGACATCTGGCATGGAGCTTAGAGGGGTGTAGGGAAGAGAGAACTTCCTGCCGGGCCCTTCAACCTCTAGGTGCAGACTGGGCAGGGGGTGCAACCTGAAGGCTTGGTATTTCCAGAAGAGCTGGGTCAACACAACCTGAAACCAACCACTCTCAGATTGAGGGCAGGCTGGGGGTGGCAGGCTGACACCTGACAGGGAGGGAGGCGGGCCTATAGGGGCAAAGTGGGGATTCTGGGGGTATGAACCTCTTTACCTCAATATATTTTTCTTTCTTTTCTTTTAACCTTTTAAAGATTGAGGTAAAATATACGTGAAGTTCACAGTGTGCACTTAAGTGTACAGCTCAATTTTTTTTTTTTTTGAGTCAGAGTCTCGCTCTGTGTGTCATCATAGCTCACTGCAATCTCAGACTCCTGGGCTCCAGCGATACTCCAGCCTCAGCATCCCAAGTAGCTGGGACTACAGCGTGTGTTACCACACCCTGCTAATTTTTCTATTTTTTGTAGAAATGGGGTCTTGCTCTTGCTCAGGCTGGTCTGAAACTCCTCACATCAAGCGATCTTCCCGCCTCCCCTTCCCAAAGTGCTGGGATTACGGGCGTGAGCCGCGGCAGCCGGCCAGCTCAATGAATTGTTATCCTAAGTGGTCAGTACTTATGTACACAATACTTATATAATCACAACTGCCACTGGCAGTTCAATTCAGCGAACTTTTATTGAGTGCCTCCTGTGTGCCTAGCATCATCTTACCCTTTTGTGAGAAAAGTGAGGACAGAACATGTTTGTCCAGTGGCTGTGATGGGGACAGTATTATTATGAATTATAGCAATTCCTTGATAGAACTGTACCATCAGTGCCGGGCATAGGAGGGCAACAGATGTGTCACCACTCACAGTGGCCATAATTTTGGAGTCCAAAATGGGAAGAACTGCCAGCTGTGTCTGAATTTCCTAACTCACGGAACCTCAGGAGACATCCTTGGATCCAGGATATACAGTCAGGGCAGCACATGCTCCCAGCACAGAGTCAGGCACTGAATGGGCAAGGAGAGCGTTTTGGGGGATCGATCTTGCCCTCTGGCCTGGTGCTACACGTCTCTGGAAGGGCGATGTCTCTGAACAGCACGAATCAAAGTGAGCTGGAGCCTGTCATGTGTGTGTGAGTCCGCTAGGCCTTCTGAGGCACCAGTCTTTTCCCTGCTTTGTGGTCAGCCTGGCCTTGCCCCAACCAGACCCCATCCTGCCCCAAGTCAGGGAAGTGCCCCTAGCGGGAAATCTAGTGAGTGAGCAGGATGTGACCCACGGTGAGGCAGCTCCCAGACCTGGCCTGGTCCCTGAGTCAATGAGCTACTTCAGGCACTCAAAGGAAGCCCTTCCGCCCATTTACCACAGTGTTGCCACCTCTTCTGTCCCCTCCACTGTCCCTCCCTACCCAGGTGTGGGTCTTTGGGGATAGGAAGCTGGTCTCCTCCCCCTCTAAGCCACGAAGGCCCCAGTGGCTAAGGAATAAGGGACTCTGGGGCATCTGGCCTCAGCATGGAAGCAGAGGAAGCTGCTTCTTGGGGATGTGGTGACAGCCCAGGCCTGGGGTGCCTGATGATCTTGCTGTGGAAACCCCTGGGGCCAGGACTGGTGGCAGGAGAGGACGGAGGGGGCTGGGCCTGGCTGGGGAAGGCTGGCCTGGAAGGAGCTGAGCCATCGGCCCTGGGCCAGGGTGGAAAGTATGTGTGTGAGCTCATTTGGAAGGTGGCTTCTGGCCAGTCAGGACTGCCTCCCTTCCAGCCCCCTCGCAGGCTGCCTCTGGTCTCCCCAGTTTCTCAAGACTGTCTGACCAGGGAAGGCAGAAACCCCCAGGGGTCGGGCTATGTGTGCAGACTTATCTCCTAAAGGAGGTGAACTCAGATTTGGGGGGCTGGGTAGGAAGAGGGTACAGGGGCTACAGGACAACAGGGCAGTCTTGGCTGGGGTTTCCTTGGGCCTTAGGGATTGGGCACCACCCCTGAAGGCCTCTGCCTCCCCCCAGGCCCTTGTGCCCAGCCATTTGCCCCCCCATTGTCTCACTCGGTTCCTTTCTCTGGGTCTTGGTGCCGCCTTCCTTCCCTCAGAGTGACTGCTTCTGCCCCCAAGAAGGGAGGTGATGGGCTCGCAAAGTGGGCTCCTGAGGAAGAGCCCTCTCCCCTGCACTCCTGCCCCCTGTAATGCTGCTGCCATGTGGCACAGTGAGCAAGCACGTGTGTGCTGACAGATCCCCAGAACACATGCTGTCGCAAAGACACCCAGCTACACAGGGTCCACACTGGAAGAGACACCCAAGACACTGCCAGGAAATGCCTGTACAGAAAAAAAAATTGAACAGATCTGGGTTTTAAATGCGGACAAACAAGCCGTGAGCTTGAGGAAGTCATTGATCTTTCTGGGCCTCAGTTCCCTCATCTGTAAAATGGGGGCAATGTTAGTGCCTGTGTTATCATGTGTCGTAAGGACCTCAGCAAATGTTAGTTTCCCATCGCTGGAAGGGGAAGGAGGGATACAGAAGGGAAAGAGAGAACTGGGAAGTCTGTCAGATTGTGGGGAGAAGGGGCCCTGGGGTGAAACAGGGAAGGACCAGCAGAACTAGCCAGAGTGTGTGCGGGTGTCACTCTGCCCAGTCCTCTCTCCTCTACAGGGCCAGATTCTTCTTAGATCTACCCTCCCGTCCCTTCCCATCCCGCTGACCCAGCGCCTGGCTGGCAGCCTTGGAGGCATGGGCCCAGCTGGTGGCAGGAGCCCTGGAGAAGGTGAGGAGATGACAAGGGAGTCCATGGCCCCCCTCCAAATGTGTGGGGTTCAGGGGTGGGCAGAGTACTGCTCCCCCTTGGCCCTGGCCTCCAGTCCAGTGTCTCCTAGCACCAGCTTTCCTGGGTTCTGCCCAAACCTCCTTGCAGATTCCCCTTGGCTCCCTCCTGGCTGCTCCAACTCACATGTGCTGCTTTCGAATAAAGGAACTTGGAATCGTAGAAACTGGGTCAGGCCCAATGGACAAATTGGGGTAGGGCCAGTGGAAGCAAAGTGTGCAGGTCTCTTGGAAGCCGCAGGGCCCTCTGCTCTCCCCTCACCCCAGCCGGACCTGGCAGCTCACTCGATGGGGCCTTGTGATCACTGAGGCACCTCCCAGGGTTGCTGGGCAGTGTCACTGGAGTGGGTTGGGCAGGCTCCAGCACGTCAGAGGCACGAGACCCTGCAGCCTCCACCCTGCAACCCTCCCTGCTCGTGAAGCCCATCTTCCACCTCTTCCCCCTTTGTCTCTGGTCCTCCATTCCCATCTCTCCCCCTTGGCTCCAGAGAGCATCTTGTGATTCCAGAATCAGGGCCAAACAATTTCCTCGTGATGGGGAAACCGCACTCCAGCGCGGGAGCCCCAGGCTCCCCTCCTCTTCCCTCTGGCAGTCCCCCCTCCCCAGGCTCCTCTACTGGCTCCAGCTGTGTTTTGCAAAACTCCCACTGGATAACATCTGTAATTGCCTCCAGATGTGGACCACAAAAACACAAAGGGGCCATGAGCTCATCTTTGAGTTTCTTGCCACACGCACTGGCCCCACCACCCCCAGATGCCCCTGACTTCCCCCTGCCACCTTCTCAATGTCTTATCCCTGCCGGTAAGTGTAGTGGGGAGGTGCTGTCCAATTCCACTGAGACGCACAGACCCTGCCAAACAGCTGTTGGCAGGGAAGGTGCAGAAGGCCAGGCATAGGGTCAGGGTTCCTGGCTGGCAGGAAGGTGGGGCACCCCTTCTGCCAAAGCAATCACACTAACCAGCCCTGAATTGCAGCTGGGTAGACTGACTGGCATAGTGGGGGCCAGGGCTCTGGGAGGCAGGCTGCAGAGGGGCCTGGGCAGGCAGGAAGGGAAAAGGGGAGAGAGAGGGGCCAGCTCTCCCCCAGCTGAGCTGACTCAGCACTGAGCTGATTCCTCCCTCCAGGCTGGTTTCGGAGGAAGGGTGGGTAGACAGCCTGGGAACCCTGTCTGGGGCAGCAGTTTGTAAGGAAGGAGGAAACAAAGCCTTGTTATTCTGCCCTTCCAACCTGACCATCCTGGCTCTCCTGGGCAAGCGGAGTGAGATCTGTTTTCCTAGAGACCGGCTGCTCCTAATAGGCCGTGGGGCAACATCTTTCTCTTTCCCCCTTGTTTCTTTCTGCCCCAGCAGCAGAGCCCCATATGATCATGGGAGTCCCCCCGCCTCAGGCAGAAAGGCATGAGGAAACCGAGGGTCTGCGGCCAGATCACACGACAGGGTAATGCAATTTAGGAAGATTTTCCAATGGCCTCGGCTTGACCACTTCCTCTTGTCTTTGAGCCTTGGGTCTCAAAGGTAGCCTTTGAAGCCAGGTTGAGCAGCTGGGCTCTGTCAGCCACTCTCCTGCCCCCAGTGAGGTATACCCTGCTCCCCAACTCTGGCCCCTGACTCCCTTTAGTCTGCTAAGAATAAACATATTCCTTCACGAGAGATACCAAATTCCACCTCACGGAAAAACGCCGCTCATCATGCGTGCTAGCCCCTTCCCAGCTCCCTCTTAACCACTTCCTATTCACCCCTAGATGGAACTGCAGCCACACAAATGTGAAACACAGTTTATTCTTTGTGGAAAGGTTGAACAAGGTCAAAAATGTCCTCAGAGGGCACTGACCCAGCCCCGCCCTGCAGGTTCCTGGGGTCGGATGCCTCTGCCCCCCGCCCCCACCCCTACCCATGCCCCTTGTTAACAAAAAGGAACGATTTGAATGGAATTCATATATAATAATTATAATAAAAATATACATTAAACAAAATAAAAAAACAAACAAGACAGAAATTTAGCCGAACTGCCAGCACCGTTCACCCCATTTTCCCCACCCCATGCCCCACCCCCCTGACGTCCCTTTCCTCTCGCTGCCTCCACAGGGTCTCACTCTCCCAAGTCCCCAGTACCGTGACCACCACCTTCGGTGGCCGAAGGAGACTTCAAATGGGTGGGCTGGGTGGGGAGACGGAGGGCAGGCCGAGCTGTGTGGCATCAGGGGAGTGTGGGCCTCACCAGGCTCCTGCCCCACAGAGGCGGCCAGGCAGGCTGAGACTGAGCACCGCCAGGCTTCTGGGGGCCTCTCCTGTGAGGGTCTGAGTCCCCAGTCCCTGCATGCGTGCCCTCTGCTCCTTTCTCTGCACTGCCCAGCCTTCCTGCGTGCTGCTTGGTCAGCAAGGATGGGGACCAAGAGGAGCAAGTGTGCCTTCCTCGGGGCCCTTCCTGAGAGCTCCAAACAACGCATCTCGCCGGGCACCACGGCCCACCCTGTGCACCCCACTTGGCTTGGCCTGGCCTGCCCCGCCCCCAGCTGTCCACTGCTGCCGCATTTCCTCATTTCCCCTTTTGGTCCCATCCTGTCCCCTCTGGCTGCTCTGTCCTTGGGTCCCAGCCCCAGCTACCTGCATTTGAGCAAGGTTCCTTATCCGTGGCCTTCAGGCTCACCCCCAGGGCTCTGACCCGGGTCTCTCCCCTCGGCCCCACCCACCCTGGTAGCTGCGCCCTGGTTTCAGCTCTTCCAACTGAGAAAGCCCCATCCAAGCCTAACATCTGAGAGGGGCAGGGCTGCTACAGGTTTCTCCAGCCCCACTTTAGTCCTTAATGGCTCAGGCTCCTTCCTTGGAAGTTCTCCGGGATAGGCATAGCAGAGGCAGATCTTTGAGGAACTTGACCAACCAAGCAATGAAGACCCTCTCTGAGTTTTCCTCCCATGGTCTCGGGGTGGCTGGGCAGGCCCCACACCCTCACCTTTCTCAGGGTCTCCACCCCCTAATAAGATTAGATTCCTTTTAGCCAGAAAGCATAGTGGGAGGCTGCCAATTGGGTACACCTGGGGCTTTCGGGGCTGGAGTGCCCAGATCCTCCTGAGGTCAGAGTTCAGAGGTTTAAGGTATGTCAGGGGATGGAAAAGGAGCAGATGACCCCATTTGACCTTTACCAGCGAGGTCTGAGGGTCCTGCCTTCAAGTGCAGAGCCCCCAAGACATTCAGATGGGGCTGGACACACACCAAGCTATAGGGTTCCCCCGAGGGGCAGAGGCTGGAAGGGTAGCCTTCCCGCTCAGCCCTCAGAGGACCCATCTAGGGAAGACACAATGCCAGGGGTGAGGGTGGGAGAGGCCAGCCAGGGGACAGAGAAAAGACAGGAGGCTGGGGAGAGGGGGCTCGGGACATGGGAGCAGCCCACCCACCACCACCTGCTGCCACTGGCCTTCAGAGGCACAGTCCTCGTGGTAGGAGTGGGCGGGCCGGCGGTGGGGGTCAGACCTTGTCCAGCAGGGAACGCTGGCAGTAGAGCAGTCGCTTGGGGGTCCCGTGGCGTCTGAAGAAGAAGACCGCGAGGCCCACCGCCAGCACCAGGAGCAGCAGCAGCACAGGCAGCACCACGGCAGCTGCGCTTACTGCCCCGCTGCCCTCCTCATCCACCTCAATGATGATCACCTCTGTCTCCTCCTCAGTCCCTTCGTCCGGCCGGCCCCCTGATGGGCAGCCCATCCAGTCCCGCAGGGCTGACTTGGGGTAGCCCGGCTCTACCTTCAGCTTCTGGTTGTTGAATTTCCAGTATTTGTTCCCCTTGTAGAAGTAAGTGAAGACTGCAGGAGGCCAATGAGATGGTGGTCAGGAAGGCACGACACAAGGTGGAGCAGGTCCAAGAGAGGACCCCAAGAGGGGACAGGAGAGGCGCAAAGGCAGCTCTGTTAGTGTGAGGGCCAGCTGAGTCACCTCAGTCTTTCTGAGCCATCGGTTTCCTCAGCTGATTTCCTTAGCCCAGTGCTAAGTGCCAGGCATGTGGGTAAGGACCCCACTGCTGTTATCACTGTCACTGTTTTCCTCAGGACGCCCTCAGTCCTTCCCCCTGCTCTTCCTTAACTTCCTATTCCCACCCTCCTCTCGTGGATGCCCCCCTTTGCCCCTCTCACCTTCATCGCTGCCCATGAATGACCCTCTGGGGGACTCAGGGATTCCTTCCCAGACTTTGATGTTTTTGGGGTACTCGCTGTCCACTGCTCTGAGCTCCTCGTTGAATCGGTAGTACCTGGGGGGCGGGGGGAAGGGAAAGTGGTTGGACACTGGGCATGTCCTCAGAGGGCAGCAGGACCCAGAGCTGAATTCAACAGTGAGCAGGGGTAGCTGTGGATAGGGCAGGAGGCAGGGTTTGAGTAATGAGGACCTGCTGCTGAAAGTGGCGGAAGGTGGGGGTGGAAGGGAGGGCCCAGGCTGCAAGGAGCCACCAGCAGCCCTTAATGACAGTGCCTGGCTGCTGGGGCGGAGGCTCAGTGCTGGGGGCAGGAGGCGTCAAATGACCAGGTCTGAAATGGCGACCCGGTCAAATCCCACTCACACAGTGCCCAAAGGAGGCTGCCTGTTGCTAGGCAACAGCAGAGGCTCAGCCAGCTCCTTCTCCAGGGAAATGTCTTGGGGATAAAGGGGGCCTTTCTCCAGAATTGAGGGAATTTGGGGTGGTAGCGATGGTTTAAGGAAGGAGGCCTGGGGTTAAGGGCTTTAGGTCTTACTTGTTTCCCCGGAAGAAGTAGGTCTTTCCATTGGGCATCCAGAAGAGAGCGGCATCAATCTTGTCAGTAGGCAGTCCTCGGCCCAGCTCCTTGATGTGCTTGGGGTAGCCAGGTTCCAGGGACGCCTCATCAAACACCCAATGCTTGTCTCCTGGAGAGGAGAGAAGGGCAGGGTCTGGGTTCAACTTGGGCTCTAGGGTCTGTGAAGGAGTCAAATGGAATCAGCTCTTTCAGGAGGACCCTCTCCACTCCCAAAGACTAAGGTGGAGTGCCTGGTTACCTTTGAAGAAGACAAATTTGCCATCCTTCCTCTCATAGGCAGTGTTGATGGATGCGGGCAGGCCCCGCCAGAACTGGCCAATGGGCATGGGGTATCCATCCATCACCTGGTTATTCCTTACCCGCCAGAACCAGCGCTCCTGGAAGCCAGTCAACACGGGAAGAGTACATTATGTCCCATAGCTTAGAATTCTGACTCAGTTCCCAAGGCTCCCCCACTACCCTTTGTCTAGATTTTAGTTTTTAGTCCTCCTATTGTCATTTCCACCAGCCTTCCAACCACAGATCCCTTTTGTCCCCCAAACCAGCCCATTTTTTCCTCTCACCTTGAAGACAAACATCTCCCCTCGGAGCACAGCCACGGTGTCAAAGTTCCCGTCACAGATGTTGGGCCCATAGGTGGGATTTTTGGGCTTATCGGGGACAGAGGGCCGGGAGGTGGTCCTGGGTTGAGGGGGCATCTTGGTGGGGGATCCTGACTCACTCCCTGGGGCAGAGAACACAAGGGGCACTTCAGACTTGAGCAGGGTAGGAAAGGGAAGAACAGACAGGCAGACAACACCCTTGGAAAGGTATGATGAGCCTCTGGGGGAGGCGGAAGCAATCCAGGAGGTGACAGAGAAGGTGGGATGGAAAGTGGGAGCTGAGGGAGGGAGGGTCAGGTAGGGGTGCAGACACTGTAGGGCATGAGGGAGGGGAAATACACAGGCCATGCAGGGATAAGGAGCAGAGAAAGGAGCAGGGTGGGCTTGGATTACGCGCCATAAAGTTGCTGGATGCCCCGGCGGTCGTCATCAGGAAGCACGAAGTTCTCTGTTTCCATCCACTGGTAAAAGGGTGCCATGATGGCCGAGGGGTCACTGGAATGCTCGAGGCCCAGGGCATGGCCCAGCTCGTGCACAGCCACCAGGAAGATGTCATTCCCTGGAGGGACGGCGACAGTTATGATGGCAACCTGGGCCCCTTTCCTAGGGCTCCCTGCTTCTCCACCAGAGGCTTCAGTTTCAAATCCAAGCCTGCTGGTCATGTTTTCCACCCAAAGCGACTGAATCCCGAGGTCCAGCTTTCTATTTGGCATTTAAGGCACAAAGCCAGTCAGCAACCTCCCGTGGGTGGAGGTGAGAGAGTGTTCTGGGGCAGGGTCCCCATCCCAAGAAGACCTGTGTTAAGGGAAACTGAGGCCTTCTCTGGGCCTGTTTCTCTCAGTAACTAGACATGACATTTGTCTGGAAAAGTGGGTGACAAGGATGCCTTGGAGTCTGACTGGAAAGCCTGTCAGTGGGTGAGAGAAGGGGCCAGATATAAATCGCTCAAAACAGGATTCTTGCTTTCGTCAGAAGTCAGACCAGGAGATCTCTGCAGTCCCTTCTAGCTCAGAATTTGGGAGGAGGGAGAAGCACCCCCCTAAAGTGACTGTTGACTTTCCCCAGAGAAAGTCCCAGGGCTACCTCGCTCACCATTCAGATCCTCATTCCGGACAGTCCACGGCTCAGCAGAGTCAAAGTGGGTGTCCCCTCCAATGTTGGGGCCCGGAAAGTAGGCGTGGGCCAGGAAGCCGCCCTCGCCATCGAAGGGCGTGCTGTCGCCATGGAAGCCCTCGGCAAAGAAGATCATGATGTCGGCCTGCTTCTCATGGCCCTCGCGGATGTAGGCATAGGGCACCTCGCGGAAGCGCAGTGGTGTGGCACTCTCCCACACACGGAATGCCTTGCGAATGGCCTCGAATGTGGCATACTCGCCCACCTTGGGGGTGTAATTCTGGATGCTGAGGTCCAGCCACGTGGGGAGAGGATGGGGGTGTGTTAGGATAACAAGGGGCAAAATTCTCCTTCCCTGCACTCTCCCAGGTCTGACTGAACTGCCCAGCCACCTGTGCCTGACCCCGCTTCTGCCGCTGCTTCACGCATGATGCCTCTGCCTCTTCCCTGAGAACTGAGGGCTTAGGGATCCTCAGGCTTTGGCTCTCTGCCACTGAAGCGCAGCCCCCATGGCTGCACCTCTCTCCAGGATCAGAGCCATGCTCCTCCCCACTCCCAAGGATGCTTCCCAGGAACAGAGGGGAGTAGGGCAAGAGGCCTCCGAGTCTCTGCATAAGCACAGCTGACAGGGAAGGGAAATCACACGTGAGGAAGGGCACTTGCCTATTGGACTCACCAGAAAGTGATCTCATTATGCTGCCATTTGAGGCCCTGGATGGCATAGCGCTTCCTTCGGACATTGGCCTTGATCTCAGCCCCAAACTTGTCTGGAACACCACATCGGGGGCGCCTCATGGCCCTGGGGTGGGTTGGGGTGTGAGGATTGGGGTCAGTGCAGTGTAGGGAAGAGAAAGGTCTCCAGCGTCAGTGTTGGGTGAGGCTTGACATGTGTGTCCATGTGGGGGAAGGCCCAGGTTAGGAGCTCGGAGTGAACATGAGAGGGCTGGGATCTGCATGTGGGGATGAGGTATGAGGGCAGGAGCCAGGCGTTCAGGTAGCAACCTCTCTGGTGTGCAGTGCTGTCAGTGGGTGCTGGGCAGAATTCCCGCCAGGGTCTAGCACTTACTTCATGGTGTCTGCATCAGCCTTGCCTGTCACTCGCAAACCGTAGAACCTCTGCATGGCAGCAATGGCAGCTGAGAGTGACTGGGGTGAACGCTGTGTGTGGGTACGTAGGTCCCCAGGAGGCAGGTAGCCATACTGCTGTAGCCAGGCCTGTAAGGAAAGGACTGTAGCTTAGAGCATCCCCATCTAGCCCACAGGGTCCCTCTGCCTCCCCCCAGTACTTGGCTATGGCCTTGGCTTGGAGAAGATAGGGCAATAGGCTCCCAGCCTGGCTCTGGCGGCAGGTCTGGAGGAACTCCCAGGCTAGTCCTGAACTCTGGCCCAGGTCCCAATATGGCTTGTCCCCTTGGGGCTGTGGGCTCAAACCAGGGGTGGGGAAGCCACAGCTCTAGACTTTGGCTGTAGCTCTCTTGAGGATGACACTCTTGGTGGTTTAATAGAGTTCTGGGATATCTTCTCAGAGCTGTGATTCCTTCTAGCACCTTTCCCCTCTGTGTCAGTGTTCTTGCAAAGTCCTGCAGTACATCCCACCTGGAAATGGGCTGTGCCCATGATGGGCGGGGAGGTGCGGTGACAGGCTGAGAGCACTCTACTTTTGGGCCTGACACGAAGCCCTTCTGGGACAGGGGTGCCATGTCTCCAGGACCCTCACAGCTGAGATCTTTTTAGAAAGGAAGGCAGAAAAGGAGCTAGAGCTAAGGCTGGCTGCTGACAGGGGAAGCTGGGGCCTTTGGATGTAGTGACAGGTGTGATCCAGCTGGAGGCAGAATCCTGCTACTGTCCCCATCCAAGCATATCTGACCTATGGCTTGGGACCTAAAGGCCCATTTAATGTTCTTAGTAGGAGTGGGAGATGGAGGTAGTGTGGGAGACTTGGTGACTGTATTTTATTTCAGATATGTTGTGAATTGTTCATAACATAAAGGCTGGCATATTGCCTTAAAGTTAGGTTTTGGTGTTTGATTTAAAGGTACACAGACTGCAAAACCATGTTCAGGAGAAAGTCAGCCTCTATTGTAAGAACAATGGAGTGTTTCTCTAAAGCCTGAAAAGTAAAATAGGCCAAGTTATACATAAAATATGAAGATACTTGGATTCTTTTATGGGCAGAAGACACTGCCCAGACACTCTGGTCTCTGCTCCAGCCTTGCCTTCTTAGGGATTCCAGAGAAGGGGGGCAGGTTGCTTAGGACAGGGGCTTAGAGGGGAGAGAGGTAGAGGCTGCTGTTGGGTGCTGCATCCCCTATTTAAGGTCATTAGGATGGATCTCCACGTGGCCCTTCCCTGGTGATGGAGCAGTGCTCTTGCATGAGAGTTGGGGGTGACTCAGGAGCAGCTGACTGGGGACCTGAGCCCATAGGGGCAAGAATTGCAACATGGTTCTGGAAAGTGATTCCCCCAAGGCTGACAGGAGTTAGGGCCCCAGATGTAAACAAGCCAGCCTTTTCCCAGCCAACAGGCTTGGCAAGAACAGCCCTAGTACCACCCAGTTCTGAGGCTCTGAGAACCCCTCCTCAGTGGTAGAGGAAGGAGAGCAGTTTAACCTCTGGCGTACTAGAGGGGAGCCAAGCAAGGTGCTGCAGTCCCAGGCTGCTCTTCTGGAGCTGCAGGCTTGCCCTGACCTGTGCGGGCTGATGCCACAGCCAGTGCCCGGGGGAGGCCTGCTGTGGCCTGTGCCTAAGTATGCAGGAAACTCCCTTTGCCCCCAGCCTCACCTGTAGGATAAACACACACACCCCAGGCTTATGACCCCTGGTGGGGGAACAGCTGTTTCAGGACTTGGGGAAGAATGGGAGTGCCCTAATCCTAGAGCTGGAAAGCAGGAGGACTGAGGCCAGGCCCCCTCTACCCTCAGAGAGCAAAACTGAGGGGAATTCTCCTAGCGCAGGATGACAGAAGGGAGGGCTGCAGAAAGGTGGGGAGAATCCATATCCAGGAGCTCAGGGATAAACCCCTCTCCCATAAGTCCTTGAAGAAGGTAGGCAGGTCTAAATATTCACACCCACAACCTCCATACCATACCCTATAGAGAAAAATGAAGGCTCTTAGTCAAGTAAGGGACTTCCCGGGAGTCAAGAGAGCCACAAGCACTGGAAAGGAAGTGTGCCCATCCCTCTCTTCCTCCCAGGCCTAGGCAAGTTTCTTCCCTTACAGAGACTATGAGGTCGAAACCACAGAAGAGAGGACTCTTGTGTCTGCGGCTGGGTGGGAGGAAGGGCCCAGCGCCAGACGGGTTGAGGGGAGGGCAGGGCTGTCCTGGAGCTGGTGCAGGACTCTGGAGGCCTGGTGGGAGGGACCCAGCTGCCTGAGGCCTGCACCACCCCAGCTTTCCTTCCAGATTGGCCTGGAGAAGGAGCAACTATGTTGGGTCAAAGAACTCAGTTGGCTGGCCTGGTCTTGATGAGTGAGAGATGCAAGGTATTCCCCTAGGGGAAAGTCAAGGAACACCTCCTACCTGGCTTAGGAGTCCTGAACAGGGTTGGGGGATCTCCAGCTCTCCAGCAGGCCCTGGATCCTATCCTTTGGGCCTGTTCCTCCCCCCCTCTGGCTCCCACCCTCACATGGCCCAGAAGCAAATGGTGGTTCTGGCACTGGGACCGCCCATGACCCACTTAAAACAGAGCCAGGGCTGCCGCCCCTCCCCTAGGGGGCCTGGCAGGGCAGGGGAGGGAAAAAAGGCAGGGCAGTGAAGTTGGCAGTGGGCAGCCTCCCAGATGCCCAGGCTCCTTTTGTTAGGGGCTCTCTCCCTTTCAGGCCTCAGATGAAGACTCCAGGCCTGGGAAGAGGATGACTTCTTCTCCCTGACAGTCGGGCTTAGCCCCCAGCCCCAGGGCAGACCACCACGATGGGTCTCCCACCTCCAATGCCAGAGCCATAATTTCCCGTTCAGCCCCAGATCCTTTCAGGGACAGAGAGAGCGCATTCTGTCTAGAGAGGTTTTCTCCCCGGATGGGCCAGGCCTGGGACCAGAGCAGAGGAAGCCAAATCCAGATCCCATCCCCCATCTTGGACCCTTCCCTGCCCCTCCCGACCGCACCCGGGCCCTTGCCCGGCTGAGTGGGTTGGGATGGCCCAAAATAAGAAGCTCATTAAATCCGTCTCCCACTTTCACCCCAAAATAAAAGACAGAGAGGAAAAACCTCCTCAGACAACTCCCACGCGGCTTCCTCTTGGGCCCGGTGGGCCACTGTCAGGGAAGGGGTGGGGGTGGGGGCCGCCCGAGTCAGTCGCGACGTGTGAGGGCGCCCTGGGCTAGGCCCTCTCCCCACTCCCCGTGCGACGCTCCCCGACTCCCAGCAATTAATACAAAAAAGCAATTAACAACAAGAAAGGCCTGAGGGCGCCGACGGAGGTGGGACGGGGATGGGGGGGCGGCGGCCAGGCCGAGCCCCCGGCTCACAAGGAGAGCTTTGTGTGTACGGAAACACGGCGAGCGCGCTGGCGCTGCGACCCTAGACGCCGGGGCCCCAGGCTGAGACACGGGAGAGTCCTCTCGGGGACGAGGGCTGGGGGCCCGGGCCGCTCGGCCGTCCACCCTCTACCCCACCTGGCCGCAGACGCATCGGTGGAGGGCCTGGGCCGCCCGGGGAGGCCGAGGCGTGGGGGCTCCGGGCAGCCAAAGCGCCCAGCGGAGGGCGCGCTGAGCCCGGCTCGCCGCGAGCGCAGGCGGGAGAGCGCTGGAGAGCCGAGAAGTTGAAGAAACAACAAACTCTTGCACATGACAAGGAACCAGGACAGCACGGGGTTTGAGCCGAGTCCAAATGTTTATCAGGCTCCCAACTGGTCCCAGAGCTGAGCGCAGAGCCCAGGGGAATTGGGGAGGGGGTCGGTCCCAGCTGTAAAGTTCTTCCAAGGAAAGGAAGGAATGGGAAAGAGAGTCGGCGGCGATAAGGGTCGCGCGCGGGAGTTGGTTGGAGGCAGGCAAAAGTTGGATCGATTTGGAAGTTTGGAGAAGAGGAGGGAAAAGAAGGGGAGGGGGATCCTGCAGGCCGGAGCAGCTGAGATCCCTCCTCTCCGAATGGGGGTTGTGCCCTGGGAGACCCCTGGGCTCGCCTCCCCGGCGGGCGCGACTCCGGGAAAGGCCGGAGGAGCTCACTTACTTCGGGGCTGAAGCTGCTGCTTTGGGCCGAGCCGAGGGAGGCGAGTGCGGTGCCGAGCGTGAGCAGGGGGAGCAGGAGACTGCGGGAGGGTCGCGGGGCGGGAGACATGGTTTGCGACCGTCGGGGCGGCGGGGCCGTGCGGGCTCCGCGGCGGGGCCCACGCCCTGGGGTCGCGCCGCCACTCCCTCGGGGCGCCTTTGTCTTCTGTAGGCACTGATTTTGGATTCCTAGAGCGCAGTCTTCTTGGAGTTGAGAGGATTGTTCTTGAAAGTGCCTGTTTGCTCTTCTCCTCTTTTCCGTTTTTTGATCTTTCTTCTGCTTAGTCGGCGAACTGGGTCGGGATCCGTCTCTCGCTCTCTTCTTTGGTCCCTCCCTTCTCCCACAGCCTCTCCTCCGCCCCCGCCTCCTTTCCTGGTTGGGGACGTGGTTGTTTCAGCCTGAATCCAATTACAGCCAAGAGCTGGAGGAGAAAAAAAACAAAAAAAACCCCAGAAAACCCCTAAGTTGCCGTTCTGTGGAGCAGGCTGCCCTCTGCAGGGGTTGAAGCCACAGCCGACAGCAGGGTACTGTAGGGGGATCCAGGGGTCGGGATGTGGGAGACTTTCCCCACCTAAGCATATTTTGGGTGGCTTGATTCCTCTGGTATTCAGCATTTGTCTCACCTCAGAGAGGGAAGTACTGGGAGGCTCAGTGGCTAGGGCCAACAAGCTCAGGGTCTGGCATGGTGGTGGTGGTGGTGTCTTCCATGTCCATGAGACCTGGATTGGGAGAAGGGGCCAGTTTACTAGAAGCTGGGGGGATTATCTGCTGGGACTTGTAGACAACCACCTCTGTCCTTCCCTCTCCTGCCAAAAAATCCAAACTGTAACAAACCCCACAACCACACTGGATCTGGGGGTCCATCTTTGTAGAAAGACTAATTGCTCCCTTTTATAATTGTCCTTTGTAATCTGGCTATTCCTTAAATTAGAATTGGCTGGGCAGGAAAGGGGTGCAAGGCCATGGAATCTGGGGAAGAGCAAATCAAGTTTGGTGAAATTGTTGGAAAAGAAGGGACTGGGAGTTAGGACTTTGAGATTTAGTTCCATCTCTACACTAGAAATGGAGGCAATTCCTTAAAGAGTAAAATCTACCCCTTCAGGGATTTACTTGACTCTGAGAACAAAAGGTGGGGGTATGCAGGGAAGGGGGAGGGCAGGCAGTGAGAAAGGGAGACAGATAAGAGGTTAAGAACCAGATCTGGGGAAACAGCACAACAGAAGCAGGAAAACTGTGGGAGACAAAAAACTCAACCATCAGCGAAATCTAAGATTCAAGAATTGCATTTGGTCAGTGAGAGAGGAAGGAGGTAGTAGGGGGAGGGAGGGAGGGGAGGAAAGCAAGGGAAGGAATAAAGGAGGGTGGACAGAAATTAGGTCAGGTAGGAAACTTCAGGAAGTCAAGGGATTGGGGAACTAGGGAACTATCCCACTCTGTATTAGAATGAGAACAAAGGCCCTTTGCCCCTGGAATTCATGGGAGGAGCCATGATCAATAAAATGAAAGGCTTTCCAAGTCCTGGGCAGCTTTCAGGTTTGTGGGAGGTATATGGTAGGTATTAGATATCTATCCTACAATGACTGTTTGAGGACTGAGCCCTTGTGTAGGGCTCCCCTGCACAAATGGTTGGGGAAATATAGGTTCCTCTTCAGCCAAACTCTGGAATGCAGTTGGAACCATGGAGACTTCATAACCCACCTCTTTCAGCAGAACATGGCAACACCCACATCTGGTTCTTCCCACTGGAGATATCCTCCGGGACCACATATCCAAACCTTAGGAAAACCGACACCAGTTGCTTGCCAAGAAAAAGACATCAGCTAGAAAGCCTTTTTCATCAAAACATTTATTAGATGCCAACTGCACATGGCCTGGGCTGTGTATGGGCTGTTAAAGGCTTGAATGCCTGGCTAAAACCAGAAAAACTGCTATCCCCTTGTCATGTTTGCAGAGCACCTATTGCTCATAGTTGGGCCAGTACTATGGCCTGCAAAGAAGGAAGTAAAAAAGCCTAGAGCAAGATTCAGCTGAACTGGAATGGAGGCACGAGTGAGGGCACTGAGCCAAGCCTTCCAGGCAGTGATCTTACAGCCTGTTCTTCCTGGTGTCCAGGATCTATTGTCCTGAAGACAGATGGGGAACATAAAGGCTCTCTTCTGGCTGGGATGAGGCATCTAGGTGATAGAAAAGAAAGCTAGGGAGAGGCTGGGAAAAGGTGGCAAGAGTTGCTTTTTATTGACTTGGAAGTGGGCTCCTCAGTGAAGCCCCTTTGGGTTTAAGAGCATTTTTCTGCTTCCTTTCTTCTTCCTGCAACTTCTCCTCCTGCCTGAGCTGCCATGCCTGTAATCCAGCATCCATTTCCTGTGACAGCAGTACAACTCGTCTCTGAAACAGACAGGAAAACAGTGTGGATAACATCTGGGGCTTAAGTGCTACATCATATATTCTTTTACTCACAAAGTCAGAGGTTTGGGTTTCAGCTGGAAAATGACACTGTTGACTGGGGGAAAGGTGGGACCAAGTCCTGGTTTGGGAAGCAGCAAAATGTGAGGCAGAATGTCTACTACTGGTTCCTGCCCTAGGAGTGCCTCACTCTCTTCCTCTCTTCTCACAGGGCTATTAAAACCTTTGGCTGAAGCCAGGCACGGTGGCTCATGCCTGCAATCCGAGCAATTGGGAGGCTGAGGTAGAAAGGTTGCTTGAGGCCAGGAGATCAAGACCAGCCTGAGCAGCATAGTGAGACCTCGCCTCTACAAAAAATAAAAAAATTAGCAGGGTGTGGTGGTGTGCACCTGTAGTCCCAGCTACTCAGGAGGCTGAGGCAGGAGGATGACTTAAGCCTGGGAGTTTGAGGTTGCAGTGAGCTATGATGATGCCACTATACTCTAGTCAGGGCAACAGAGCGAGTTTTTTCCTGTCTCAAGGAAAAAACAAAGACCAAAAAAGAAAAACAAAAACCAAAAAGCAAGCAAAGAAAAAACCTTTGGCTGTTAAAACCCTGGTATGAGGGGTACATGTTAGCTTAGGTGCAACACAGTTCAAGATAAGTTACGATTTGAATTTTCTCCCTCCAATTACACACAGGTAGCCCTGGCTGGGGAACTAGCGACTTACTGCAAACTTCTCCCTTTCAGCTTGTCTCCGAAGCTGGCCTTTCATGGGGGGAGCAGGGCGACCATCTACAGATAGCAGTGAGAGAAGAGGCAAGTGTTAAGAGATGTTCTGCAGCACCTTGTCTAAAATTGTGATAGGAATGAGGAAGAACCAATCTCTACCTCCTCTCTTCCATTTCATACCCACTATGGCTTAATATCCCAAAACGTGTCCCTCATCTTCAAGAGTGAGGTATGGCAGACCCACCAAGAATAAGCTCCTAGGAATGTTCTTACTCTATTTCACTTAACTCTTACTAGCTCAGAATTCAAAGTCCTCTGTGTACTGACTCGACTTTCATTTTCGGAAACCCTTCAACTCAAGCAATGTGATCATTGTTCTACTCACTATAAGTCTTTGCTAAATTCTGTCCTACTCCACAATGAAATGCCTTCTTTTCCTTTCCTTCCAGCCAAATCCTCATCCTTAGGCCCACTCAGGCCTAAGTTTTGCAGAAATCCTTGTCTAACCTCTTCACTCCATCAGCTCTCTCTTCTGAAGGAAGTGTATACCATTCAATATTCATCTATTTGCTCTGCAACATTTACCATATTATTGTTTTTAGTGTTATTTAGGCATCCCAGATCCTTTTGGAATGGGGCAGAGTACTGAAATATTATTATATAATTTAAAAAATGTCTATGCTTTAAAATGTGCATGTTTTCCCAGCCAAACTTCAAGTTCCTTGGGATCAGGGACTATATCGCTAGCTCTTGCTGTTCATAGTATAGTGTAGGCACAGAAACATGCAATAAAATTCATAAATATCTGCTGACTTGCTGAAAAGATGTGGTATCTGACCTTAAGTAGTTTATATGGAGATGAGGAGAAAGGGCACTTACTTTCTACAAAGAAAGAAAGAAAGAGTGAAAACTCTACCCAAAAGTTTGAAAACAAGACAGATAAGAGGTATTATTTATCAGGAAATGGAAACAATATTGTGTATGCCAGGTGCTTTACATTGGTTGTCTTTATCCTTATATGAACCATATGAGACAGGTGTTCTTCATTTACAGATGTGGAAACTAAGAATCAGATAAAATTAAGTAACTTGTCTAAGACCACAAAGTTAGCTTGGATTAACAATCAGGTACAGGCTGGGCGCCGTGGCTCATGCCTATAATCCTAGCACTCTGGGAGGCCAAGGCAGGAGGATCCCTTGAGCTCAGGAGTCCAACCCCATTTCTGCTAAAAACAGAAAAATTAGCTGGGCATCGTGGTGGGTGCCTGTAGTCCCAGCTATTCGGCAGGCTGAGGCAGAAGGATCACTTGAGCCCAGCAGTTTGAGGTTGCTGTGAGCTAGGCTGATGCCACGGCACTCTAGCCTGGGCAACAGAGTGAGACTCTATGTCAAAAAAAAAAGAATCAGGTACATATAATTCCAGTCTTTCCAATATTTCATACTACTACAAGGAGATCCTAGGGCTTCCTACAATAAATGACAAGTAGAAAAAATCTTCATCATTGTCCTCAGGCACCAATTATCCAATCAAGCAGGATCATTCTCCTAGAGCAGCGGCCCCCAATCTTTTTGGCGCCAGGAACTGGTTTCATGGAAGACAATTTTTGCTCAGATGGCGGGGGCCCTCAGGTGGTGATGTGCATCGGTGTTCCTAACAGGCCACTGACTAGACCAGTACCAGGCTGCGGCTCAGGGGTTGAGGACCAAAGTCCTAGAGAATACCACTAGGATATTAATACTAAGGTCTCTGTGTTGTGAAGGAGGACAAGCCTCTGCTCAGTTCTAGTCCTGGCTTTGCTACTACCTAGCTATATGATCACAGGAAATTCATTTCTGCAGGCCTCAATTTTCCTACCTATAAACTGGAGTCCCATAAGAGAGTGCTTATGGTCTCTCCCTTCTAAGGCTAATATTTATTAGACTTTTCTGAAGGGAGCCTGCCATCCTCAATCTTCACCCTTCTATACCTCTGAGATGCTCATTTCTACAGCCTTTCAAAGAGCTCCCTGCATTAGGTACCAAATTCTCAAAATGTACTCACCACACAAAGGGGTGGCACTTCCTAACTTTTTAAAAACCATGTTTCTCTTTAAGAAATGTAAAACTCTTGTCACCCCCTCCTACCTCGGGGTGCCCCAAGTCAGAATTATCTGCTACTTATCTCCACAAGCCAAGAAGATCTCCTCAAGGTTTACCTTTCTTACCGGAAGTTTACTTCACAAAATAAACAAGTGGGCTTCTTTCCCCAAACTCCGTTTTCCAAATAAAAAGTTGAATAAGTTTTCCACTCGGACACGCCCCCACCTTGACATTCCCGCCCCCCAGTCCGGGGGAAAATCTGAATTAGAGCTAACTGTCAGATCAGCGCTCACCCGCGTATGACCAGTCTGGGAGTTCCGTAAGGGGCCCATAGCCGGAGGGATTGGCAGCCAGGCCCTGCCTGGGTGGAGAAAAACAGTTCCATGAGGACCTGGCCCAGCTTCTGGTCCCCCAGATCCCCCGATCCCAGCACTCACTTGAGTCGCCACTGGCTGCCCGCCCAAGCCGCCGCGCTGCGGTGCAGCCTCCGGACACCTGCTGGGAAAATGGGGCAGAGTTGGGGGAGAGACCGCGCAGCCGGCCCGGGGTCCCGGGCCCGACCCCCACGAGCTCCCGAGTCCACCGACCCTCACTCACTCACTCGAGAGCACAGTTCCTAAAGCAGCCATGCCGAGGCGGAGTAGACGGAAGTGGGCGTGGCCTCGGTGGCCACGCGCGACACTTTAGGGGAAGCCGGACGCCGCCATCTTGAATCTGCTTTTCAATCATGGGCCACGCCATCTTGGGTCATTGTACGGAAGTCACGGATAAAACTGCGACCCGCGTTCTCGGGGTGAGAACGAACTGTTGTTCTGGGCATACATCTTCAGTGGTGGTTGCATCCTCAGTGGAAATCGTGTCTTCCCAGACCGAACCGTTCGGAACTGTTCCGCAACCTCCCACAGTGTTCTGTAGTCCACTGAAATTGATAGTAACTTTGATCTCAGAGAAGGAACATCCACATTACTTCATTCTGCAGTCTCCCACATAACTGTAACATATTTTTCCCAGACTAAAAGAAGTGATCAAATCTAGAATGAATCAGATATTCTGAGTTTCACATCTCACTCATTTATCCAAGAAAACTGAAGAAATTACATATGACAAGCACTGTATTAGGCACAGGAGATTCTATGGAGAGCAAAAATAGACATCTTCACTATCCTGGTAGAGCTTTCAGTCTAAAAGAGAGAGACTACAATAATCAAATAATCACATACATTACTGAAGTATTACAGCTAAGTGCTGGGAAGGGAAGTATGTGTTGTTTGTGAGCATATAATGGGAATTTGATCTAGAGTGGGCTATCAAACACTACTTTCCTGAGGAAGGGTATTGGAGCTAAGATCTGACTCCATTTTTATATGAGCTACCACCACACATTGCCTAACATAATCCTTGCAATAACCCTGTGAAGCAGGTACTACTAGTAAGTGGCAAATCCTGATCTGTGGCTCCTTCCCTCCTTTTATCACTTGCTATTCAATACTGCCTTAGAGAAGTCATTTATCTTTTAATTTCTTTTTTTTTCTTTTTTGTATATTTTGTAGTGACAGAGTCTCACTATGTTGCCAGGGTGCTCTTGAATTCCTAGCTTCAAGTGGTCTCTTGCCTTGGCCTCCCAAAGTGCTGGGATTACGGGAGCGAGCCACCATGCCTGGCCTAGCCTTAATTTCTTAATTTTTTTTTAA